>NC_141070.1:56295416-56720416 GCF_041138505.1 Cibotium barometz
ATGGTATCCAAACCTCTCCCATCCCTAGAGGACGGGTTGGGGGACTAGTATTGTATTAAACATGATGCATTACCAATGGTCGAGTGCTCTAGGAGATATAAACTTCATTTAGAAAGTAACTAGATTTAGGGGGGATAGCCGTTGGGACATTAACATTTGATAGGTATTTTATTTTTTAGATGGTATCTTTTTTGTGGTAGGACACTAGGAGGATGGTTATTTAGATATTGATTTTTGTTGTGTGTGTATTTTTTTGGATCTTTTGGATATTGATGTTTAATCGAGTAATGCTTTTAAAGTGATTGAGTTACATCGCCTTCTTATTGTATTGGGTGTGATGAATCTTTTTTTGGGAAAGATATTTATATTATATTATTATTGCTTGAATCCTTTACATTTTGGAGAGTCATTACAAACTGATACAAAAAGAACCTATGACACCAAGCCTATTCCAACTCATATACATTACAGTTGAGCAATTTACATAACATTTCCCATCTTTCATCCTCCCACACAAATGAGGATTAACTCCAAGACACATGATATCCCAACTGCATGCATGCAATCATCATAACTTCTGTGGTGTAGCCTTTGGGAGGAAGTCTTTCCAAGATATACTTGCTAGTCCACACCTTGACCACCCCACAGGTCTGGTGCCTAGATGATTCTTAATAAAGGCCACAAATGTGTAGATGGGGTGCTTTTCTTTGAGGCACCATCTTTTTTTAGTCTTTGGCCCAAACTTGGGGTGCTTTTCTTTGAGGTACCATCTTTTATTCTTTGGCCCAAACATGGGAGGCTTAATCTTCACATCACACCCTAAATAACCTTATATATAACCAAATGTTAGGTAATGCTAGTATGTACAAAGGTCTGATGATCTGACAGTCAGCTGATCCCACTTTGCAAAGAGTGTATTGCCTAGAACATTAGGAATTTTTTGGACCCAAAGAGGGCCTCTTGGATTAACTTTTGATTAGGAATGGACCAATAGGAAGAGGGCTGGGTGCATATTTTTGACTTCTTTTACCCTAAGGGGCCTAGGCTTTAGTTTGCTAATGGGGCCTAATTACTATTCTTGTCCCCCTACCTCCTGGGCCCAAACTTAGAGGTCCCCCCTCCTAGAATCGTGCGGGTAAAAAAACCCTAAAAATTGAAAACTTTTATTTTTTCCCAAAAGTGTGTTTTCCCTCTCAAACTTCCCCCCAACATACTCTAGGTTTGGAAAGCTCATTTTGAACCTCTTTCTTCCTCTTCTAAGCTCTCCATTTCTGCGAAAACTCCATACCTCTCAAGCTCTCCCTCCTCTCAAGCTCCCTCTCCCTCTTTCTTCCTTTTCTGAGCTCTCCATTGCTATAGAAACTCCATCCCTCTCAAGCTATCCCTCCTTCTCAAGCTCCCTCCCTTTCAAGCTCCCTCCCTTTCCATTGCTAAGAAACTCTATCCCTCTTTAGTCTATTCTGGGTTCAGGAAGCCTCTTCTCAAACTCTAACCCTCTTTTAAGCTTTCCATTGTTGCACTGAAAATCCTGAACTTTCTCTCCTCTCCACTCCTCTATTGTAACAAGCTTTTCTTTTCCCTTCTTCTCTTTTCTTACCACCATGGCCTCTTCTAGTAATGTGAGAAGACCTAGGGAGAAGGTGGAAGAGCTTGTGCTGCATAACACAAGAGATGAGCATGGAGTTTGGGCTCTAGCAAGATTCAGGGTTGGGGCTTGGGTCTGCATGTAGCCAAGCTCTAAGGGACCACATCGAGTGCGTCAACTAGGGAATATGCTACATCATTGGAAGGGGTGGCTATAAGGCTTCAAGCATACTAAGAAGGAAGGACTGGTTGCCATAGTGCAACATGTGTATACCCTTGGAGACCTTTACATTCAAGGCCAATGACCAAGGTTTCCTTCAAATTGTCAGTGTAATATAAACATAGCTTTAACAACATGCTAATATTGGATTTTTTGTTTCAAATTTTCTTATGATTCTCCATTTTCTTATGTCTCTATCTGTAGATATTTTCCCCTCTAATTATGTTGAGGAACAACCACTCCAAAGCTTCACTGGAGTTTTCTATGCTATGCATGCATGCATCCATTGGAGAGGCAATGTTTGTATCTTAAAGCCCAAGTGAGCTTGTACAGAACAATATCTTTTTCTTTTCTCACTCATATTTTGTAGATAAAAAACTAGGTTTATTTGGTAAGCTAGAAGAGATCCCCATCCCCCCTCTTAACAATCCTGAATGGCCCAAACTTGATGCTTGGACCATCTTATGCTTAAAGTTTAAGATGGTAAGTGATATCAAGACATCACTCAAGTCTTCAAAGGCATCAAGGTCAGTAGGGCTAAATTGGTTTTGTCCTTTACATGTTTTTATGCACATGTTCAATTCCGTGCCAATGCACCAAACAAAAACAATGTATATTTGTAAGGAGGTACGGTCTGACCTCATTCAAGGATTACTAGGAGAGGGTTGGGAGGTTAATGAGGGGTCACATCAAGGTGATGTGTACAAGTGCAATGCCATATATTCTACAGTGTCTTTTAGGTTCTTGAAGGCACACTAGATTTTGTACATGCGTTTGCACTACCAAAGATGGATGCAAAAGCACGGGACATGGATCCCACTTCAAGCCTCAAAAGAAGAAATTGTGCCTATTGAGGTAGCTGTGATGATGAAAAATGGATGGATTGAGCGAGTGGCAGCAAGCAAGCATTGGAGCCTACCAGACCTGCGTCAACACTTTAGCATCATGGGATTTGACAATGTGGAAGAGTCAAGTTTCAAGTTGATGAGAAGAAATGTATATGTGATTCCACTACATGTATAGAATTAACCCTTACACTTTCTGGTTATTGTGCCACTTTCTATATTTTTACAAATTCGGAAGCGTAAGGAGGGGACAACCATGGTCTGAGAATCATGGCAAATGGGGGACCTTGAATTTTCAGTAGCAAGGTGCATAGCCCTACCAACACATAGTAGGCATGTGGAAGAGCTTGAAGATGAACTCGGTATATGGGAAAATAGCCTCTGTTCTAATGCACGTGAGGGGCAAGAGTTTTAGGATCGAGGTGAAGGCAATGACGAGCTTTCAATTCAACAAGGAGATTGAGTCAACATGAAGTAAATGTCACGATGCAAAAAATGAAGACATTATAACAATTTTAGATTAGATGACATGCTTGTAATTTTGTAGCAGGCTCTTTTTTAACCCCTCTTTATTTAATTGAAATCTTAATATTTTTGTAAACTGTGATTTTTTTTTCTAGCGGTCTAGTGTGAAAAGACCAAACTTTAAATTTTAACTATAAATAGGCCAAAGGTACCTTCTTTCTCATTTTCACGTGATATAAACCAAGCACGAGCTCACACTATCTCTTTGCATTCACACAACTTCTGCGAGTTCCTCTCCACCACCCCCTGGGCGGACAAGAGCAAGCTCTTTACCATGTTCTCTCGTGAAGTCGACTTTGAACCAACATTATGAGATGCAGATTACATACATGGAGCAATACTTGGCTCCCCACCTCATCTCCTTTCCCCATTTTCCCAATGATCGATGGGTGCCGATTGAGCTGTTGAAGTATATTCAACAATACGCCCGCCCCTACATCCAGCACCTTGAACGCTTCATCGACATCTACATCCGCGCAGGAGCTTACTATACCTTCAATAAGTAGGAGGTGAAGAGGTTGGGGAAGGGCAATTTAGGAACTAGGCTCCTCTTGTGGCTCGCCACTTTTGCATTCCTCATCAGCGGAGGATTCGGATGAGAAGGTAGAGATGCTTGCATTACAGTTGGCAAGGTATTTGAGGGATGACAAGGAAGTGAAGACACTAGGTATTACGAGTGCTGGTGTGGAAAAGTAGCTTGCATCAAAGCACTTTCTAGAGGGTGCACAATCTATAGCTAAATAGCCCGCTGTAGTGGAAGATGCAGGGCCATCTTCCCCACACAAGGAGAGCAAGGTGCTACCAGAGCTTGAGATCAATCTCTTGAGCACCATTGTGGTGGAAGGTGAAGAATACTTATTTCTTCATGACCTTGAAAAGGTGGCTGGATTGAGAATGGATGAATGCTTGGGCATTATATGCACGCGATGTGAGGTGGAAAGGATGAGGCTAAGTCCTCGATTGACCTCTTCACTGCCACTAGCACTTTGGCAAAAGAAGACATCGAGCAAGAGGTAATAATCGACCTTTTATAACTTAGAAACATTTGTAATTATGTATAGGAAAATATTTTGATTTTTCCTTTGATATTGAAGAGGGTGGTTGAAATTGATGGATTTGCTGGGAGAGGTGGCGGCAGCAGAGACCAAGCCAAGGTCCATGGACATGATGCTGCTTGGCGCACTATCTTGGTCGGCTTCCTCTGGATGGCATCACCATCATCCACAGGGACTACACCCCTCAGTCTTCATTCTCTTTTTTTTGAAAGCCCTCTCTAAGGTACTCTGTGTAGCCTCTATGGCGCAGAGCACCAAATGTCTAGCTTTGATTAAAAAATCCCTTGTCTTCGATGTTTTTGGTTCAAGATTTAGGGGTAAGCTTCTTGCTCGTATAGGTATAGCCAAAAGCATAGGCACAGAGGATCCTCAAGAAATAGCCTAATCACTCCTTGAGCACACTCTGCCCAATAACAAGAGAAGGAAGCTCAATATTGTAAGAAAGCTTTTGTGAAGATGATGTATCACTTCTTACTATGAATATAATGCAGTTTTTGCAAACTTATTTTCATCAAGTATATCATTGTTTTTTCTAGTTTGTACCATCAATTTCTTTGTAAATGCATCAGAATTGACCATGGGGGCCTAGGGGAGCAGTGCTAAAACAGTGAGAATTTTAAGCCTGCCCGCTGTAGAGCCCAAATTCACACTGTTCTAGCACAGCTTCCCCAACCCTTCAGGAGCAATTCTGATGCATTGGATAACAAACAATGTATTTTTACACATGATTAAAGGTGTTTTTATTTTGTAAACTACTGTTTTTCATAATCAATGTACTCAACTTAATTATAAATGCATTAGAAATGATCCTGAGTAGCTGGGGGAGCAGTGCTAGAACAGTGTGAATTTTGAGCTTGCACCGCCACCACTGGTAGAGCCCAAATTCACACTGTTCTGGCACAGCTTCCCCTGCCCTCCAGGAGTATTCTGATGCATTGGATGACAAACAATGTATTTTTACACATGATTAAAGGTGTTTATCTTGTAAACTACTGTTTCTCACAATCAATGTACTCAACTTCATTATAAATGCATCAAAAATGATCCTGAGTGGCTAGGGGAGAAGTGCTAGAATAGTGTAAACTTTTAGCCTACATCGCCATTTTGTAGAGGCCAAATTTGTAGGGTCTGTCGACTGCCCCCTCCACACACCGGATTCTTGATAGCTGGCAGTGGAAGCAGCTCCCTCATGCCATCGGGGCCTCGCCCTCGAATGTCTAGGCACGAGACTAAGCTGGTGGTCATTCCGAAAACCGAAATCGAAAAAATTTTCCATGCCCGAAAAACGGGGACGATTCCACCATTTTGAATTTCTTAATGAATTTTTCTAACGAGGTCAAGATACTAGACTAACCTTCATCTGAATAAACAAGATAGAAGGGAAACTATTACAGACTTAACTTGAAGGGATCAATGCTTTTTCCTAATTGAATCAGGCACAGCCGTTGATCTATTCATTAGAGAAGTCTTTAGGCTTTTATTTAACTACTCGAGTTCTAAACGTATTCCTATTAATCAATTTTATTATTAAAACTCTACTGATTCCAACCTCATTCGGCCCATGGGCAACCGCTGGAATTGGTAGAACTAGACAAGTACTCACCCAGAAGATACTGGACATCTTGAGGGGCTGGGGAGGAATCTTACATTCACTCCCACTTGAAAAATGCGAGATGTCCTCATCTCGCAAAACTGGGGGTAATCCCGCAACACTTCGGCTTCTTTCTCCCAGATGGCATCTTCAAAAGAATAGAACTTTTATTTAACCAATAATTCTCTCAGAATTCTATTCCTGAGAACCTTTTCTCGAACATCAAAGATTTTTTCAGGTTGGAGTTCCATCTGCCCTTGGGTTGAAGAAGTTAAGATTTCATCAAGCACATGATTCGGGCTTGGTATATACTTTTTAGGAAGGCTGACATGAAATACATTATGTACTTTAAGATGAGGAGGCAGAAGAAGCTCGTAGGCTAAGTCACTTACTTTTTTTGTAATCAGATATGGATTTTTGCTTTCTTGCATAAGTAGGGTAGCAATAGGGCCAAAGAATCTATCCTGCATGATCTTCTCTCTTGCTTCAATAATCAAAGGATTTGACACTACAGTAATTGCAAGCAAGGAGGCTTTTCTACTGAGGGCATCTACTACCACATTTTCTTTGCCTAGGCGGTACTTGATTTCAAAATCAAATTCCTGTAGGGTCTGCATCCACCTTCTTTGGCGCATGTTGAGATCCTTCTGAGTGAAGATCCACTTTAAGCTCTGATGATCTGTCACCATCAAAGTGAATCTTTGACCCAATAGGTAATGTCTCCACAACTTCAGGGCATATACTACTCAAAGTAGTTCCAGGTCGTGGTTGGATAGCATAATTTCTCTCATGCGTTCTGAGTTTTTGGGATTTATAGGCCACTGCATGACCTTCCTGCATGAGTGCACCTCCAAGGCAAAACCACTGGCATCAGTTACTACCTCAAAGGGTAGAGAGAAATCTAGCAACTTCAGAACAGGATTGGTTTTACCAAGGCGATCTTCAGCTTATCAAAAGCACTCTCGCACCTGGCAGACCATTGAAACGGGATATTCTTCTTGAGAAGATTAGTAAGGGGGGAAGCTATGAGAGCATACTTTGATATAAAAATTCTTTACCAACCAATCAATCCCAAGAATCCTCTGACTTCTTTCACTGTCTTTGGTTCAGGCCAATCTATGACTGCTTGGACTTTTGCGAAATCTGGAGAAATTCCATCTTTGGATACTAGAAAGCCCAAGTATTCAACATGGTCAGCAGAGAAAGTGCATTTGCTCTTTTTTGCAAAGAGTTGGTGCTTCCTTAGAATCTCAAGAACTTTTCTGACATGAGCTTCATGGTCAGCTGCATTCTTTGAGTAAATCAGAATATCATCAAAGAAAACAAGAACAAAATCATCCAAGTATTCTCTAAAATGGTCCTGCAGCATTAGGCGATTGAATGTAGCTGGGGCATTTGTCAATCCAAACGGCATGACAGTGAATTCATAATGCCCATACCGAGTATTGATGGTGGCTGATCTGATAATACCCTGATTTGAGATCTATCTTTGTGAAGATGAAGATCTGAGCTCCACTTAGCCTGTCCAGAAGCTCATCAATTCTAGGGATAGGATACTTATTCTTAACAGTCAACTGATTGAGGCCTCTGTAGTCCACACAGAGTCTTAGCGTTCCATCTTTCTTTTTCTGAAAGAGAACTGGCGCACCCCAAGTGAAACACTGGGTCTTACAAACCCTTGTTCTAACAGCTGTCTAAGCTGTTCCTTGAGTTCGATGGCTTCAAGAACTGGCATTTTGTATGTGCGCAGGGCTACTGGCTGAGCTCCGGGGGTCAATTCTATCACATGATCTACTTCCCAAATTGGAGGCATCTCTGTTAATTTTGCTGGGAATAAATCATCATTATCACTTAACCATTCAGGTTCTTTAGCTTTTAATTTTGTGTATACTAGATTCATTTTGACAACATAAATGAGCTGCTTCTTTCTAAGTCCTTTTAGTAACTTAGAAGCCTTTACTAACTGCAAGCTTGGAGATCCTGAAATTCCGGTTCCTTGAACTTTATTTCCGTAAAGGTCACAGAAAGAAATGGTTCCATTATGACAGTGAATGTCAGCTTGATTTTTGTGGAGCCAATCCATTCCAAGGATCCCGTCAAAAACTCCCAAAGGTATAACTCTGAACTGACAGTCAGTTAAATTCCCATCTAGATTGAACTAAATACAATCTGTCTCAAGGTGAGTGAAAATAATCTTCCCACTGGCCAATTCAGCTTGCATAGGTTTCCCTGATTTCTGTTCTAAGACTAGCTTACACAAGCATCCTGGGGAAATGAAAGAATTAGTACTACCTGAATCAATCAAAAGTTTAAAAGGCTTACCCTGATACTCAGCTGGAGTATGGATGACGGAGAATTGGCGATTTGGCCCTTGGTTTTCAATTGCTGCATAAATCTGTCCTCTTTTCTCTTCCACTACTTCTGCTATTGTGACTGCTCTGGCTTCTGCAGTCTGAGGCGGAACTCTTTCTCTTTGGTTGCCCCAGTTCTAGGAAGGAGTTCTGAGGCTACTCTAGACGATAGAGGTAGATGACTGAGCTGGAGTTCTCCTAGGAATGCCCTGATTTTGACGAGATAGACCCTGATTTATCTGATAGGAAGGGGCTAGTCTCTGCACTCTCGGTCCTTGACTTCCCTATCCCCTTGACATGGCAGGAGTCGGCCGGGCAGTCTTTCAGCTTGTGACCAAAACCCTGACATCCAAAACACCAGTTCTCACTTCTGAGCTCATCTCTGTAAACCCTTGAAAGAGGTGGGGCTCTTGAGAAAGTGTTCTATGGGAAGGGTCTTCCTTCACTTCTGAATCTCCCAGTATCCTGATTCTGATTTGGGCCTTGCTCTCTCTTTGGGGGAGGAAAGTTTGAAGTACTTCCTGGGGTTTGGAATCTTTTAAAGTTAGAGGGTGCAGGCTTTGGCGAGACCTTAACAACAAAGGCTTTGGCAAAGTCCTTTGCCGTTCTTACAGCTTCGGCCATTGAGACAGGTTTGGCATTCTTCACTAACGTGTCCAATGGCTCGTTCATTCCTCAAATGAATCTGGCCATCAGCTGCTCTTTATCCAATTGTGGGGAATATTTGAGGAGAAGGGCAAAAGCTTGATGGTACTCTTCAATTTTTCGGCTATCCTGCTTTAGTTCCAAGAACTCATTCATTTTAGTTTCAAAGAAGCCCGGAGGACAAAACCTCTTTCTGAGGTAAGCTTTAAGATTGGTCCAGATCTGGGTATTTCGGTCGAAAGGGTTAGTCTCGGAGTGATTCCTCCAAGCGACCCTGGCCGTTTTCACAATCTTTAACCTGGCGAGAGCCATCTTGCTTCTCTCATTGTAGCCAGTTACATCAAAGTATTCTTCCATAGCCTCAATCCACTTCTTCACTACTTCACCTAACTGCTCCCCTTCACCCTTGAAGGGACCAGGTTGGGATCTATGCAAGGCTTTTCGAACACCCGGATCTAACTCTTTGTGTCGGTTAGAGGATCCGGTTGCCTTGCACGGGCCGTGCGCCTGATGACTCTAACAAAACAAGATTTTTGTCAGCTTAACTTTGACAATAGATTTATGATTATTTAATTTTTGAGATTTATCTTTAAACAGATAATTATTTCATCATACTTCTTGAACAACATTAACCATATTCACAATCATGAAAGCAATTTGGATTTTTTATTTTATTTTTGCAAAACCTCATTTATTATCAAAAGTTTTCGATATATACATAGAGCATCATGGCTCCAAAGTCACTGCCTCAAACGTGTACGCATAAAGAAGTGAAACTGCGAAGGAGACATGCCATGGTACACACGATTCATTATAGAAAGAGGTGCTATAATTTTACTTCTAGGGATAAAGCGGCTAAGAAGCCTAAAAACTCGGCATAAAGCGGCTAAGAAGCCTAAAAACTCGGCATGAAATTCTGAAGTTCCTGGGTGAATGATCAAAGAGTTGAACATGTTGAACAAGCCCTAGCCTTATCAGAATCATGGCTAAGGAAATATTTTGCCTGAGCCTCTGACGCTGACTGGTACTGACATTAATAAATCATCCTCCAAAGAACCACATATACCGACGTCGCTCAATAGGATCGGGAAAGTAAAGACTCTCAAAATGACGTGCAAGTCTCACTCTGCTTACTTGGGTCGTAGCAGAGTTGATGAGGTGCTCGAATGCAAAGGCTATCATATCCTGACTTTGGGAGAGTTCAGGAATGCCAAATAGATTCGGGGTATCCGTCTATAAATTTTCAATTTAATTTATGAGTTTTCAATTTTTGAAGTTCATTCAACATAATATTAACCAACTGTAGGGTCCCACTGCCCCCTCCGCACACTAGATTCCCGATAGCTGACAGTGGAAGCAGCTCCCTCATGCGCGGGGCAAGGTTTCCCACTCGCCGTGGGCCTCGCCCTCGAATGTCTGGGCACGAGACTAAGCTGGTGGTCATTCCGAAAACCGAAATCGGGAAAATTTCCCATGCCCGAAAAACGGGGACGATTCCACTTTGAATTTATTATGAATTTTTCTAAAATGAGGTCAAGATATTGAACTAACCTTCATCTGAATAAACCAGATAGAAGGAAAACTATTACAGACTTAACTTGAAGGGATCAACGCTTTTTTTCTAATTGAATCAGGGACAGCCGTTGATCTATTCATTAGAGAAGTCTTCAAACTACTCGAGTTCTAAACGTAGTCTTATTAATCAGTTTTATTATTAAAACTCTACTGATTCTAGCCTAACCCCATTTGGCCCATGGCACCGCCCAACCACTAGAATTGGTAGAACTAGAGAAGTACTCACCCACCCATAATTGAATGCCTTTCTTAACTTTTGCTTTAGAATACAGATACGCACACACTCCTCTTTAAACTTTAACTTTTAAAACAATCCAATGACAAACAATTATTGGTTACAGATGTCATAACTCAAAATTTCCATTCAATCCTTGTTTCTCACAAAACAGTATCACTCTGGACTCTTCGTTGAGACCAGCAGGTCAGCAAACGAGATCCAGTAAATAGATTACAATAATTTTCTCGTCATCATACATATATATATCTTCCACGACATATGTATGGGTGTCCTAAGCACCGCGAGCCCGTGGATCGCTTGGTCGTCAGAATCCTCCAGGATCCTCCTTAGGTGTCCTGGCACTTCACTCAGGGACCGCTTCATCGGCCCTCGTCCATCGTACCGGAAGCACACCATTTTTCACCATACCCAAGCTGGTCAAGACCTGGGCAAGTTTTTGTCGCGTGACTTGTCCTTTGAACACTCCTCGCCGCCAGCTGTTGCAATCGAACTTCCTTTAGAAAAACACATATACCAAATGCTCCCTCCAACATTCTGGAGTAAGACAGTCCTTTAAGAAAACAAGATTTCTATGCAAGTTTTTAGTTTTGATTTTCTTTTGAATACAATGGGTATATCTTAAATCCGTATCCCAATACTTCTAGATCGCAGGTCTAAAATTCCAACAGAATTTTCTGAATTCTGTAACCTTGATCCTCAGATCAGAATCAAGGGTCTTAACTTGATTTCAGATTAGGTGCATGATTTGAGTGAAATTTTCCTGAACTTGTCACATCGTCTTTTCTTGAAATTGATGGAGATTAAGTCTTGGTCATAGTCTGATTCAGGGTTTGAGTCTGGAAAGGTTCTCCCTAAACTAACTTTCTCGAAGGGTAATATTTCAATTACTACTTTACTGAATTTCAATCATTGAGTATTTTGCTTAACTGAATTTAAAACTAATCATGAATTTCTATGAGGAATAAATTAATAATTTATTTAAAATTCTGACTTCGATAGTTTTTTTGAATTTTCTCATTACCATCCTAGAGAATATGAAACGGTAGAATTTTCTCTCATAGAGTATCTACTTATTCATTTACCAATATTCATGGGATTAAACATAGGATTAAAGAGAACTCTTATTTTGATATAAAAATTCTGTATGTATTTATTTGTGCATAAAATCCAACTTCTATGGAAATAACACTTTTATATAAAAGAAAATCCTTTTATGCATCTATTTATGCATAAAAATCAATATTGGTGAAAGTAACACTTTTATGATAAAAAATCCTTTAATGCATCATTTTATGCATAAAAATCAATATTGGTGAAAGTAACACTTTTATAATAAAAAAATCTTTTATGCATCATTTTATGCATAAAAATCAATATTGATGAAAGTAACACTTTTATAATAAAAAAATTTATTTTATGCATCATTTTATGCATAAAAATCAATATTGGTGAAAGTAACACTTTTATAATAAAAAATCATTTTATGCATAAAAATCAATATTGATGAAAGTAACACTTTTATAATAAAAAAATAACCAATATGCATCTTTCTATGCATAGAATTTAAATCCAATGAAAATCACTCTTTTATAATTAAAAAATAACCAATATGCATCTTTCTATGCATAGAATTTAAATGTAATGAAAATCACTCTTTTATAATTAAAAAAATAACCAATGTACATCTTTCTATATGCATAGAATTTAAATTTCAATGAAAATAACACTTTTATAAATAATAAAAATATTTTTACTATGCATTTTTCTATGCCTAGAATGAAAATAACACTTCTAGAATACACAAATGGTGGGGATTACTCTTTTTGAATAATAAAAGATAAAACTTGTTTTACAAAATTTAAGAAAATTTCACCATAACCTCCTTTGTATGGCTGACCATTTTTCAATTTTTTCTATCCTCAAGTTACTCAAAAATTATCCCAAATGGTTTAAAGCATTCTAAACTTATCAAATTCCACTTTTAAAAGAGAAACAATATGAAAAGTTTAATTCTAACAATTTGACCATTTTTGGGTCAGTTTAGCTTACTTTACTGTGAAATAGGCACCTCCTTTTCATGAGGGGGAATCCCCACTCTAAGGTGTCAAGAATTCGTTTTTTTAGTATTTCCTTTGGTCCTTAGTCCACTCTTCATCTTATGTGAGTATTTACTCATTTTTGGGGAGATTTTCTTTATTTCTTCAATTTATCTCCTCCATACATTTGGATGAATCTGATTGGCCCCTCAGAACCTTAATTTAAAATTTATCTCCTCCATACATTTGGATGAATCTGATTGGCCCCTCAGAACCTTAAAATTTTCAAAAAATCTGGACCCTTAGGATAAGGCCTTTTGAAACAGATTATAATTTATTTCTAATGCACCTTCTGAAAATCTTTTTTGAACTTATGTTTCGGGGAAATTTATTTTAATAAGAAGAGATATTTTTCATCCAAAAATATCTAAAATCTCAATAACCTCTCTCTAGAATATTTTCTCTCTCTAAGCCAAAATAGGTAGAAACAAGATCTTTTCTTATTCTGAAGAGGGAATTGATTACAAGGGAAGATACTTGACATCTTGAGGGGCTGGGGAGGAATCTTACAAAATTCGCACTGTTCTGGCATAGCTTTCTCAGTCCTCTAGGAGCATTTTTGATGCCTTGGGTGTGACAAACTGGCACATGATAGACACTCCATGTTAAACAAACATGATGACACCGAGACATTGTAAGCGAAACTTAAAATTTAAATTATCATAAGATTACAAATGAAAGCCAGATAGGCTTGTTACAAAGGGGGGTTTGAAACAAAAGAGTTGCTTCAAAAGGTAGGCTAACATCTAAGATCTCTAGATCGTATCGTGCTCACCTCGAATACGCCGAGCTAGTTGCATGTCCTTGGCAGAAATGGTAATCCTCTTTGCATGTATTGCAAGGAGGTTGGTGTCTTCAAAAAGCCCAACAAGGTAAGCCTTGGCAGCTTCTTGCAATGCTTCAAGGAAAATCCCCTGCACATGGAACTCTGTTCTATATCGTTGGAGAATCTCCTTGACTATGCGATCGAAAGGGGCTCTTCTTATCAGCAACTCAGTGTTCCTCTGATAAAACTTGATTTCTTGTAGAGCCCTATGCCCTTGGCACATCCTTCTCCTTGGAGCTCTCTTGTTGTGTTGGGGTGTTGGCGACGTTGGGACTTCATTGGCTTGAAGAGCTTGACCTTTCTGCGCTTGTGCGCACTTGTAGTAACCTCCCCTTGATCTTGCTGTGGTACCTGTGTGTATCAAGTTCCTCCCGGGTAGGTAGGGGACCCTGTCCTGCTATCTAGTAGGGTCTTGCCACCTATGGTGCTGCGCAATGTAGGAATGTTTTCACCACCCAATCGAAGTGCTCATCATTAGACTCTCTGTCTTGATCTTTGGGGTGGCTGCATTGTGGGGTCTTCTTCACGCGCTTACTCCCACTAGAAGGGCCTTCATGTGTGTGCATTGGTGTTGCTATGGGAGGAGGGCTGGTGGACTCTGGTGATCCCGTTGGGCGTGTCCTAGAATCCCAGGGGTCACTCTCTTCCGTGGTGTCGCCACTACGTGGTCGTTGGGTGCCTTGCACTGTGTTTTGTGAAGGCATGGTAACACGTGCGATGTTCTTGGTGCATGCCATATCCATGTACAACTATGCCTATTGTGCTAACGTGGTGATGTGCTGGTGTCCTTACGTGGGTGCCTACGTAGATCTTGAGCTCAAGCTCTCTAAAAAAGTGAAATGAAAATGAAGTGAGTGAAGGAACTATTAATAGTTTTTTTTAAGGGCAAAAAAAACCTAACTAAATTTATTTTCTTAGCCTTATTACATCTAGATTTGTATTGGTGCATGCACAACCCAACGCCTCCCTTGTCTCCTCATTTGTGCACGCCAAGCACCATGCCTATGGGGAGCATTGGTCTGAAACCATTCAAGCAGAGCATGACTTTTTGTAGCCTTGCGTGCCTCTTGCACAAGCTTTGATTGTTGGGCCCGCTCCCTAGCAAATACCCTTCCAAAGGTTGTGCGATAAAACCAATTGAACATCTCTTGTAGATAGTTTGTACGTGTTCCTCCCCTACACAAGCTCCACCTCCATGTCTTGTATTTTTGAAATAAACCCCTCTTGCTTTATAATGCGATTTCTCCATCCCTTGGGTACTCCACATGTCAAGCAATCCATACTTGTTCATGAAATATGCACCATGTGCATAAACTATGTGCTGTACACATGACAATAGAATTTAATTAGAAAAAGTCCAGGTTAAAACACCAGTTTATTTTTTTATTGTACAACTTACCATATTGTGTGTTACTTTACTCTTGTAAGGTCCCTCCCAAGCCATGTATGTACGTGTCTCTTTTAATATAGAATTCAATAAGGAAAGAGAGTGTAATTAGAGAAGAGTGAGACAACAAGGCTAGAAACATTGGGAAAGTTTTAGAATAAAAATATTAGCTCCAAAAATTCAAAAGAAATAAGAACATAGGAATAGTTCTATTAAGAGATAAGTATCCCCAAAAATAGAATTTCGAATTTAGGTGATAAGAGGTCATATTTAGAGTACTTTTACACATTTAGAGTCCATGCATACTAAAAATGTGGAAAAACAACGCGTTTCTAAAGATGGCACGTTTGTGGCTATATACACACGTTTTTGCCTATTCTGCCCGCGTTGGCTTGTGGACCAGATGCCTTTCCGTTCTCTTGATTGGTTATATGACCATATTCTGAGTTTTTATCAGAGAGTTATGGCCAAAACAGCTTGCTATTTCTGTCAGGGTCTCTACACAGAGAAAACTGTGAGAAGGCAGCAAGTAGCCTCAAGGTAATCCTAGAGTTTGAGATGCATATATCCCTTTATTCTTATCTAATATCTCAGAAAATAATCTTAGATTGCTATGGTATTTCGAAGGAAGAGACCTAAACTCCATAGCTTTTCTTTTAGAGAAAGAATAGTATGCTGTAGTCCTGTAAGAGGGCTATTTTGCCATAGACCTTAAAAAGAGAGAAGAGTCACAATACGAGTAAGAAGAGATAAAGCTTGGGGATTATTGGAAGTTTTCAATCGTAAGACAAGGTATTAGAAGACTCTATTCTCATATTTCAAGTTCTAAAGCTCTTGTTAACGAGCAAAGGCAACGATAAACGACAAATTTCTATAAGGTATGTACATATTTTATTTTTCAATTGTATATCATTCTTAGGGGTTGAGGTATGGCCCCGACTTCTCTATTGATTGTTACAGTGATCTATTTGATTGATTTACCATTTAAAGTTTGTATTCTTTTAAACAACAGCATATGCCTTAATAAAGAATGTCTTATCGCAATCTCAAGTTGAAATGCTAAAATCTTTGTGAAAAGGATTGTTTTCTTAAGAAGGTAACATGGATTCTAGTCCTATGGTTTAGTTGAGTAAATGGATTGCTATCTTGGTTAAATTAAGGTACAGGTATAACTCTCCCTGCCTTGACGTTGCCCCATTCTTGTGCTTGTATAGCCGGACGGCGGAAACGTTAGTAAGGCCCGGGGTTGGCCCATGGTATCCCTCATACCATTGGGAGAATGAGGTTTGCCGATTGAGGCGAGTGATTGTGATGCTTCCTAGTTCTGAGGGCCCAGGCTAGTGCGGTGAATTAGCCCACCCTAGTGCGCAGATATCCCTCTGAGGGGCGGGAGGATCGAGCGATGGAGCCTGAGAGGGCGACAGGCCAGCTTGAGTCCTCGCCAGCAGCCGACGATGAGATGTATGGTCCCGTAGGGATTTGCCCAGCATGTAGAGGCTGGAAGGCTGAATTCTAGATCATCGGCGGTATAAAGGAAAAGAATAAGAGAGCCGGTTTGGCTTGTAAGGTCCCTCCCAAACCATGTATGTATGTGTCTCTTTTAATATAGAATTCAATAAGGAAAGAGAGTGTAATTAGAGAAGAGTGAGACAACAAGGCTAGAAACATAAGGAAAGTGTTAGAATAAAAATATTAGCTCCAAAAATTCAAAAGAAATAAGAACATAAGAATAGTTCTATTAAGAGATAAGTATCCCCAAAAATAGAATTTCGAATTTAGGTGATAAGAGGTCATATTTAGAGTACTTTTACACATTTAGAGTCCATGCATACTAAAAATATGGAAAAACAACGCGTTTCTAAAGATGGCGCGTTTGTGGCTCTATACATACGTTTTTGCCTAATCAGCCCGCGTTGGCTTGTACACTAGATGCCTTTCCATTCTTTTGACTGGTTATATAACCGTATTCTGAGTTTTTATCAGAGAGTTATGGCCGAAACAGTTTGTTGTTTCTGTCAGGGTCTCTACACAGAGAAAACTGTGAGAAGGCAGCAAGTAGCCTCAAGGTAATCCTAGAGTTTGAGATGCATATATCCCATTATTCTTATCTAATATCTCAGAAAATAAGCTTAGATTGCTATGGTCTTTCGGAGGAAGATACCTAAACTCCATAGCTTTTCTTTTAGAGAAAGAATAGTAT
Organism: Cibotium barometz; assembly: GCF_041138505.1. Taxonomy (NCBI): domain Eukaryota; kingdom Viridiplantae; phylum Streptophyta; class Polypodiopsida; order Cyatheales; family Cibotiaceae; genus Cibotium; species Cibotium barometz. Next base: position 56,312,555 of record NC_141070.1, read on the forward strand.
GCTGTAGTCCTGTAAGAGAAGGCTATTTTGCCATAGACCTTAGAAAGAGAGAAGAGTCACAATACGAGTAATAAGAGATAAAGCTTGGGGATGATTGGATGATTTCAATCGTAAGACAAGGTATTAGAAGACTCTATTCTCATATGTCAAGTTCTAAAGCTCTTGTTAACGAGCAAAGGCAACAATAAACGACAAATTTCTATAAGGTATATACATATTTTATTTTTCAATTGTATATCATTCTTAGGGGTTGAGGTATGGTCCTTCTCTATTGATTGTTACAGTGATCTATTAGATTGATTTACCATTTATAGTTTGTATTCTTTTAAACAACAGCATATGCCTTAATAAAGAATGTCTTATCGCAATCTCAAGTTGAAATGCTAAAATCTTTGTGAAAAGGATTGTTTTCTTAAGAAGGTAACATGGATTCTAGTCCTATGGTTTAGTTGAGTAAATGGATTACTATCTTGGTTAAATTAAGATACAGGTATAACTCTCCCTGCCTTAACGCTGCCCCGTTCTTGTGCTTGTATAGCCGGACGGCGGAGACGTTAGTAAGGCCCGGAGTTGGCCCATGGTATCCCTCATACCATTGGGAGAATGATGTTTGCCGATTGAGGCGAGTGATTGTGATGCTGCCTAGTTCTGAGGGCCCAGGCTAGTGCGGTGAATTAGCCCACCCTAGTGCGCAGACATCCCTCTGAGGGACGGGAGGATCGAGCGATGGAGCCTGAGAGGGCGACAAGCCAGCTTGAGTCCTCGCCAGCAGCTGACAATGAGGTGTATGGTCCCGTAGGGTTTTGCCCAGCATGTAGAGGCTAGAAGGCCGAATTCCAGATCATCGGCGGTATAAAGGAAAAGAATAAGAGAGTCGGTTTGGCTTGTAAGGTCCCTCCCAAGCCATGTATGTATGTGTCTCTTTTAATGTAGAATTCAATAAGGAAAGAGAGTGTAATTAGAGAAGAGTGAGACAACAAGGCTAGAAACATTAGGAAAGTGTTAGAATAAAAATATTAGCTCCAAAAATTCAAAAGAAATAAGAACATAAGAATAGTTCTATTAAGAGATAAGTATCCCCAAAAATAGAATTTCGAATTTAGGTGATAAGAGGTCATATTTAGAGTACTTTTACACATTTAAAGTCCATGCATACTAAAAATGTGGAAAAACAACGCGTTTCTAAAGATGGCGCGTTTGTGGCTATATACATACGTTTTTGCCTATTCTGCCCGCGCTGGTAACTCTTCTCCATCAATTCATTTGGAAGCTTAATCTACCTTTGAATAACCTCATCAAGAATGTAAAACCATCCTCTATTCCAGAAGCCATAATTATAGCCAGAGACTATGATAAAGTTTTTTTTTAGAAAGCGTCGAGAAGGACATGAGTCCTTCCATGTTAATCAAGAAGAGGTCCCCTAATTCAAGAGGAATGTGAAGCCCAACCCTTGGCTACAAGGAATCATGAGCTAGAGCAAAAATTAGGTCAAGAAATAGAGATAGCAGAATTAAAGATAACCGAATTCAACAAGTATTTCTATGAGTAAATAGAAGAGGATTGGTGCAAGATTCATGTGAAGTAATGTGCATGATGAATATAGAGGTATTCTACAAGACGATACTAAGATTATGAAATTGCTATCATAGGTTAGATTGCGTAAAGGATTGATTCTCTTACGTTTCTCCATGACAATTTGTTAAGTACCATATTACATGGGCGTATAGAATAAGGAATTCGAAGGTTCATAGCATATGAGAGGTATATGGATGCATGAAATTAGAATAATAAAGACCTTTTGGAGGCACAACAAAACGAGCCAAGCACATGAAATAAATGAATCTTTAAGAATAATATTTAGATAAAAGAAGAATTTTACCTAGTGGGGACACCACTTTGAAAGACACAGGAGGATTTACTTAGATACTACCCCAGCTCGCGAGATGAGGACATCTCGAATCTTTTAAGTGGGGGAGATGTAAGGTCCCTCCCAAGCCATGTATGTATGTGTCTTTTTTAATATAGAATTCAATAAGGAAAGAGAGTGTAATTAGAGAAGAGTGAGACATCAAGGCTAGAAACATTAGGAAAGTGTTAGAATAAAAATATTAGCTCCAAAAATTCAAAAGAAATAAGAACATAAGAATAGCTCTATTAAGAGATAAGTATCCCCAAAAATAGAATTTCGAATTTAGGTGATAAGAGGTCATATTTAGAGTACTTTTACACATTTAGAGTCCATGCATACTAAAAATGTGGAAAAACAACGCGTTTCTAAAGATGGCACGTTTGTGGCTATATACACACGTTTTTGTCTATTCTGCCCACGTTGACTTGTGGACCAGATGCCTTCCCGTTCTCTTGATTGGTTATATGACTATATTCTGAGTTTTTATCAGAGAGTTATGGCCGAAACAGCTTGCTATTTCTGTCAGGGTCTCTACACAGAGAAAACTGTGAGAAGGCAGCAAGTAGCCTCAAGGTAATCCTAGAGTTTGAGATGCATATATCCCTTCATTCTTATCTAATATCTCAGAAAATAAGCTTAGATTGCTATGGTCTTTCGGAGGAAGAGACCTAAACTCCATAGCTTTTCTTTTAGAGAAAGAATAGTATGCTGTAGTCCTGTGTAAGAGAAGGCTATTTTGCCATAGACCTTAGAAAGAGAGAAGAGTCACAATACGAGTAATAAGAGATAAAGCTTGGGGATGATTAGATGATTTCAATCGTAAGACAAGGTATTAGAAGACTCTATTCTCATATGTCAAGTTCTAAAGCTCTTGTTAACGAGCAAAGGCAACGATAAACGACAAATTTCTATAAGGTATATACATATTTTATTTTTCAATTGTATATCATTCTTAGGGGTTGAGGTATGGCCCCGGCTTCTCTATTGATTGTTACAGTGATCTATTTGATTGATTTACCATTTAAAGTTTGTATTCTTTTAAACAACAGCATATGCCTTAATAAAGAATGTCTTATCGCAATCTCAAGTTGAAATGCTAAAATCTTTGTGAAAAGGATTGTTTTCTTAAGAAGGTAACATGGATTCTAGTCCTATGGTTTAGTTGAGTAAATGGATTGCTATCTTGGTTAAATTAAGGTACAGGTATAACTCTCCCTGCCTTGACGCTGCCCCGTTCTTGTGCTTGTATAGCCGGATGACGGAGACGTTAGTAAGGCCCGGAGTTGGCCCATGGTATCCCTCATACCATTGGGAGAATGAGGTTTGCCGATTGAGGCGAGTGATTGTGATGCTGCCTAGTTATGAGGGCCCAGGCTAGTGCGGTGAATTAGCCAACCCTAGTGCGCAGACATCCCTCTGAGGGGCGGGAGGATCGAGCGATGGAGCCTGAGAGGGCGACATGCCAGCTTGAGTCCTCGCCAGCAGCCGACCACGATGAGGTGTATGGTCCCGTAGGGTGTTGCCCAGCATGTAGAGGCTGGAAGGCCGAATTCTAGATCATCAGCGGTATAAAGGAAAAGAATAAGAGAGCCGGTTTGGCTTGTAAGGTCCCTCCCAAGCCATGTATGTATGTGTCTCTTTTAATATAGAATTCAATAAGGAAAGAGAGTGTAATTAGAGAAGAGTGAGACAACAAGGCTAGAAACATTAGGAAAGTGTTAGAATAAAAATATTAGCTCCAAAAATTCAAAAGAAATAAGAACATAAGAATAGTTCTATTAAGAGATAAGTATCCCCAAAAATAGAATTTCGAATCTAGGTGATAAGAGGTCATATTTAGAGTACTTTTACACATTTAAAGTCCATGCATACTAAAAATGTGGAAAAACAACGCGTTTCTAAAGACGGCGCGTTTGTGGCTCTATATAGACGTTCTTGCCTATTCTGCCCGTGCTGGCTTGTACACTAGATGCCTTTCCGTTCTTTTGATTGGTTATATGACCATATTCTGAAATTTAATTAGAGAGTTATGGCCGAAACAGTTTGCTGTTTCTGTCAGGGTCTCTACACAGAGAAAACTGTGAGAAGACAACAAGTAGCCTCAAGGTAATCCTAGAGTTTGAGATGCATATATCCCTTCATTCTTATCTAATATCTCAGAAAATAAGCCTAGATTGCTATGGTCTTTCGGAGGAAGAGACCTAAACTCCATAGCTTTTCTTTTAGAGAAAGAATAATATGTTGTAGTCCTGTAAGAGAAGGCTATTTTGCCATAGACCTTAGAAAGAGAGAAGAGTCACAATACGAGTAATAAGAGATAAAGCTTGGGAATGATTGGATGATTTCAATCGTAAGACAAGGTATTAGAAGACTCTATTCTCATATGTCAAGTTCTAAAGCTCTTGTTAACGAGCAAAGGCAACGATAAACGACAAATTTCTATAAGGTATATACATATTTTATTTTTCAATTGTATATCATTCTTAGGGGTTGAGGTATGGCCCCGGCTTCTCTATTGATTGTTACAGTGATCTATTAGATTGGTTTACCATTTAAAGTTTGTATTCTTTTAAACAACAGCATATGCCTTAATAAAGAATGTCTTATCACAATCTCAGGTTGAAATGCTAAAATCTTTGTGAAAAGGATTGTTTTCTTAAGAAGGTAACATGGATTCTAGTCCTATGGTTTAGTTGAGTAAATGGATTGCTATCTTGGTTAAATTAAGGTACAGGTATAACTCTCCCTGCCTTGACGCTGCCCCGTTCTTGTGCTTGTATAGCCGGACGGTGGAGACGTTAGTAAGGCCCAGAGTTGGTCCATGGTATCCCTCATACCATTGGGAGAATGAGGTTTGCCGATTGAGGCGAGTGATTGTGATGCTGCCTAGTTCTGAGGGCCCAGGCTAGTGCGGTGAATTAGCCCACCCTAGTGCGCAGACATCCCTCTGAGGGGCGGGAGGATCGAGCGATGGAGCCTGAGAAAGCGACAGGCTAGCTTGAGTCCTCGCCAGCAGCCGACCACGATGAGGTGTATGGTCCCGTAGGGTTTTGCCCAGCATGTAGAGGCTGGAAGGCCGAATTCTAGATCGGCGGCGGTATAAAGGAAAAGAATAAGAGAGCCGGTTTGGCTTGTAAGGTCCCTCCCAAGCCATGTATGTATGTGTCTCTTTTAATATAGAATTCAATAAGGAAAGAGAGTGTAATTAGAGAAGAGTGAGACAACAAGGCTAGAAACATTAGGACAGTGTTAGAATAAAAATATTAGCTCCAAAAATTCAAAAGAAATAAGAACATAAGAATAGTTCTATTAAGAGATAAGTATCCCCAAAAATAGAATTTCGAATTTAGGTGATAAGAGGTCATATTTAGAGTACTTTTACACATTTAAAGTCCATGCATACTAAAAATGTGGAAAAACAACGCGTTTCTAAAGATGGCGCGTTTGTGGCTATATACATACGTTTTTGCCTATTCTGCCCGCGCTGGTAACTCTTCTCCATCAATTCATTTGGAAGCTTAATATACCTTTGAATAACCTCATCAAGAATGTAAAACCATCCTCTATGCCAGAAGCCATAATTATAGCCAGAGACTATGATAAAGTTTTTTTTTAGAAAGCGTCGAGAAGGACATGAGTCCTTCCATGTTAATCAAGAAGAGGTCCCCTAATTCAAGAGGAATGTCAAGCCCAACCCTTGGATACAAGAAATCATGAGCTAGAGCAAAAATTAGGTCAAAAAATAGGGATAGCAAAATTAAAGATAACCGAATTCAACAAGTATTTCTATGAGAAAATAGAAGAGGATTGGTGCAAGATTCATGTGAAGTAATGTGCATGATGAATAGAGGTATTCTACAAGACGATACTAAGATTATGAAATTGCTATCATAGGTTAGATTGCGTAAAGTATTGATTCCCTTACGTTTCTCCATGACAATTTGTTAAGTACCATATTACATGGGCGTATAGAATAAGGAATTCAAAGGTTCATAGCATATGAGAGGTATATGGATGCATGAAATTAGAATAATAAAGACCTTTTGGAGGCACAACAAAACGAGCCAAGCACATGAAATAAACGAATCTTTAAGAATAATATTTAGATTAAAGAAGAATTTTTTCCTAGTGGGGACACCACTTTGAAAAACACAGGAGGATTTACTTAGATACTACCCCAGCTCGCGAGATGAGGACATCTCGAATCTTTTAAGTGGGGGAGTTTGTACGGTCCCTCCCAAGCCATGTATGTATGTGTCTCTTTTAATATAGAATTCAATAAGGAAAGAGAGTGTAATTAGAGAAGAGTGAGACAACAAGGCTAGAAACATTAGGAAAGTGTTAGAATAAAAATATTAGCTCCAAAAATTCAAAAGAAATAAGAACATAAGAATAGTTCTATTAAGAGATAAGTATCCCCAAAAATAGAATTTCGAATTTAGGTGATAAGAGGTCATATTTAGAGTACTTTTCCACATTTAGAGTCCATGCATACTAAAAATGTGGAAAAACAACGCGTTTCTAAAGATGGCGCGTTTGTGGTTATATACAGACGTTTTTGCCTATTCTGCCTGCGTTGGCTTGTAGACCAGATGCCTTCCCGTTTTTTTGATTGGTTATATGATCATATTTTGAGTTTTTTATCAGAGAGTTATGGACAAAACAGTTTGCTGTTTCTGTCAGGGTCTCTACACAGAGAAAACTTTGAGAAGGCAGCAAGTAGCCTCAAGGTAATCCTAGAGTTTGAGATGCATATATCCCTTCATTCTTATCTAATATCTCAGAAAATAAGCTTAGATTGCTATGGTCTTTCGGAGGAAGAGACCTAAACTCCATAGCTTTTCTTTTAGAGAAAGAATAGTATGTTGTAGTCCTATAAGAGAAGGCTATTTTGCCATAGACCTTAGAAAGAGAGAAGAGTCACAATACGAGTAATAAGAGATAAAGCTTGGGGATGATTGGATGATTTCAATCGTAAGACAAGGTATTAGAAGACTCTATTCTCATATGTCAAGTTCTAAAGCTCTTGTTAACGAGCAAAGGCAACGATAAACGATAAATTTCTATAAGGTATATACATATTTTATTTTTCAATTGTATATCATTCTTAGGGGTTGAGGTATGGCCCCGGCTTCTCTATTGATTGTTACAGCATATGCCTTAATAAAGAATGTCTTATCGCAATCTCAAGTTGAAATGCTAAAATCTTTGTGAAAAGGATTGTTTTCTTAAGAAGGTAACATGGATTCTAGTCCTATGGTTTAGTTGAGTAAATGGATTGCTATCTTGGTTAAATTAAGGTACAGGTATAACTCTCCCTGCCTTGACGCTGCCCCATTCTTGTGCTTGTATAGCCAGACGGCGGAAACGTTAGTAAGGCCCGGAGTTGGCCCATGGTATCCCTCATACCATTGGGAGAATGAGGTTTGTCGATTAAGGCGAGTGATTGTGATGCTGCCTAGTTCTGAGGACCCAAGCTAGTGCGGTGAATTAGCCCACCCTAGTGTACAGACATCCCTCTGAGGGGCGAGAGGATCGAGCGATGGAGCCTGAGAGGGCGACAGGCCAGCTTGAGTCCTCGCCAGCAGCCGACCACGATGAGGTGTATGGTCCCGTAGGGTTTTGCCCAGCATGTAGAGGCTGGAAGGCCGAATTCTAGATCATCGGGGCGGTATAAAGGAAAAGAATAAGAGAGCCGGTTTGGCTTGTAAGGTCCCTCCCAAACCATGTATGTATGTGTCTCTTTTAATATAGAATTCAATAAGGAAAGAGAGTGTAATTAGAGAAGAGTGAGACAACAAGGCTAGAAACATTAGGAAAGTGTTAGAATAAAAATATTAGCTCCAAAAATTCAAAAGAAATAAGAACATAAGAATAGTTCTATTAAGAGATAAGTATCCCCAAAAAAAGAATTTCGAATTTAGGTGATAAGAGGTCATATTTAGAGTACTTTTACACATTTAGAGTCCATGCATACTAAAAATGTGGAAAAACAACACGTTTCTAAAGATGGCGCGTTTGTGGCTCTATACATACGTTTTTGCCTATTCTGCCCGCGTTGGCTTGTACACTAGATGCCTTTCCATTCTTTTGACTGGTTATATGACCGTATTCTGAGTTTTTATCAAAGAGTTATGGCCGAAACAGTTTGTTGTTTCTGTCAGGGTCTCTACACAGAGAAAACTGTGAGAAGGCAACAAGTAGCCTCAAGGTAATCCTAGAGTTTGAGATGCATATATCCCATTATTCTTATCTAATATCTCAGAAAATAAGCTTAGATTGCTATGGTCTTTCGGAGGAAGATACCTAAACTCCATAGCTTTCCTTTTAGAGAAAGAATAGTATGCTGTAGTCCTGTAAGAGAAGGCTATTTTGCCATAGACCTTAGAAAGAGAGAAGAGTCACAATACGAGTAATAAGAGATAAAGCTTGGGGATGATTGGATGATTTCAATCGTAAGACAAGGTATTAGAAGACTCTATTCTCATATGTCAAGTTCTAAAGCTCTTGTTAACGAGCAAAGGCAACGATAAACGACAAATTTCTATAAGGTATATACATATTTTATTTTTCAATTGTATATCATTCTTAGGGGTTGAGGTATGGTCCTTCTCTATTGATTGTTACAGTGATCTATTAGATTGATTTACCATTTATAGTTTGTATTCTTTTAAACAACAGCATATGCCTTAATAAAGAATGTCTTATCGCAATCTCAAGTTGAAATGCTAAAATCTTTGTGAAAAGGATTGTTTTCTTAAGAAGGTAACATGGATTCTAGTCCTATGGTTTAGTTGAGTAAATGGATTACTATCTTGGTTAAATTAAGGTACAGGTATAACTCTCCCTGCCTTAACGCTGCCCCGTTCTTGTGCTTGTATAGCCGGACGGCGGAGACGTTAGTAAGGCCCGGAGTTGGCCCATGGTATCTCTCATACCATTGGGAGAATGAGGTTTGCCGATTGAGGCGAGTGATTATGATGCTGCCTAGTTCTGAGGGCCCAGGCTAGTGCGCTGAATTAGCCCACCCTAGTGCGCAGACATCCCTCTGAGGGATGGGAGGATCGAGCGATGGAGCCTGAGAGGGCGACAGGCTAGCTTGAGTCCTCGCCAGCAGCTGACGATGAGGTGTATGGTCCCGTAGGGTTTTGCCCAGCATGTAGAGGCTAGAAGGCCGAATTCCAGATCATCGGCGGTATAAAGGAAAAGAATAAGAGAGTCGGTTTGGCTTGTAAGGTCCCTCCCAAGCCATGTATGTATGTGTCTCTTTTAATGTAGAATTCAATAAGGAAAGAGAGTGTAATTAGAGAAGAGTGAGACAACAAGGCTAGAAACATTAGGAAAGTGTTAGAATAAAAATATTAGCTCCAAAAATTCAAAAGAAATAAGAACATAAGAATAGTTCTATTAAGAGATAAGTATCCCCAAAAATAGAATTTCGAATTTAGGTGATAAGAGGTCGTATTTAGAGTACTTTTACACATTTAAAGTCCATGCATACTAAAAATGTGAAAAAACAACGCGTTTCTAAAGATGGCGCGTTTGTGGCTATATACAGACGTTTTTGCCTATTCTGCCCGCGCTGGTAACTCTTCTCCATCAATTCATTTGGAAGCTTAATATACCTTTGAATAACCTCATCAAGAATGTAAAACCATCCTCTATGCCAGAAGCCATAATTATAGCCAGAGACTATGATAAAGTTTTTTTTTAGAAAGCGTCGAGAAGGACATGAGTCCTTCCATGTTAATCAAGAAGAGGTCCAGTAATTCAAGAGGAATGTCAAGTCCAACCCTTGGCTACAAGGAATCATGAGCTAGAGCAAAAATTAGGTCAAGAAATAGGGATAGCAAAATTGAAGATAACCGAATTCAACAAGTATTTCTATGAGTAAATAGAAGAGGATTGGTGCAAGATTCATGTGAAGTAATGTGCATGATGAATAGAGGTATTCTACAAGACGATACTAAGATTATGAAATTGCTATCATAGGTTAGATTGCGTAAAGTATTGATTCCCTTACGTTTCTCCATGACAATTTGTTAAGTACCATATTACATGGGCGTATAGAATAAGGAATTCAAAGGTTCATAGCATATGAGAGGTATATGGATGCATGAAATTAGAATAATAAAGACCTTTTGGAGGCACAACAAAACGAGCCAAGCACATGAAATAAACGAATCTTTAAGAATAATATTTAGATAAAGGAAGAATTTTACCTAGTGGGGACACCACTTTGAAAAACACAGGAGGATTTACTTAGATACTACCCCAGCTCGCGAGATGAGGACATCTCGAATCTTTTAAGTGGGGGAGTTTGTACGGTCCCTCCCAAGCCATGTATGTATGTGTCTCTTTTAATATAGAATTCAATAAGGAAAGAGAGTGTAATTAGAGAAGAGTGAGACAACAAGGCTAGAAACATTAGGAAAGTGTTAGAATAAAAATATTAGCTCCAAAAATTCAAAAGAAATAAGAACATAAGAATAGTTCTATTAAGAGATAAGTATCCCCAAAAATAGAATTTCGAATTTAGGTGATAAGAGGTCATATTTAGAGTACTTTTACACATTTAGAGTCCATGCATACTAAAAATGTGAAAAAACAACGCGTTTCTAAAGATGGCGCGTTTGTGGTTATATACAGACGTTTTTGCCTATTCTGCCTGCGTTGGCTTGTAGACCAGATGCCTTCCCGTTTTTTTGATTGGTTATATGACCATATTTTGAGTTTTTTATCAGAGAGTTATGGACAAAACAGTTTGCTATTTCTGTCAGGGTCTCTACACAGAGAAAACTTTGAGAAGGCAGCAAGTAGCCTCAAGGTAATCCTAGAGTTTGAGATGCATATATCCCTTCATTCTTATCTAATATCTCAGAAAATAAGCTTAGATTGCTATGGTCTTTTGGAGGAAGAGACCTAAACTCCATAGCTTTTCTTTTAGAGAAAGAATAGTATGCTGTAGTCCTGTAAGAGAAGGCTATTTTGCCATAGACCTTAGAAAGAGAGAAGAGTCACAATACGAGTAATAAGAGATAAAGCTTGGGGATGATTGGATGATTTCAATCGTAAGACAAGGTATTAGAAGACTCTATTCTCATATGTCAAGTTCTAAAGCTCTTGTTAAAGAGCAAAGGCAACGATAAACGATAAATTTCTATAAGGTATATACATATTTTATTTTTCAATTGTATATCATTCTTAGGGGTTGAGGTATGGCCCCGGCTTCTCTATTGATTGTTACAGTGATCTATTTGATTGATTTACCATTTAAAGTTTGTATTCTTTTAAACAACAGCATATGCCTTAATAAAGAATGTCTTATCGCAATCTCAAGTTGAAATGCTAAAATCTTTGTGAAAAGGATTGTTTTCTTAAGAAGGTAACATGGATTCTAGTCCTATGGTTTAGTTGAGTAAATGGATTGCTATCTTGGTTAAATTAAGGTACAGGTATAACTCTCCCTGCCTTGACGCTGCCCCATTCTTGTGCTTGTATAGCCGGACGGCGGAAACGTTAGTAAGGCCCGGAGTTGGCCCATGGTATCCCTCATACCATTGGGAGAATGAGGTTTGTCGATTGAGGCGAGTGATTGTGATGCTGCCTAGTTCTGAGGGCCCAAGCTAGTGCGGTGAATTAGCCCACCCTAGTGCACAGACATCCCTCTGAGGGGCGAGAGGATCGAGCGATGGAGCCTGAGAGGGCGACAAGCCAGCTTGAGTCCTCGCCAGCAGCCGACCACGATGAGGTGTATGGTCCCGTAGGGTTTTGCCCAGCATGTAGAGGCTGGAAGGCCGAATTCTAGATCATCGGCGGTATAAAGGAAAAGAATAAGAGAGCCGGTTTGGCTTGTAAGGTCCCTCCCAAGCCATGTATGTATGTGTCTCTTTTAATATAGAATTCAATAAGGAAAGAGAGTGTAATTAGAGAAGAGTGAGACAACAAGGCTAGAAACATTAGGAAAGTGTTAGAATAAAAATATTAGCTCCAAAAATTCAAAAGAAATAAGAACATACGAATAGTTCTATTAAGAGATAAGTATCCCCAAAAATAGAATTTCGAATTTAGGTGATAAGAGGTCACATTTAGAGTACTTTTATACATTTAAAGTCCATGCATACTAAAAGTGTGGAAAAACAACGCGTTTCTAAAGATGGCGCGTTTGTGGCTATATACAAACGTTTTTGCCTATTCTGTCCGCGCTGGTAACTCTTCTCCATCAATTCATTTGGAAGCTTAATCTACCTTTGAATAACCTCATCAAGAATGTAAAACCATCCTCTATTCCAGAAGCCATAATTATAGCCAGAGACTATGATAAAGTTTTTTTTTAGAAAGCGTCGAGAAGGACATGAGTCCTTCCATGTTAATCAAGAAGAGGTCCCCTAATTCAAGAGGAATGTCAAGTCCAACCCTTGGCTACAAGGAATCATGAGTTAGAGCAAAAATTAGGTTAAGAAATAGAGATAGCAGAATTAAAGATAACCGAATTCAACAAGTATTTCTATGAGTAAATAGAAGAGGATTGGTGCAAGATTCATGTGAAGTAATGTGCATGATGAATAGAGGTATTCTACAAGACGATACTAAGATTATGAAATTGCTATCATAGGTTAGATTGCGTAAAGGATTGATTCCCTTACGTTTCTCCATGACAATTTGTTAAGTACCATATTACATGGGCGTATAGAATAAGGAATTCAAAGGTTCATAGCATATGAGAGGTATATGGATGCATGAAATTAGAATAATAAAGACCTTTTGGAGGCACAACAAAACGAGCCAAGCACATGAAATAAACGAATCTTTAAGAATAATATTTAGATAAAAGAAGAATTTTACCTAGTGGGGACACCACCTTGAAAGACACAGGAGGATTTACTTAGATACTACCCCAGCTCGCGAGATGAGGACATCTCGAATCTTTTAAGTGGGGGAGATTGTAAGGTCCCTCCCAAGCCATGTATGTATGTGTCTCTTTTAATATAGAATTCAATAAGGAAAGAGAGTGTAATTAGAGAAGAGTGAGACAACAAGGCTAGAAACATTAGGAAAGTGTTAGAATAAAAATATTAGCTCCAAAAATTCAAAAGAAATAAGAACATAAGAATAGTTCTATTAAGAGATAAGTATCCCCAAAAATAGAATTTCGAATTTAGGTGATAAGAGGTCATATTTAGAGTACTTTTACACATTTCGAGTCCATGCATACTAAAAATGTGAAAAAACAACGCGTTTCTAAAGATGGCACGTTTGTGGCTATACACAAACGCTTTTGCCTATTCTGCCCGCGCTGCCTTGTAGACCAGATGCCTTCCCGTTCTTTTGATTGGTTATATGACCATATTCTGAGTTTTAATCAGAGAGTTATGGCCGAAACGGTTTGCTGTTTCTATCAGGGTCTCTACACAGAGAAAACTGTGAGAAGGCAGCAAGTAGCCTCAAGGTAATCCTAGAGTTTGACATGCATATATCCCTTAATTCTTATCTAATATCTCAGAAAATAATCTTAGATTGCTATGGTCTTTCGGAGGAAGAGACCTAAACTCCATAGCTTTTCTTTTAGAGAAAGAATACTATGTTGTAGTCCTGTGTAAGAGAAGGCTATTTTGCCATAGACCTTAGAAAGAGAGAAGAGTCACAATACGAGTAATAAGAAATAAATCTTGGGAATGATTGGATGATTTCAATCGTAAGACAAGGTATTAGAAGACTCTATTCTCATATGTCAAGTTCTAAAGCTCTTGTTAACGAGCAAAGGCAACGATAGACGACAAATTTCTATAAGGTATATACATATTTTATTTTTCAATTGTATATCATTCTTAGGGGTTGAGGTATGGCCCCGGCTTCTCTATTGATTGTTACAATGATCTATTTGATTGATTTACCATTTAAAGTTTGTATTCTTTTAAACAACAGCATATGCCTTAATAAAGAATGTCTTATCGCAATCTCAAGTTGAAATGCTAAAATCTTTGTGAAAAGGATTGTTTTCTTAAGAAGGTAACATGGATTCTAGTCCTATGGTTTAGTTGAGTAAATGGATTGCTATCTTGGTTAAATTAAGCTACAGGTATAACTCTCCCTGCCTTGACGCTGCCCCGTTCTTGTGCTTGTATAGTCGGACGGCGGAGACGTTAGTAAGGCCCGGAGTTGGTCCATGGTATCCCTCATACCATTGGGAGAATCAGGTTTGCCGATTGAGGCGAGTGATTGTGATGCTGCCTAGTTCTAAGGGCCCAAGCGAGTGCGGTGAATTAGCCCACCCTAGTGCACAGACATCCCTCCGAGGGGCGGGAGGATCGAGCGATGGAGCCTGAGAGGGCGACAGGCCAGCTTGAGTCCTCGCCAGCAGCCGACCACGATGAGGTGTATGGTCCCGTAGGGTTTTGCCCAGCATGTAGAGGCTGGAAGGCCGAATTCTAGATCATCGGCGGTATAAAGGAAAAGAATAAGAGAGCCGGTTTGGCTTGTAAGGTCCCTCCCAAGCCATGTATGTATGTATCTCTTTTAATATAGAATTCAATAAGGAAAGAGAGTGTAATTAGAGAAGAGTGAGACAACAAGGCTAGAAACATTAGGAAAGTGTTAGAATAAAAATATTAGCTCCAAAAATTCAAAAGAAATAAGAACATACGAATAGTTCTATTAAGAGATAAGTATCCCCAAAAATAGAATTTCGAATTTAGGTGATAAGAGGTCATATTTAGAGTACTTTCACACATTTAAAGTCCATGCATACTAAAAATGTGGAAAAACAACGCGTTTCTAAAGATGGCGCGTTTGTGGCTATATACAGACGTTTTTGCCTATTCTGCCCACGCTGGTAACTCTTCTCCATCAATTCATTTGGAAGCTTAATCTACCTTTGAATAACCTCATCAAGAATATAAAACCATCCTCTATTCCAGAAGCCATAATTATAGCCAGAGACTATGATAAAGTTTTTTTTTAGAAAGCGTCGAGAAGGACATGAGTCCTTCCATGTTAATCAAGAAGAGGTCCCCTAATTCAAGAGGAATGTCAAGCCCAACCCTTGGCTACAAGGAATCATGAGCTAGAGCAAAAATTAGGTCAAGAAATAGAGATAGCAGAATTAAAGATAACCGAATTCAACAAGTATTTCTATGAGTAAATAGAAGAGGATTGGTGCAAGATTCATGTGAAGTAAAGTGCATGATGAATAGAGGTATTCTACAAGACGATACTAAGATTATGAAATTGCTATCATAGGTTAGATTGCGTAAAGGATTGATTCCCTTACGTTTCTCCATGACAATTTGTTAAGTACCATATTACATGGGCGTATAGAATAAGGAATTCGAAGGTTCATAGCATATGAGAGGTATATGGATGCATGAAATTAGAATAATAAAGACCTTTTGGAGGCACAACAAAACGAGCCAAGCACATGAAATAAACGAATCTTTAAGAATAATATTTAGATAAAAGAAGAATTTTACCTAGTGGGGACACCACTTTGAAAGACACAGGAGGATTTACTTAGATACTACCCCAGCTCGCGAGATGAGGACATCTCGAATCTTTTAAGTGGGGGAGATTGTAAGGTCCCTCCCAAGCCATATATGTATGTGTCTCTTTTAATATAGAATTCAATAAGGAAAGAGAGTGTAATTAGAGAAGAGTGAGACAACAAGGCTAGAAACATTAGGAAAGTGTTAGAATAAAAATATTAGCTCCAAAAATTCAAAAGAAATAAAAACATAAGAATAGTTCTATTAAGAGATAAGTATCCCCAAAAATAGAATTTCGAATTTAGGTGATAAGAGGTCATATTTAGAGTACTTTTACACATTTAGAGTCCATGCATACTAAAAATGTGAAAAAACAACGCGTTTCTAAAGATGGCACGTTTGTGGCTATATACAGACGTTTTTGCCTATTCTGCCCGCGTTGGCTTGTGGACCAGATGCATTTCCGTTCTTTTGATTGGCTATATGACCATATTCTGATTTTTTATCAGAGAGTTATGGCCGAAACAGTTTGCTGTTTCTGTCAGGGTCTCTACACAGAGAAAACTGTGAGAAGGCAGCAAGTAGCCTCAAGGTAATCCTAGAGTTTGAGATGCATATATCCCTTCATTCTTATCTAATATCTCAGAAAATAAGCTTAGATTGCTATGGTCTTTCGGAGGAAGAGACCTAAACTCCATAGCTTTTCTTTTAGAGAAAGAATAGTATGCTGTAGTCCTGTGTAAGAAAAGGCTATTTTGCCATAGACCTTAGAAAGAGAGAAGAGTCACAATACGAGTAATAAGAGATAAAGCTTGGGGATGATTGGATGATTTCAATCATAAGACAAGGTATTAGAAGACTCTATTCTCATATGTCAAGTTCTAAAGCTCTTGTTAACGAGCAAAGGCAACGATAAACGACAAATTTCTATAAGGTATATACATATTTTATTTTTCAATTGTATATCATTCTTAGGGGTTGAGGTATGGCCCCGGCTTCTCTATTGATTGTTACAGTGATCTATTTGATTGATTTACCATTTAAAGTTTGTATTCTTTTAAACAACAGCATATGCCTTAATAAAGAATGTCTTATCGCAATCTCAAGTTGAAATGCTAAAATCTTTGTGAAAAGGATTGTTTTCTTAAGAAGGTAACATGGATTCTAGTCCTATGGTTTAGTTGAGTAAATGGATTGCTATCTTGGTTAAATTAAGGTACAGGTATAACTCTCCCTGCCTTGACACTGCCCCGTTCTTGTGCTTGTATAGCCGGACGGCGGAGACGTTAGTAAGGCCCGGAGTTGGCCCATGGTATCCCTCATACCATTGGGAGAATGAGGTTTGCCGATTGAGGCGAGTGATTATGATGCTGCCTAGTTCTGAGGGCCCAGGCTAGTGCGGTGAATTAGCCCACCCTAGTGCGCAGACATCCCTCCGAGGGGCGGGAGGATCGAGCGATGGAGCCTGAGAGGGCGACAGGCCAGCTTGAGTCCTCGCCAGCAGCCGACCACGATGAGGTGTATGGTCCCGTAGGGTTTTGCCCAGCATGTAGAGGCTGGAAGGCCGAATTCTAGATCATCAGCGGTATAAAGGAAAAGAATAAGAGAGCCGGTTTGGCTTGTAAGGTCCCTCCCAAGCCATGTATGTATGTGTCTCTTTTAATATAGAATTCAATAAGGAAAGAGAGTGTAATTAGAGAAGAGTGAGATAACAAGGCTAGAAACATTAGGAAAGTGTTAGAATAAAAATATTAGCTCCAAAAATTCAAAAGAAATAAGAACATAAGAATAGTTCTATTAAGAGATAAGTATCCCGAAAAATAGAATTTCAAATCTAGGTGATAAGAGGTTATATTTAGAGTACTTTTACACATTTAAAGTCCATGCATACTAAAAATGTGGAAAAACAACGCGTTTATAAAGACGGCGCGTTTGTGGCTCTATATAGACGTTTTTGCCTATTTTGCCCGCGTTGGCTTGTACACTAGATGCCTCCCCGTTCTTTTGATTGGTTATATGACCATATTCTGAAATTTTATCAGAGAGTTATGGCCGAAACAGTTTGCTGTTTCTGTCAGGGTCTCTACACAGAGAAAACTGTGAGAAGACAACAAGTAGCCTCAAGGTAATCCTAGAGTTTGAGATGCATATATCCCTTCATTCTTATCTAATATCTCAGAAAATAAGCTTAGATTGCTATGGTCTTTCGGAGGAAGAGACCTAAACTCCATAGCTTTTCTTTTAGAGAAAGAATAGTATGCTGTAGTCCTGTAAGAGAAGGCTATTTTGCCATAGACCTTAGAAAGAGAGAAGAGTCACAATACGAGTAATAAGAGATAAAGCTTGGGGATGATTGGATGATTTCAATCGTAAGACAAGGTATTAGAAGACTCTATTCTCATATGTCAAGTTCTAAAGCTCTTGTTAACGAGCAAAGGCAACGATAAACGACAAATTTCTATAAGGTATATACATATTTTATTTTTCAATTGTATATCATTCTTAGGGGTTGAGGTATGGCCCCGGCTTCTCTATTGATTGTTACAGTAATCTATTAGATTGATTTACCATTTAAAGTTTGTATTCTTTTAAACAACAGCATATGCCTTAATAAAGAATGTCTTATCACAATCTCAGGTTGAAATGCTAAAATCTTTGTGAAAAGGATTGTTTTCTTAAGAAGGTAACATGGATTCTAGTCCTATGGTTTAGTTGAGTAAATGGATTGCTATCTTGGTTAAATTAAGGTACAGGTATCACTCTCCCTGCCTTGACGCTGCCCCGTAATTGTGCTTGTATAGCCGGACGGTGGAGACGTTAGTAAGGCCCGGAGTTGGTCCATGGTAGCCCTCATACCATTGGGAGAATGAGGTTTGCCGATTGAGGCGAGTGATTGTGATGCTGCCTAGTTCTCAGGGCCCAGGCTAGTGCGGTGAATTAGCCCACCCTAGTGCGCACACATCCCTCTGAGGGGCGGGAGGATCGAGCGATGGAGCCTGAGAGGGCGACAGGCTAGCTTGAGTCCGAGGGCCAGCAGCCGACCACGATGAGGTGTATGGTCCCGTAGGGTTTTGCCCAGCATGTAGAGGCTGGAAGGCCGAATTCTAGATCGGCGGCGGTATAAAGGAAAAGAATAAGAGAGCCGGTTTGGCTTGTAAGGTCCCTCCCAAGCCATGTATGTATGTGTCTCTTTTAATATAGAATTCAATAAGGAAAGAGAGTGTAATTAGAGAAGAGTGAGACAACAAGGCTAGAAACATTAGGACAGTGTTAGAATAAAAATATTAGCTCCAAAAATTCAAAAGAAATAAGAACATAAGAATAGTTCTATTAAGAGATAAGTATCCCCAAAAATAGAATTTCGAATTTAGGTGATAAGAGGTCATATTTAGAGTACTTTTACACATTTAAAGTCCATGCATACTAAAAATGTGGAAAAACAACGCGTTTCTAAAGATGGCGCGTTTGTGGCTATATACAGACGTTTTTGCCTATTCTGTCCGCGCTGGTAACTCTTCTCCATCAATTCATTTGGAAGCTTAATATACCTCTGAATAACCTCATCAAGAATGTAAAACCATCCTCTATGCCAGAAGCCATAATTATAGCCAGAGACTATGATAAAGTTTTTTTTTAGAAAGCGTCGAGAAGGACATGAGTCCTTCCATGTTAATCAAGAAGAGGTCCCCTAATTCAAGAGGAATGTCAAGCCCAACCCTTGGATACAAGAAATCATGAGCTAGAGCAAAAATTAGGTCAAAAAATAGGGATAGCAAAATTAAAGATAACCGAATTCAACAAGTATTTCTATGAGAAAATAGAAGAGGATTGGTGCAAGATTCATGTGAAGTAATGTGCATGATGAATAGAGGTATTCTACAAGACGATACTAAGATTATGAAATTGCTATCATAGGTTAGATTGCGTAAAGTATTGATTCCCTTACGTTTCTCCATGACAATTTGTTAAGTACCATATTACATGGGCGTATAGAATAAGGAATTCAAAGGTTCATAGCATATGAGAGGTATATGGATGCATGAAATTAGAATAATAAAGACCTTTTGGAGGCACAACAAAACGAGCCAAGCACATGAAATAAACGAATCTTTAAGAATAATATTTAGATTAAAGAAGAATTTTACCTAGTGGGGACACCACTTTGAAAAACACAGGAGGATTTACTTAGATACTACCCCAGCTCGCGAGATGAGGACATCTCGAATCTTTTAAGTGGGGGAGTTTGTACGGTCCCTCCCAAGCCATGTATGTATGTGTCTCTTTTAATATAGAATTCAATAAGGAAAGAGAGTGTAATTAGAGAAGAGTGAGACAACAAGGCTAGAAACATTAGGAAGGTGTTAGAATAAAAATATTAGCTCCGAAAATTCAAAAGAAATAAGAACATAAGAATAGTTCTATTAAGAGAAAAGTATCCCCAAAAATAGAATTTCGAATTTAGGTGATAAGAGGTCATATTTAGAGTACTTTTACACATTTAGAGTCCATGCATACTAAAAATGTGGAAAAACAATGCGTTTCTAAAGATGGCGCGTTTGTGGCTGTATAGAGACATTTTTGCCTATTCTGCCTGCGTTGGCTTGTAGACCAGATGCCTTCCCGTTTTTTTGATTGGTTATATGACCATATTTTCAGTTTTTATCAGAGAGTTATGGACAAAACAGTTTGCTGTTTCTGTCAGGGTCTCTACACAGAGAAAACTGTGAGAAGGCAGCAAGTAGCCTCAAGGTAATCCTAGAGTTTGAGATGCATATATCCCTTCATTCTTATCTAATATCTCAGAAAATAAGCTTAGATTGCTATGGTCTTTCGGAGGAAGAGACCTAAACTCCATAGCTTTTCTTTTAGAGAAAGAATAGTATGCTGTAGTCCTGTAAGAGAAGGCTATTTTGCCATAGACCTTAGAAAGAGAGAAGAGTCACAATACGAGTAATAAGAGATAAAGCTTGGGGATGATTGGATGATTTCAATCGTAAGACAAGGTATTAGAAGACTCTATTCTCATATGTCAAGTTCTAAAGCTCTTGTTAACGAGCAAAGGCAATGATAAACGACAAATTTCTATAAGGTATATACATATTTTATTTTTCAATTGTATATCATTCTTAGGGGTTGAGGTATGGCCCCGGCTTCTCTATTGATTGTTACAGTGATCTATTAGATTGATTTACCATTTAAAGTTTGTATTCTTTTAAACAACAGCATATGCCTTAATAAAGAATGTCTTATCGCAATCTCAAGTTGAAATGCTAAAATCTTTGTGAAAAGGATTGTTTTCTTAAGAAGGTAACATGGATTCTAGTCCTATGGTTTAGTTGAGTAAATGGATTGCTATCTTGGTTAAATTAAGGTACAGGTATAACTCTCCCTGCCTTGACGCTGCCCCGTAATTGTGCTTGTATAGCCGGACGGTGGAGACGTTAGTAAGGCCCGGAGTTGGTCCATGGTAGCCCTCATACCATTGGGAGAATGAGGTTTGCCGATTGAGGCGAGTGATTGTGATGCTGCCTAGTTCTGAGGGCCCAGGCTAGTGCGGTGAATTAGCCCACCCTAGTGCGCACACATCCCTCTGAGGGGCGGGAGGATCGAGCGATGGAGCCTGAGAGGGCGACAGGCTAGCTTGAGTCCTCGCCAGCAGCCGACCACGATGAGGTGTATGGTCCCGTAGGGTTTTGCCCAGCATGTAGAGGCTGGAAGGCTGAATTCTAGATCGGCGGCGGTATAAAGGAAAAGAATAAGAGAGCCGGTTTAGCTTGTAAGGTCCCTCCCAAGCCATGTATGTATGTGTCTCTTTTAATATAGAATTCAATAAGGAAAGAGAGTGTAATTAGAGAAGAGTGAGACAACAAGGCTAGAAACATTAGGACAGTGTTAGAATAAAAATATTAGCTCCAAAAATTCAAAAGAAATAAGAACATAAGAATAGTTCTATTAAGAGATAAGTATCCCCAAAAATAGAATTTCAAATTTAGGTGATAAGAGGTCATATTTAGAGTACTTTTACACATTTAAAGTCCATGCATACTAAAAATGTGGAAAAAACGCGTTTCTAAAGATGGCGCGTTTGTGGCTATATACAGACGTTTTTGCCTATTCTGCCCGCGCTGGTAACTCTTCTCCATCAATTCATTTGGAAGCTTAATATACCTCTGAATAACCTCATCAAGAATGTAAAACCATCCTCTATGCCAGAAGCCATAATTATAGCCAGAGACTATGATAAAGTTTTTTTTTAGAAAGCGTCGAGAAGGACATGAGTCCTTCCATGTTAATCAAGAAGAGGTCCCCTAATTCAAGAGGAATGTCAAGCCCAACCCTTGGATACAAGGAATCATGAGCTCGAGCAAAAATTAGGTCAAGAAATAGGGATAGCAAAATTAAAGATAACCGAATTCAACAAGTATTTCTATGAGTAAATAGAAGAGGATTGGTGCAAGATTCATGTGAAGTAATGTGCATGATGAATAGAGGTATTCTACAAGACGATACTAAGATTATGAAATTGCTATCATAGGTTAGATTGCGTAAAGGATTGATTCCCTTACGTTTCTCCATGACAATTTGTTAAGTACCATATTACATGGGCGTATAGAATAAGGAATTCGAAGGTTCATAGCATATGAGAGGTAAATGGATGCATGAAATTAGAATAATAAAGACCTTTTGAAGGCACAACAAAACGAGCCAAGCACATGAAATAAACGAATCTTTAAGAATAATATTTAGATAAAGGAAGAAATTTACCTAGTGGGGACACCACTTTGAAAGACACAGGAGGATTTACTTAGATACTACCCCAACTCGCGAGATGAGGACATCTCGAATCTTTTAAGTGGGGGAGTTTGTACGGTCCCTCCCAAGCCATGTATGTATGTGTCTCTTTTAATATAGAATTCAATAAGGAAAGAGAGTGTAATTAGAGAAGAGTGAGACAACAAGGCTAGAAACATTAGGAAGGTGTTAGAATAAAAATATTAGCTCCAAAAATTCAAAAGAAATAAGAACATAAGAATAGTTCTATTAAGAGAAAAGTATCCCCAAAAATAGAATTTCGAATTTAGGTGATAAGAGGTTATATTTAGAGTACTTTTACACATTTAGAGTCCATGCATACTAAAAATGTGGAAAAACAACGCGTTTCTAAAGATGGCGCGTTTGTGGCTGTATAGAGACATTTTTGCCTATTCTGCCTGCGTTGGCTTGTAGACCAGATGCCTTCCCGTTTTTTTGATTGGTTATATGACCATATTTTCAGTTTTTATCAGAGAGTTATGGACAAAACAGTTTGCTGTTTCTGTCAGGGTCTCTACACAGAGAAAACTGTGAGAAGGCAGCAAGTAGCCTCAAGGTAATCCTAGAGTTTGAGATGCATATATCCCTTCATTCTTATCTAATATCTCAGAAAATAAGCTTAGATTGCTATGGTCTTTCGGAGGAAGAGACCTAAACTCCATAGCTTTTCTTTTAGAGAAAGAATAGTATGCTGTAGTCCTGTAAGAGAAGGCTATTTTGCCATAGACCTTAGAAAGAGAGAAGAGTCACAATACAAGTAATAAGAGATAAAGCTTGGGGATGATTGGATGATTTCAATCGTAAGACAAGGTATTAGAAGACTCTATTCTCATATGTCAAGTTCTAAAGCTCTTGTTAACGAGCAAAGGTAATGATAAACGACAAATTTCTATAAGGTATATACATATTTTATTTTTCAATTGTATATCATTCTTAGGGGTTGAGGTATGTCCCCGGCTTCTCTATTGATTGTTACAGTGATCTATTAGATTGATTTACCATTTAAAGTTTGTATTCTTTTAAACAACAGCATATGCCTTAATAAAGAATGTCTTATCGCAATCTCAAGTTGAAATGCTAAAATCTTTGTGAAAAGGATTGTTTTCTTAAGAAGGTAACATGGATTCTAGTCCTATGGTTTAGTTGAGTAAATGGATTGCTATCTTGGTTAAATTAAGGTACAGGTATAACTCTCCCTGCCTTGACGCTGCCCCGTAATTGTGCTTGTATAGCCGGACGGTGGAGACGTTAGTAAGGCCCGGAGTTGGTCCATGGTAGCCCTCATACCATTGGGAGAATGAGGTTTGCCGATTGAGGCGAGTGATTGTGATGCTGCCTAGTTCTGAGGGCCCAGGCTAGTGCGGTGAATTAGCCCACCCTAGTGCGCACACATCCCTCTGAGGGGCGGGAGGATCGAGCGATGGAGCCTGAGAGGGCGACAGGCTAGCTTGAGTCCTCGCCAGCAGCCGACCACGATGAGGTGTATGGTCCCGTAGGGTTTTGCCCAGCATGTAGAGGCTGGAAGGCTGAATTCTAGATCGGCGGCGGTATAAAGGAAAAGAATAAGAGAGCCGGTTTAGCTTGTAAGGTCCCTCCCAAGCCATGTATGTATGTGTCTCTTTTAATATAGAATTCAATAAGGAAAGAGAGTGTAATTAGAGAAGAGTGAGACAACAAGGCTAGAAACATTAGGAAAGTGTTAGAATAAAAATATTAGCTCCAAAAATTCAAAAGAAATAAGAACATAAGAATAGTTCTATTAAGAGATAAGTATCCCCAAAAATAGAATTTCAAATTTAGGTGATAAGAGGTCATATTTAGAGTACTTTTACACATTTAAAGTCCATGCATACTAAAAATGTGGAAAAAACGCGTTTCTAAAGATGGCGCGTTTGTGGCTATATACAGACGTTTTTGCCTATTCTGCCCGCGCTGGTAACTCTTCTCCATCAATTCATTTGGAAGCTTAATATACCTCTGAATAACCTCATCAAGAATGTAAAACCATCCTCTATGCCAGAAGCCATAATTATAGCCAGAGACTATGATAAAGTTTTTTTTTAGAAAGCGTCGAGAAGGACATGAGTCCTTCCATGTTAATCAAGAAGAGGTCCCCTAATTCAAGAGGAATGTCAAGCCCAACCCTTGGATACAAGGAATCATGAGCTAGAGCAAAAATTAGGTCAAGAAATAGGGATAGCAAAATTAAAGATAACCGAATTCAACAAGTATTTCTATGAGTAAATAGAAGAGGATTGGTGCAAGATTCATGTGAAGTAATGTGCATGATGAATAGAGGTATTCTACAAGACGATACTAAGATTATGAAATTGCTATCATAGGTTAGATTGCGTAAAGGATTGATTCCCTTACGTTTCTCCATGACAATTTGTTAAGTACCATATTACATGGGCGTATAGAATAAGGAATTCGAAGGTTCATAGCATATGAGAGGTATATGGATGCATGAAATTAGAATAATAAAGACCTTTTGAAGGCACAACAAAACGAGCCAAGCACATGAAATAAACGAATCTTTAAGAATAATATTTAGATAAAGGAAGAAATTTACCTAGTGGGGACACCACTTTGAAAGACACAGGAGGATTTACTTAGATACTACCCCAACTCGCGAGATGAGGACATCTCGAATCTTTTAAGTGGGGGAGTTTGTACGGTCCCTCCCAAGCCATGTATGTATGTGTCTCTTTTAATATAGAATTCAATAAGGAAAGAGAGTGTAATTAGAGAAGAGTGAGACAACAAGGCTAGAAACATTAGGAAGGTGTTAGAATAAAAATATTAGCTCCAAAAATTCAAAAGAAATAAGAACATAAGAATAGTTCTATTAAGAGAAAAGTATCCCCAAAAATAGAATTTCGAATTTAGGTGATAAGAGGTTATATTTAGAGTACTTTTACACATTTAGAGTCCATGCATACTAAAAATGTGGAAAAACAACGCGTTTCTAAAGATGGCGCGTTTGTGGCTGTATAGAGACATTTTTGCCTATTCTGCCTGCGTTGGTTTGTAGACCAGATGCCTTCCCGTTTTTTTGATTGGTTATATGACCATATTTTCAGTTTTTATCAGAGAGTTATGGACAAAACAGTTTGCTGTTTCTGTCAGGGTCTCTACACAAAGAAAACTTTGAGAAGGCAGCAAGTAGCCTCAAGGTAATCCTAGAGTTTGAGATGCATATATCCCTTCATTCTTATCTAATATCTCAGAAAATAAGCTTAGATTGCTATGGTCTTTCGGAGGAAGAGACCTAAACTCCATAGCTTTTCTTTTAGAGAAAGAATAGTATGCTGTAGTCCTGTAAGAGAAGGCTATTTTGCCATAGACCTTAGAAAGAGAGAAGAGTCACAATACGAGTAATAAGAGATAAAGCTTGGGGATGATTGCATGATTTCAATCGTAAGACAAGGTATTAGAAGACTCTATTCTCATATGTCAAGTTCTAAAGCTCTTGTTAACGAGCAAAGGCAACGATAAACGATAAATTTCTATAAGGTATATACATATTTTATTTTTCAATTGTATATCATTCTTAGGGGTTGAGGTATGGCCCCGGCTTCTCTATTGATTGTTACAGTGATCTATTTGATTGATTTACCATTTAAAGTTTGTATTCTTTTAAACAACAGCATATGCCTTAATAAAGAATGTCTTATCGCAATCTCAAGTTGAAATGCTAAAATCTTTGTGAAAAGGATTGTTTTCTTAAGAAGGTAACATGGATTCTAGTCCTATGGTTTAGTTGAGTAAATTGATTGCTATCTTGGTTAAATTAAGGTACATGTATAACTCTCCCTGCCTTGACGCTGCCCCGTTCTTGTGCTTGTATAGCCGGACGGCGAAGACGTTAGTAAGGCCCGGAGTTGGCCCATGGTATCCCTCATACCATTGGGAGAATGAGGTTTGTCGATTGAGGCGAGTGATTGTGATGCTGCCTAGTTCTGAGGGCCCAAGCTAGTGCGGTGAATTAGCCCACCCTAGTGCGCAGACATCCCTCTGAGGGGCGAGAGGATCGAGCGATGGAGCCTGAGAGGGCGACAGGCCAGCTTGAGTCCTCGCCAGCAGCCGACCATGATGAGGTGTATGGTCCCGTAGGGTTTTGCCCAGCATGTAGAGGCTGGAAGGCCGAATTCTAGATCATCGGCGGTATAAAGGAAAAGAATAAGAGAGCCGGTTTGGCTTGTAAGGTCCCTCCCAAGCCATGTATGTATGTGTCTCTTTTAATATAGAATTCAATAAGGAAAGAGAGTGTAATTAGAGAAGAGTGAGACAACAAGGCTAGAAACATTAGGAAAGTGTTAGAATAAAAATATTAGCTCCAAAAATTCAAAAGAAATAAGAAGATAAGAATAGTTCTATTAAGAGATAAGTATCCCCAAAAATAGAATTTCGAATTTAGGTGATAAGAGGTCACATTTAGAGTACTTTTATACATTTAAAGTCCATGCATACTAAAAATGTGGAAAAACAACGCGTTTCTAAAGATGGCGCGTTTGTGGCTATATACAGACGTTTTTGCCTATTCTGTCCGCGCTGGTAACTCTTCTCCATCAATTCATTTGGAAGCTTAATCTACCTTTGAATAACCTCATCAAGAATGTAAAACCATCCTCTATTCCAGAAGCCATAATTATAGCCAGAGACTATGATAAAGATTTTTTTTAGAAAGCGTCGAGAAGGACATGAGTCCTTCCATGTTAATCAAGAAGAGGTCCCTAATTCAAGAGGAATGTCAAGCCCAACCCTTGGCTACAAGGAATCATGAGCTAGAGCAAAAATTAGGTTAAGAAATAGAGATAGCAGAATTAAAGATAACCGAATTCAACAAGTATTTCTATGAGTAAATAGAAGAGGATTGGTGCAAGATTCATGTGAAGTAATGTGCATGATGAATAGAGGTATTCTACAAGACGATACTAAGATTATGAAATTGCTATCATAGGTTAGATTGCGTAAAGGATTGATTCCCTTACGTTTCTCCATGACAATTTGTTAAGTACCATATTACATGGGCGTATAGAATAAGGAATTCGAAGGTTCATAGCATATGAGAGGTATATGGATGCATGAAATTAGAATAATAAAGACCTTTTGGAGGCACAACAAAACGAGCCAAGCACATGAAATAAACGAATCTTTAAGAATAATATTTAGATAAAAGAAGAATTTTACCTAGTGGGGACACCACTTTGAAAGACACAGGAGGATTTACTTAGATACTACCCCAGCTTGCGGGATCACGGCATCTCGAATCTTTTGACTGGGGGAGATTGTAAGGTCCCTCCCAAGCCACGTATGTATGTCTCTCTTTTAATATAGAATTCAATAAGGAAAGAGAGTGTAATTAGAGAAGAGTGAGACAACAAGGCTAGAAACATTAGGAAAGTGTTAGCATAAAAATATTAGCTCCAAAAATTCAAAAGAAATAAGAACATAAGAATAGTTCTATTAAGAGATAAGTATCCCCAAAAATAGACTTTCGAATCTAGGTGATAAGAGGTCATATTTAGAGTACTTTTACACATTTAGAGTCCATGCATACTAAAAATGTGAAAAAACAACGCGTTTCTAAAGATGGCACGTTTGTGGCTATACACAGACGTTTTTGCCTATTCTGCCCGCGTTGGCTTGTGGACCAGATGCCTTTCCGTTCTTTTGATTGGTTATATGACCATATTCTGATTTTTTATCAGAGAGTTACGGCCGAAACAGTTTGCTGTTTCTGTCAGGGTCTCTACACAGAGAAAACTGTGAGAAGGCAGCAAGTAGCCTCAAGGTAATCCTAGAGTTTGAGATGCATATATCCCTTCATTCTTATCTAATATCTCACAAAATAAGCTTAGATTGCTATGGTCTTTCGGAGGAAGAGACCTAAACTCCATAGCTTTTCTTTTAGAGAAAGAATAGTATGTTGTAGTCCTGTGTAAGAGAAAGCTATTTTGCCATAGACCTTAGAAAGAGAGAAGAGTCACAATACGAGTAATAAGAGATAAAGCTTGGGGATGATTGGATGATTTCAATCGTAAGACACGGTATTAGAAGACTCTATTCTCATATGTCAAGTTCTAAAGCTCTTGTTAACGAGCAAAGGCAACGATAAACGACAAATTTCTATAAGGTATATACATATTTTATTTTTCAATTGTATATCATTCTTAGGGGTTGAGGTATGGCCCCGGCTTCTCTATTGATTGTTACAGTGATCTATTTGATTGATTTACCATTTAAAGTTTGTATTCTTTTAAACAACAGCATATGCCTTAATAAAGAACGTCTTATCGCAATCTCAAGTTGAAATGCTAAAATCTTTGTGAAAAGGATTGTTTTCTTAAGAAGGTAACATGGATTCTAGTCCTATGGTTTAGTTGAGTAAATGGATTGCTATCTTGGTTAAATTAAGGTACATGTATAACTCTCCCTGCCTTGACGCTGCCCCGTTCTTGTGCTTGTATAGCCGGACGGCGGAGACGTTAGTAAGGCCCGGAGTTGGCCCATGGTATCCCTCATACCATTGGGAGAATGAGGTTTGCCGATTGAGGCGAGTGATTGTGATGCTGCCTAGTTCTGAGGGCCCAGGCTAGTGCGGTGAATTAGCCCACCCTAACGCACAGACATCCCTCCGAGGGGCGGGAGGATCGAGCGATGGAGCCTGAGAGGGCGACAGGCCAGCTTGAGTCCTCGCCAGCAGCCGACCACGATGAGGTGTATGGTCCCGTAGGGTTTTGCCCAGCATGTAGAGGCTGGAAGGCCGAATTCTAGATCATCGGCGGAATAAAGGAAAAGAATAAGAGAGCCGGTTTGGCTTGTAAGGTCCCTCCCAAACCATGTATGTATGTGTCTCTTTTAATATAGAATTCAATAAGGAAAGAGAGTGTAATTAGAGAAGAGTGAGACAACAAGGCTAGAAACATTAGGAAAGTGTTAGAATAAAAATATTAGCTCCAAAAATTCAAAAGAAATAGAAAAAGAATAGTTAGATTAAGAGATAAGTATCCCCAAAAATAGAATTTCGAATTTAGGTGATAAGAGGTCATATTTAGAGTACTTTTACACATTTAAAGTCCATGCATACTAAAAATGTGGAAAAACAACGCGTTTCTAAAGATGGCGCGTTTGTGGCTATATACAGACGTTTTTGCCTATTCTGCCCGCACTGGTAACTCTTCTCCATCAATTCATTTGGAAGCTTAATCTACCTTTGAATAACCTCATCAAGAATGTAAAACCATCCTCTATTCCAGAAGCCATAATTATAGCCAGAGACTATGATAAAGTTTTTTTTTAGAAAGCGTCGAGAAGGACATGAGTCCTTCCATGTTAATCAAGAAGAGGTCCCCTAATTCAAGAGGAATGTCAAGCCCAACCCTTGGCTACAAGGAATCATGAGCTAGAGGAAAAATTAGGTCAAGAAATAGAGATATCAGAATTAAAGATAACCGAATTCAACAAGTATTTCTATGAGTAAATAGAAGAGGATTGGTGCAAGATTCATGTGAAGTAAAGTGCATGATGAATAGAGGTATTCTACAAGACGATACTAAGATTATGAAATTGCTATCATAGGTTAGATTGCGTAAAGGATTGATTCCCTTACGTTTCTCCATGACAATTTGTTAAGTACCATATTACATGGGCGTATAGAATAAGGAATTCGAAGGTTCATAGCATATGAGAGGTATATGGATGCATGAAATTAGAATAATAAAGACCTTTTGGAGGCACAACAAAACGAGCCAAGCACATGAAATAAACGAATCTTTAAGAATAATATTTAGATAAAAGAAGAATTTTACCTAGTGTGGACACAACTTTGAGAGACACAGGAGGATTTACTTAGATACTACCCCAGCTCGCGAGATAAGGACATCTCGAATCTTTTAAGTGGGGGAGATTGTAAGGTCCCTCCCAAGCCATGTATGTATGTGTCTCTTTTAATATAGAATTCAATAAGGAAAGAGAGTGTAATTAGAGAAGAGTGAGACAACAAGGCTAGAAACATTAGGAAAGTGTTAGAATATAAATATTAGCTCCAAAAATTCAAAAGAAATAAGAACATAAGAATAGTTCTATTAAGAGATAAGTATCCCCAAAAATAGAATTTCGAATTTAGGTGATAAGAGGTCATATTTAGAGTACTTTTACACATTTAGAGTCCATGCATACTAAAAATGTGAAAAAACAACGCGTTTCTAAAGATGGCACGTTTGTGGCTATACACAGACGTTTTTGCCTATTCTGCCCGCGCTAGCTTGTAGACCAGATGCCTTCCCGTTCTTTTGATTGGTTATATGACCATATTCTGAGTTTTTATCAGAGAGTTATGGCCAAAACAGTTTGCTGTTTCTGTCAGGGTCTCTACACAGAGAAAACTGTGAGAAGGCAGCAAGTAGCCTCAAGGTAATCCTAGAGTTTGAGATGCATATATCCCTTCATTCTTATCTAATATCTCAGAAAATAAGCTTAGATTGCTATGGTCTTTCGGAGGAAGAGACCTAAACTCCATAGCTTTTCTTTTAGAGAAAGAATAGTATGCTGTAGTCCTGTGTAAGAGAAGGCTATTTTGCCATAGACCTTAGAAAGAGAGAAGAGTCACAATACGAGTAATAAGAGATAAATCTTGGGGATGATTGGATGATTTCAATCGTAAGACAAGGTATTAGAAGACTCTATTCTCATATGTCAAGTTCTAAAGCTCTTGTTAACGAGCAAAGGCAACGATAAACGACAAATTTCTATAAGGTATATACATATTTTATTTTTCAACTGTATATCATTCTTAGGGGTTGAGGTATGGCCCCGGCTTCTCTATTGATTGTTAGAGTGATCTATTTGATAGATTTACCATTTAAAGTTTGTATTCTTTTAAACAACAGCATATGCCTTAATATAGAATGTCTTATCACAATCTCAAGTTGAAATGCTAAAATCTTTGTGAAAAGGATTGTTTTCTTAAGAAGGTAACATGGATTCTAGTCCTATGGTTTAGTTGAGTAAATGGATTACTATCTTGTTTAAATTAAGGTACAGGTATAACTCTCCCTGCCTTGACGCTGCCCCGTTCTTGTGCTTGTATAGCCGGACGGCGAAGACGTTAGTAAGGCCCGGAGTTGGCCCATGGTATCCCTCATACCATTGGGAGAATGAGGTTTGCCGATTGAGGCGAGTGATTGTGATGCTGCCTAGTTCTGAGGGCCCAGGCTAGTGTGGTGAATTAGCCCACCCTAGTGCGCAGACATCCCTCCGAGGGGCGGGAGGATCGAGCGATGGAGCCTGAGAGGGTGACAGGCCAGCTTGAGTCCTCGCCAGCAGCAGCCGACCACGATGAGGTGTATGGTCCCGTAGGGTTTTGCCCAGCATGTAGAGGCTGGAAGGCCGAATTCTAGATCATCGGCGGTATAAAGGAAAAGAATAAGAGAGCCGATTTGGCTTGTAAGGTCCCTCCCAAGCCATGTATGTATGTGTCTCTTTTAATATAGAATTCAATAAGGAAAGAGAGTGTAATTAGAGAAGAGTGAGACAACAAGGCTAGAAACATTAGGAAAGTGTTAGAATAAAAATATTAGCTCCAAAAATTCAAAAGAAATAAGAGCATAAGAATAGTTCTATTAAGAGATAAGTATCCCCAAAAATAGAATTTCGAATTTAGGTGATAAGAGGTCATATTTAGAATACTTTTACGCATTTAAAGTCCATGCATACTAAAAATGTGAAAAAACAACGCGTTTCTAAAGATGGCGCGTTTGTGGCTGTATACAGACGTTTTTGCCTATTCTGCCCGCGCTGGTAACTCTTCTCCATCAATTCATTTGGAAGCTTAATCTACCTTTGAATAACCTCATCAAGAATGTAGAACCATCCTCTATTCCAGAAGCCATAATTATAGCCAGAGACTATGATAAAGTTTTTTTTTTAGAAAGCCTCGAGAAGGACATGAGTCCTTCCATGTTAATCAAGAAGAGGTCCCCTAATTCAAGAGGAATGTCAAGCCCAACCCTTGGCTACAAGGAATCATGAGCTAGAGCAAAAATTAGGTCAAGAAATAGAGATAGCAGAATTAAAGATAACCGAATTCAACAAGTATTTCTATGAGTAAATAGAAGAGGATTGGTGCAAGATTCATGTGAAGTAATGTGCATGATGAATAGAGGTATTCTACAAGACGATACTAAGATTATGAAATTGCTATCATAGGTTAGATTGCGTAAAGGATTGATTCCCTTACGTTTCTCCATGACA
The DNA here is from genome assembly GCF_041138505.1 of Cibotium barometz. NCBI lineage: Eukaryota > Viridiplantae > Streptophyta > Polypodiopsida > Cyatheales > Cibotiaceae > Cibotium > Cibotium barometz. Next base: position 56,345,015 of record NC_141070.1, read on the forward strand.
ATTTGTTAAGTACCATATTACATGGGCGTATAGAATAAGGAATTCGAAGGTTCATAGCATATGAGAGGTATATGGATGCATGAAATTAGAATAATAAAGACCTTTTGGAGGCACAACAAAACGAGCCAAGCACATGAAATAAACGAATCTTTAAGAATAATATTTAGATAAAAGAAGAATTTTACCTAGTGGGGACACCACTTTGAAAGACACAGGAGGATTTACTTAGATACTACCCCAGCTCGCGAGATGAGGATATCTCGAATCTTTTAAGTGGGGGAGATTGTAAGGTCCCTCCCAAGCCATGTATGTATGTGTCTCTTTTAATATAGAGTTCAATAAGGAAAGAGAGTGTAATTAGAGAAGAGTGAGACAACAAGGCTAGAAACATTAGGAAAGTGTTAGAATAAAAATATTAGCTCCAAAAATTCAAAAGAAATAAGAACATAAGAATAGTTCTATTAAGAGATAAGTATCCCCAAAAATAGAATTTCAAATTTAGGTGATAAGAGGTCATATTTAGAGTACTTTTACACATTTAGAGTCCATGCATACTAAAAATGTGAAAAAACAACGCGTTTCTAAAGATGGCACGTTTGTGGCTATACACAGACGTTTTTGCCTATTCTGCCCGCGTTGGCTTGTAGACCGGATGCCTTCCCGTTCTTTTGATTGGTTATATGACCATATTCTGAGTTTTTTGTCAGAGAGTTATGGCCGAAACAGTTTGCTGTTTCTGTCAGGGTCTCTACACAGAGAAAACTGTGAGAAGGCAGCAAGTAGCCTCAAGGTAATCCTAGAGTTTGAGATGCATATATCCCTTCATTCTTATCTAATATCTCAGAAAATAATCTTAGATTTCTATGGTCTTTCGGAGGAAGAGACCTAAACTCCATAGCTTTTCTTTTAGAGAAAGAATAGTATGCTGTACATAGTCCTGTGTAAGAGAAGGCTATTTTGCCATAGACCTTAGAAAGAGAGAAGAGTCACAATACGAGTAATAAGAGATAAATCTTGGGGATGATTGGATGATTTCAATCGTAAGACAAGGTATTAGAAGACTCTATTCTCATATGTCAAGTTCTAAAGCTCTTGTTAACGAGCAAAGGCAACGATAAACGACAAATTTCTATAAGGTATATACATATTTTATTTTTCAATTGTATATCATTCTTAGGGGTTGAGGTATGGCCCCGGCTTCTCTATTGATTGTTACAGTGATCTATTTGATTGATTTACCATTTAAAGTTTGTATTCTTTTAAACAACAGCATATGCCTTAATAAAGAATGTCTTATCGCAATCTCAAGTTGAAATGCTAAAATCTTTGTGAAAAGGATTGTTTTCTTAAGAAGGTAACATGGATTCTAGTCCTATGGTTTAGTTGAGTAAATGGATTGCTATCTTGGTTAAATTAAGGTACAGGTATCACTCTCCCTGCCTTGACGCTGCCCCGTTCTTGTGCTTGTATAGCCGGACGGCGGAGACGTTAGTAAGGCCCGGAGTTGGCCCATGGTATCCCTCATACCATTGGGAGAATGAGGTTTGCCGATTGAGACGAGTGATTGTGATGCTGCCTAGTTCTGAGGGCCCAAGCTAGTGCGGTGAATTAGCCCACCCTAGTGCGCAGACATCCCTCCGAGGGGCGGGAGGATCGAGCGATGGAGCCTGAGAGGGCGACAGGCCAGCTTGAGTCCTCGCCAGCAGCCGACCACGATGAGGTGTATGGTCCCGTAGGGTTTTGCCCAGCATGTAGAGGCTGGAAGGCCGAATTCTAGATCATCGGCGGTATAAAGGAAAAGAATAAGAGAGCCGGTTTGGCTTGTAAGGTCCCTCCCAAGCCATGTATGTATGTGTCTCTTTTAATATAGAATTCAATAAGGAAAGAGAGTGTAATTAGAGAAGAGTGAGACAACAAGGCTAGAAACATTAGGAAAGTGTTAGAATAAAAATATTAGCTTCAAAAAATTCAAAAGAAATAAGAACATAAGAATAGTTCTACTAAGAGATAAGTATCCCCAAAAATAGAATTTCGAATTTAGGTGATAAGAGGTCATATTTAGAGTACTTTTACACATTTAAAGTCCATGCATACTAAAAATGTGGAAAAACAACGCGTTTCTAAAGATGGCGCGTTTGTGGCTATATACAGACGTTTTTGCCTATTCTGCCCGCGCTGGTAACTCTTCTCCATCAATTCATTTGGAAGCTTAATCTACCTTTGAATAACCTCATCAAGAATGTAAAACCATCCTCTATTCCAGAAGCCATAATTATAGCCAGAGACTATGATAAAGTTTTTTTTTAGAAAGCGTCGAGAAGGACATGAGTCCTTCCATGTTAATCAAGAAGAGGTCCCCTAATTCAAGAGGAATGTCAAGCCCAACCCTTGGCTACAAGGAATCATGAGCTAGAGCAAAAATTAGGTCAAGAAATAGAGATAGCAAAATTAAAGATAACCGAATTCAACAAGTATTTCTATGAGTAAATAGAAGAGGATTGGTGCAAGATTCACGTGAAGTAATGTGCATGATGAATAGAGGTATTCTACAAGACGATACTAAGATTATGAAATTGCTATCATAGGTTAGATTGCGTAAAGGATTGATTCCCTTACGTTTCTCCATGACAATTTGTTAAGGACCATATTACATGGGCGTATAGAATAAGGAATTCGAAGGTTCATAGCATATGAGAGGTATATGGATGCATGAAATTAGAATAATAAAGACCTTTTGGAGGCACAACAAAACGAGCCAAGCACATGAAATAAACGAATCTTTAAGAATAATATTTAGATAAAAGAAGAATTTTACCTAGTGGGGACACCACTTTGAAAGACACAGGAGGAATTACTTAGATACTACCCCAGCTCGCGAGATGAGGACATCTCGAATCTTTTAAGTGGGGGAGATTGTAAGGTCCCTCCCAAGCCATGTATGTGTGTGTCTCTTTTAATATAGAATTCAATAATGAAAGAGAGTGTAATTAGAGAAGAGTGAGACAACAAAGCTAGAAACATTAGGAAAGTGTTAGAATAAAAATATTAGCTCCAAAAATTCAAAAGAAATAAGAACATAAGAATAGTTCTATTAAGAGATAAGTATCCCCAAAAATAGAATTTCGAATTTAGGTGATAAGAGGTCATATTTAGAGTACTTTTACGCATTTAGAGTCCATGCATACTAAAAATGTGAAAAAACAACGCGTTTCTAAAGATGGCACGTTTGTGGCTATATACAGACGTTTTTGCCTATTCTGCCCGCGCTGGCTTGTGGACCAAATGCCTTTCCGTTATTTTGATTGGTTATATGACCATATTCTGGTTTTTTATCAGAGAGTTATGGCCAAAACAGTTTGCTGTTTCTGTCAGGGTCTCTACACAGAGAAAACTGTGAGAAGGCAGCAAGTAGCCTCAAGGTAATCCTAGAGTTTGAGATGCATATATCCCTTCATTCTTATCTAATATCTCAGAAAATAAGCTTAGATTGCTATGGTCTTTCGGAGGAAGAGACCTAAACTCCATAGCTTTTCTTTTAGAGAAAGAATAGTATGCTGTAGTCCTGTAAGAGAAGGCTATTTTGCCATAGACCTTAGAAAGAGAGAAGAGTCACAATACGAGTAAGAAGAGATAAAGCTTGGGGATGATTGGATGATTTCAATCGTAAGACAAGGTATTATCTAAGACTCTATTCTCATATGTCAAGTTCTAAAGCTCTTGTTAACGAGCAAAGGCAACGATAAATGACAAATTTCTATAAGGTATATACATATTTTATTTTTCAATTGTATATCATTCTTAGGGGTTGAGGTATGGCCCCGGCTTCTCTATTGATTGTTACAGTGATCTATTTGATTGATTTACCATTTAAAGTTTGTATTCTTTTAAACAACAGCATATGCCTTAATAAAGAATGTCTTATCGCAATCTCAAGTTGAAATGCTAAAATCTTTGTGAAAAGGATTGTTTTCTTAAGAAGGTAACATGGATTCTAGTCCTATGGTTTAGTTGAGTAAATGGATTGCTATCTTGGTTAAATTAAGGTACAGGTATAACTCTCCCTGCCTTGACGCTGCCCCGTTCTTGTGCTTGTATAGCCGGACGGCGGAGACGTTAGTAAGGTCCGGAGTTGGCCCATGGTATCCCTCATACCATTGGGAGAATGAGGTTTGCCGATTGAGGCGAGTGATTATGATGCTGCCTAGTTCTGAGGGCCCAAGCTAGTGCGGTGACATAGCCTACCCTAGTGCACAGACATCCCTCTGAGGGGCAGGAGGATCGAGCGATGGAGCCTGAGAGGGCGACAGGCCGGCTTGAGTCCTCGCCCAGCGAGACCGACGATGAGGTGTATGGTCCCATAGGGTTTTGCCCAGCATGTAGAGGCTGGAAGGCCGAATTCTAGATCATCGGCGGTATAAAGGAAAAGAATAAGAGAGTCGGTTTGGCTTGTATGAAATTGATTCATGTTTAAACTTTGTTTTTTATAAATCTTGTCTTTGGTATGATTGTATTGTAGAAAAAGGCTGTTTTAACAAACCTTGTAAAAAGGGCCTTAATTAAGGAACGTGTTTATTTATGTCAAACAGTGTGGTAGGATTAATTAGAAAACAAATTGACGCGTGAGTAGGGTGGAAAGTGGGAGGATGGAATGCCCCGACGGCACTATCCTACGGACGGGTGGACCCGATTAGTCGGGTAGCTTTTCAACAGATTAAGTGAAAGCCCTACGCTAGATAAATAGGTTCTCAGGCAACTCTATTCTAGAAGACTAGGCCAACGGCTGTGCCTTGCATGGATGAGGAAAAAAGCGTTGCCTCTAGAAATCAAGTCTTGTAGTTGCCCAATTTATGATCAATTGCCCTATGGGTGATTTGATTTTTAGAAGACCACGCTCCCCCTGGGGGATAGAGCTAGGTCTTACCTATGAGTCGTATCCTTGAATCTCTGTATGGTCAAGGTGTCGATGAGTAGGAAATTTTCTCTAAGATAAGACTTAGTGGACTATCTTAAGTGTTTCCCCCATTTTTGGAAGGGGGGAACCTTACAACTCTCTCCCCAAGCACCTAGCACACTTTTGGTGAATTCTACGATATGTTGTTGGAATGATGGGCAGTTGTGCTACTTTGATTCATAATGCGAACCATGTTATTGAAATTTATCCAAAGCTATTTGCACATATTTACAAGAGCTGGCATTGGACAATCTACATTTGTGGTGTGATTGCACACAAGTCTCTCCAGAGTCCCCAAGTCTTCTTTGAATTCTCTATGTTTGCTAGCTTCTCCAAAGGCTTGTTTATTCACTTCAATTTTCACATTTCCGACATGGCAGCCCAGAGAATTCAAAATATGCTCTAATTTACTAAGGGCTGCAACTTTCCTCTCTTGTGTAGGCACTGTGAATGCATAATTGATATGGCACTTAAGCAATCGATTGAAGATTCTCATGAATGCATGAAGTGTGCAAAAGTGAATATTCTTTAGTGGAAAATTAATGATGGGGCTCCAATTTGAGTTCCTGTTTGGTTCTCCTAGTATATCATCAGAAGACATGACACCTTCCACCCATCTTGCATTTGGTTGTTCCTCATCTTCATCGTCAGTTGACTCGGTTGGATCTACTGCATCTTCCTGTTGCTTATTCCCTTTCTTGGGACCTTTCAAGGCATCCTTCCCAACAAAACCAACCTTCTGCATACCTTTTCCATATGTCTTTTTCTGCCTAGGAATATCAATCTGAGCATTGCAGTATGGACAAGGCCATCTTGATGTCACGCCTTGAGCACAACCCATCATGCATTTAATTGTCTTCAAATCTCTCCCAAGATGCCAATCCACCTTGAACTTTCCTATGTTTTCTACATCTAAAACTTGACCAGCAATTTGCTTTTTGATTCCATCTGTTATCCAGGGAGTCCTTTCAAACATCCATGTCAATACCTCATGTGTCTCCTTCGGTACCTCGAATGCACCAAGCCACCAAACCTCTCTCTCAGATTGCACACTAAAACTTGGTTTGGTAGTCTTTTCCCATGCACATATCATGGCCTCATTCATGAGCGTAATGCTCATATGTTCCAGCTTTCGACGACCTTTCACAATTTGGCACTCATGAAAGTGTGCTACCCAAAACTATAAATAAACAATAATTTACAATATTCAAAACAAAATAATTATCTTCATTTTATACTGAAAAACATGAATAGTAGCAATTGCAAGTTCTCACCTTTTGGTGAAAGACCATAGAACTTCACCATAGCTTGTTGTAGTATCTCAATATGAACAAAGATGTTATTGTAAACATCATAGTAAAATTCTGTACTTGTTGTCTTGCTTTTCTTTTTGCTCAACCCTGTGTCTAATGTTAGTGTGCCCTCAATGTGATAAAACTATCCTCTAGCTCACTGCACATCATCATTATTGATACGCTTGACATTGTGAATCACCTTGAGTGTAGGAAATAAAGTGCCAGTGATCCCTTGTCTTAGAAATGCATCTTTTATAACCTGATGGATTGCTTGGTACCCTTTCATGCTGATTCCAGCTGCATCACAAGCATGTTGAATTGATGAAGAATCAATGGAGGTGGTAATCTCGCTCACAACATTGCTGACACAACAGCTGCTTTCATGCTGATTCCAGCTGCACCACAAGCATGTTGAATTCATGAAGAATCGATGGAGGTGGTAATCTCGCTCACCACATTGCTCACAAACAGCTTGGCGTATTTTAGGACGATGAGGGTCAGTAATAATTGAGAGAATATTCTTGGTATTCAGAATGGCTTTGACCAAATCCTTCCATCTCTCTTTGTTAGAACCACACACCTCTTGTAGAAAATTCCTGGCAGAACACAAATCATGACTATTTTGTTTAAATCACTGAGTGCATAATGAAAGTTTATGTTACTTACTTTGTTGTACGAATCCTTTTCTTCTGTGCTCCACCTTTAAACACAAGAGATTCTATACCAGCCAATGTCTTTTTGCATTCATGAGCACCATTTGGCATTGCTTTGAGTCGTTTGATAAGTTCCTCTAGCCTTTGAATCTTTTTCATCCTTCTCCACATTCTCTGCGAGGATATCTTTTATTTTATTTGACGTTTTAATTCCTTCTTGACATTGTAAAAGGGTGAATTGTGATGCTTGCAATTAAGATTGGAGAATATGGGTTTGCCAAGCCCCACTTGTAGTCAATCTTCTGCAGTATCCTAACAAACCAAGCTCTCCTTCACCAACAAATTGCATAAAAGATGATAAATTGTGGAAAGGAGGGTTTGCTCTTAATGGAAGGTCAATTGGATAGAGACGCCCATCAACCCAAAGATCTAAAATTTTCTCCTTAGCTATCCTACGATCTTGGATAGATTGTGCATTAGTAGGATGGGTTTTTTTAGAGCTGCCATACTCTTCAGGAATACGAATGTGTAAATCAACCTTCCATTTTCTAGCTTCACAAGGGGCTAAACACACAGCTTGTTGCAAAGGCTCCATAGCTAAGCAGAGGAAGAAGCTAAAGCAGAGAGATCCTCAGAGGGGGGAGGAGAGAGAGAGAGAGAGAGAGAGAGAGAGAGAGAGAGAGAGAGAGAGAGAGAGAGACTGTTAAAACTTTGCTGTTGGAGGTTTAACACAAATCCGTTTTTCTGAGTGTAGAAAATGATATTTTTGATATAGAAATATACTAACATGGATTTTTTCATCAATAAATTGCATTTATGAGAAAAAAATTAAAATAAATAATTTTTGGGGTCCCCACAATTTCGAGATCTCATGGATGTAGTGGTTCCTAACAGTTAGTTATGTTTATGGGGTTGTGGGGACCTGACAGTTAGTTATGGATGTACTGGCTCTTGACAGGATTTTGATGTGACCCTTGAATTACAAGCTTTTTGGAGGAAAAAAAGTATTTTCATCATACATATTGGTTGGGTGGTGGTTTTTCCACCTCAAATGGAAAAAAATGAAAAATGAAAAATTTTTACTTTTTGGGGCCCACCTAAATACGAGAATGTTTTGCTGATAGTGGGAGTTAATGAGGAAGGAGATTTCAAACTAACAAGAAAGATTCAATTTGTAGAGAGTGAAGATAAAAAATTCAAAAAGTAAGAGAGAAGGTATGAGAAAAGTCAAAAAGTAAGAGAGAGAGTATGAGAATATTCCCTTTAAAAAGTGAAACTAGTGGGGTATGGCTGATGTGGCAAGGCAAAAAATAGGGCTCATCATAGCCTTTGTCTCCCTTAAGCCCAGCTTTTTAAGCTCTAATCCTTTAAAATTAGGAATCCTTATTAGGAGGCCCTTTTTGGGTCAAAAAATTCCTAATGACATGTTAGCATCATTAAGTTTGTTAATATGATATACAAACCAGCATAGATGAATACATTTATACATCAATTCAGTCACATTAATACCAATTTTCCCCCCTTTCTGAAACACAATACTATTCCTGGATGTCCATAGTTCCCATATTAAAGAAAAAGTTAGTAACTTCTTCAGATTCTACTACCCTACCTAATACCCAATCCCCCTAAAGACCCTACACCCCCAAGCACCTGGCAACCCGTTTCCCAATTTTAGACCAACATCCCCTGATAGCAAGGCAGTCCCAAAAGGCATGCCTTCCATCTTCCAAAGCTGACCTGCATTTGGGGCAGCATCCTGAAGTGAAATTCCTTTGAAGGAGTTTGGAGCCAATGGGAAGAGCTACCAAGTAAACTCGAGGCAAACACTCCATATAAGAAAACCTGAAACTTCAAAGGAAAGTTTGGCTCCCATTCAAGAAGCTACAAAAAGGGGAGTTTGAGATCTTAAGAGGGGAAAAAGAGAGAAAATCTTGTTTCTCCAGTTACGTCCCACCGAAGTACCTTTCTGAAGGATAGAAGAGTCTTCTACCACATCCTTGACCATTCTAGACCATGTTTCCTCCTATAGAAGGCATTTGGAAAGAAGGAGAGCAATTCTGGCTAGAGAATGTGTGGGAAGATGCAAAATCCCCATGCCTCCATCCATTTTTGGCAAGCTAACTTTGTCACAAGCAAGCCAAACAACCACTCTTTTGTTACTCGTCCTCTTTCTCCAAAGGAAGTCCCTAATAGAGCTTATGCTCCTGTTCCATTGAGATTTGCCAAAATTAATGTGACTGGGGACATAAACAGGATATAGGCATTCAAAACTGTGTTACATATAGCTATTCTATCATGAAATGGTTACTCCCTCCCACTTTTTTAGTTTTTGAAGAAATCTTTCTATAGCCCACTCAGATAGCTATTTGTTGGTGACCTCCACCCCAAAGAGGACCCCCAAATGTCTGACAATCTGGCCTCTCCTGACCACCTCATAGCCCTATCTCCCTAAATTAAAATCATTGTCTTCAGTTAGGCTAATCAGTTTGGTTTTTTGAATGTTACACTTGGAACCAAAAGCATCAGCAAAATCCTAGATTATGGACAAGGCATTTCTCATATTATCACTATCAACCTTTAAAAACAACAAAGCACTAAATTATCAATTGCTTCCCACTCTTCAACTTCAGGCCCACAATCCTTCCTTTTTCACTAGCCTCTTCCAAGGCCATAATTAGAGGATGAGAAGCAATTGCAAAGAGTAAAGGGGCAAGTGGGCATCCTTGCCTTACTAACCTTTTGATTTCAATCCCCCAACTAGCCTACCATTTAAAAAAGAAGGTTGGAGAATCCCCCAAGAATAAAGATACAAGAGGCTATCTTGAGGCCAAAACCGAGTTTTTCCATAACCCTTGCCACAAAAGACCAGTGAATCCTATATAAGCTTTTTCTAGGTCAAGCTAGAGCATAATACATTTTTGGTTGGTCCTTTAATCTACATCTCTTCCAACCATAGCAGCCAGGATATTGTCATAAATGGACCTACCTTTTATGAATCCATGCTTTTTCTTAGAGATCACCTTCTGAAGGCTAGGGAAATCCTTAAAGCAATGACTTTGGCAATAATTTTGTACACAATAGTTAGGAGAGTAATGGGTCTCCAATGATTGAACCTACCTGCAGAGCAGCTTGCTTGGGGATAAGCTTCACCACTCCCTCCTTCAGGTCTTTGTCCAAGAATCTAGAGCTAGAAAGATATAAAATGCCCCAGATTATGTCTTTGAGGGAAGGCTAGAAAGATATAAAAAAAACTCTACTAAGAGTCCATCCCACCCTGGAGATTTTTCCTTGCCTAGATTGAGGAGAGCTATCTAGCATTCATCTAGATCCACTTTCTCTCTAGCCATCTGGCTTGATCAGAGTCTATGCTTTGCTTAACCAAATTAAGTAGGTTATTTTTTGCAATAAACCTTGAACTAGATCCATCTTCTTTCAAACTCAAAGTGGATCCCAAAAACTCAACCCATTTCCTAGCCACTAGTTCTATTCCATCCAACTCCTCTCCATTTTCATCACAAATGTGTCCAACTAGCTCCCTATTATCTTTCCCTTCAGTTAATTTAAATAGATATCTATCAAAAAAAATTTGAAGAAAAAAAATCTCTTCTCGAGGACCCGTAGACTAAAGTTTGCAAGTATATCATCTTCCTCTTTGAGGCTTGGTTGGCATTTTATGTAGAGATTAATCTCCTCTTTAGTGAGTTTTCCCAGCTACCGTTTTTTTTGTAAAGCTTCCAAACTGATCACTCCACCTTTTCCTTCTTTGTTTTCTCTCATAAGCTCTCAGTTTCCCTACCTTTCTAACAACCCCCGCAAAGGATCTCTAGGCACCTTCGTTGATGCCTCTTCTCTTTAATCTAATGATAGCCTCTTCTATGTATTTGATAAACAACTCATCTTCAAGCAAGGAATTATTAACCCTCAGTTTCCTAGCAGGGAACTGGCTCAATTTCTCCTCCTCCCAGTCTTTAACATGGCACTCCCACTTCAAGGGCATATTATCAAATAGAGCTAAGGAGTTGTCAATCTTAAGCTCTATGATGTGAGGGATCCAAGCAGCTTGATGGGGCCGAAGAGAAGACCCTATCTAGTCTAGAAGAGGAGCCAATGTATTGTAGGTGTGTCCAGGGTCAGATCCCCAATCCCCCAGATTCCATCCATCAACAAGGCCCATCTTGCTCCTAAGCTCTTCCCACTTCCTTTTCTCTTGTCCCATTAGGATAGTCCTCCCACCACTTATGTCAAGGTGTCTTTCAACCATGTTAAAGTCTCCCATTAAAATGCAAGGTCTTTGCATATTGAGACCAGAAAGCCAATCACACATGAAGCCCCTTTCTTTATAATTGTGGGAACCATAAATATTCACTATCCAGATTCTTTCTCCCTGAATCTGACACTCCACTACCAAAGCCCTACCATTAGGGTGATTGGCAATTATGCAAGGACTCAAAGATTTCTTTATAATAGTCATCACTCCACTGTAAGCCTTGCCAATACCCACATAAAACGCCAATCCTTGAAGCTATCCCTTCTAGCCACTCTTCCCACACATAAATTGTGCTCTTGGATTGCGAAAATAGACAGCTTCCACTCCTTAACAAAACTCCAAAATGCTGCATTCTTTTTTTAATCTTTAATGGCTTTTACATTCCAAGTGCATCCCCTAATCTCTAGCTTGTTATTCATGCTAAAGTGGTTTCAGGGACCATCTCTACCTCCACACTGCCCCCTCATCAGAGGGACTAGGTTCTGGGCATGGGTTCTGGGCATTCTTCCAAGCAATTTCAACCTGCCAATTGAACCTTTCCACAGAGGAAGACTCACCCCTCCAACAAGAGGGCTAAAAGGGTTGGAATAAATCAAAGGGTTGAGATCACTAGCAGGTTTGATAGGGCCCTTCTCCTTTAGAAGAGGAATTATTCTTCGCACTCCTAGCTTCTTCCTTGGCTACCCTTAAGCTATATTTATTTCTTGTTTTTACCATGACCTTAGTCCATCCTCCTTCTATAGGTCCACTTACTTGAGGGTCCACCGAGCCTTTCCCCTCTCCAATCTCTCTCCAATGGCCTTCTCCTAGGGTAGATTCCCATAAAATCTGGCTATGTGCTCAAGGTCCCCACATTTAAAACATGCACCAGGAAAAGGACCAAGCTTTAAGGCCAATTCTATCATTCCTAGGTTCCCAAGATCCACTTCCATTGATTTGGGGGTTTTAATCCCCGTGTTTCAGTGAGATACAAACATTATTTGTCAACTAGAGTCATCTTCCTTGGGAATGTATAAAGGTGGGCCCAACGATTTAACTAGCTCCCCAATGTAAGCCAGGGAGGAAGACCCACAAGCTCGACCAATATAGGACAGGACTCCTTTAGGCTTTTATTTACATCGAAAAGGGGATCAAAAGGTACATCATGCATTGGTTTAGGACCCATAAACAAAGAAGCCTTGGCAAACAGCTTAGATACAACCTTTCCCCTAGAGAAAAGGACATTAAAGAAACCTTTCCCATGATAAAAGGTCGACACTACGAGTTTTTCACATGAAAGGCTTCTTCTTGTAACCATCTACGAAGCTCAACTTTAGAAGGAGGTCTTCTTGAACAGAACAAGATGACACTACAGAATGAGAACAGATCTACCTGCCTCCTTACCAAATCAACACGGACCTTAGTACATACCTTGGCAATGAAGGATTGATCAGATGAAACAGCAAGATAGGTCGTAATCTACTCGCTATCCAATCTAGGTGCAGCCTCTTCACTTCCTAAGACTCCTCTTCTACTTCACAGGACCGCTTCATGGCTTCACAATCATCAGGATCCCAATCACCTGAGCTACAGACCTCCTGCGCCCCCGACTCGACATCTCCTTGCATCCACTCTTCTCCCATAGCTAAGATGGCTTATTTTACATGCATGACGTACGTCGCCCACACCCCCCACTATGCATGCACGAGCGAAATAAAGACCCACGTTCCCACTCATGCCGACCATGCAAACTCTATCCAAGCTTCTTTATCTTCTTCTCCTTTGTGGGAGGGTGGAGTATTTCCATCAGCTCACAAAGCACCCTCGGCGCACACTCGATGGTATTGAAGCCGGGTCCTCTCAATGGAACGCGATAGTTCTAACAACTCGCCTATGCGCCCGTCGGCTTCTTTATCTTCTTCTCCTAAAACAATATTGCTAGGCTCGCCTCTTTCACCTTGGGTGTGATGCATCTATTATTAATAAATATGTGGATGGTGGTTTATATTTTTGATGTGTCTATTTTTCCTTTGATATTGATTGTTAATTGGGATTGTTGCATGTCTTTATGAGAGAGAGAGAGAGAGAGAGAGAGAGATTCATTTGAAACCTCTTCAAAGGTCCTACACAATAATATCACGCTAGTCGAGAGAGAGAGAGAACCGAGGGGGCACTGCATAGGCCGCAACAGCGCCCGGGTCGAGTAGTCTTGTCTATGGTAGAAACTCTTAAACACTGATGTCACCTACTTTCTAGCTGTCACATTTTAACCTGGGTTTAGTACATTTAAATTTTCAATCGAGGGGTTTTAGTCACAAATACACATTCCGAAAATAAAGTATAAATTGCCTTTTTTTCATAAATCGAGGTTTTGTTAATTTTTGCAAAAGGGCGAATTCCAAGCAGACAGATCAGGTTTTTCAACTCTCCATTTTTGGACGCACCAGCTCGCTTGGTGCTGTTGCAAGCTTGATGGACATCCTCCCCCAACCGAGGGCCCTCCTGCCTGCCGCCTCTAGCTGCTTAAACGAGACTGCCCTACACCCCCAACTGACCATGGCAAGCTCGCGCCCTGCACCTAGCAATTCCTCTGACAATCACCAAGCTCCTAGCTTGAAAGAGAGAGATCCCCTCTTATTGCAGGGCAGACTGTACGAGGAAAAACGAAATCATCCACCTGCGCAGAAACGAGAGAGAGAGAGAGAGAGAGAGACTGACTGCCCCGGGCACGAGAAAGAGCAAAGCGAGTAGCGTCAAAAGCTACACGTAGCAAATGACAAGAGTTAAAAAAAAACATTCGATTTCGATTCACATACATAACCTTAGAAGTTAGCTATTTAATAATATGTCTCCCCAAAAGTAGGTGTCTATTTTTTCACCTAAAAAAAGCATTTTGGTGCCCTATCGAAGTACGAGATTCGTAAAATTTGAATAAATTATATCTATATATATTTGTCTAAAACTCATTTTTCGCCCGTATATTCTCTTTACGAATATTATAAAAATTGCAATCAATTGCTATTTTTCTATATTGTCTAAAAGTCATGCTAAACTGTGCCCTGTCAACTAGTTAGAGGACTCTCAGAATGTGCTCTGTCGGTCCAAACGTTCCGTTCATCGCTTTGTTCCGACTGTCGGAAACAGCTGCGCCTGCGCGCATGCTTCGGTCTTGGCTCCACTTTTGGAAGAAGACAAACCACGTGACGACTTCCATGAGCAGGGCAATGCCTCCTAGTGCGGCTAGGCCACAAATGTATGTATGGGGCCAGATGCCTTTCGGAAGCAAAATGCCAAACCCCACGAACACGTTCATGATGCCAAGGACAACGACACAGTATCCAACACTATGGTGATAGATGTTCCAGTAGCTCCTCAGCTTGTGCTCCTTCTTGGGTCTGAGCAGGAGAGCCATGACCTGCCCACAAAAATTACCGCATCAATATATGTAGAGATTCAAAAATCAATCATTCGATTGTACGTCCTAGAAATGATTAAAATTGATGATGAGAATTTGATTCTAATATAGCTGCACTATTACCTGCAGAGTCGAGAGGGCAAAGAGCGCCATTCCAATGTTCTTGTGTTTATGAAAAACAAATCCAGGAGAAGCGCTCTCTAATTTCAGACCTGTAGCCCAGCCAGACACACCTAGAACATACCCCGTACACTGCAGAGATATGTGCACGTAGAACCACAAGGGGTCTGCAAAAGGCTTGAAATAGCGTGCGATCATGACTCCAGCGGGAAGGAGGATGCCCCATGCGATGGTATTGATCGCGGCATGCCTCTGGCCATGGAAGAGAGAGACTTTTAGCAGAGATAATTTTGGATGATTGATTAACTAAGGCGGAAAGGCAATTACAAACTAGCAAATGAAGCATTTCTAGATTGTGAAGGCAAACGAAACGTAGAGCGAGCGAGAGAGAGAGATGTTTACGATCTTGAGGATCTGGTTGGGTGGTGCACGGTTGACGGCAAGCCCGGATGACATGTCGATCTGAGTGACGGCTTTGAGGTCGTTGGGCTGGGTGCTGTGCGGCGCAGGATGAAAGTTGGTTACAGAGGGGCCGCGGTTCCAAACGTGGTTGAGCGTGGTTGGCGTGGAGGCGTTAAGCTGTAGGGTTAGGAACATGGAAATGGAGGCGCCGGAGATCTGGACGGCGGAGGCGCGGACGGTGTAGTCGATGGAGGAGCAGGCGAGCGGGGTCCCAGCTAGCGTGGCGGTTGTGAGGAGGTAAGGCAAGAGAGTGCTGCCGTTGGAGGCGCTGTAAGCCAAGAAAGAGCTGGTGCCCACCATCTGCGGGCTGTTGGGATTCAGCCCCCATCCAACCCAGCCGCTCGAAGAGGGGGCGGTGCCGGAGAATGCAATCTCCAGCAGATAACCGTCCTCATTTTCTGACGAAGAAGAAGAAGAAGAAGCAGCAGCTGTACTACTACCGGCACCTCCTTCGCTGCTGATGCTGGTACCACTTCCGCCGCTTGGGACCAGCGTCCACGCCAAGGAGGCTCCTTGAACACCTAAATCTAGGCAATTCACAAACGTGTAAAGAGTGCCATTGAAGCGCAGAGATGCGGAACAAGAGGCAGCCAACCTCAACCTCGTCAAGAGTAGTAGGAGAGACACTGATACCATCAATAGAGCAAGTTGCCTCATAATTGTGCTTAAATCTAAGTGCTACTTGTTAGAAGACGTTTAGGGAAACAATTGTAGGTTGGGACAAGTTATTATGCTTACAATTGGCTCATTATAAATCCTTCTTAAATTCTGGTAGAGTAGGGAAAGGATCCTGCCATGCCCTATCTTATGGGAGCAGCTAAGCTAATGTACAGATTTTTATGGGAGGAGGAACTCAGTTCTGTCATGAGCCATATGGGAGGAATTAAGCTAACGTAAAGGGGTCTCTCATCTCCTGTTCAACCTTATTCAGTTCTCTAAGCTAAGACAAAGATCTTGTTCAGTTCTGTCTCATTTACTCTTTCGACCTTGATGCCGGAGATGGATTCATGTTTGGCTCGATCTTATGGGAGGTAGTATGATGGGAGAGATTTGATGAGAGGGTGTTATGCAGTAGAGCATAAGAAATTAGAGAGAATGTGTACAAGCGCGTGATCAGGATGGTAGCACATCACATGAGCGGGCGCTGCCGGGCCCCCATCGCACGACACAAGGGTCGTAGCTAGCACAGGCTAGGAGGCTCCTGTGGTTGTGGGCATGGAATATTTGCCGTCGTGGCAGTTTACGACAGGGTTACGGTACTTTCCAGCAACACGTCAGTGTGTGACTCTTGTGCATAAGACGAGTATCAAAATTGTAATGAATAAACATAATATATTTTGCGGAGGTAGTCTTGGACGTTGTTGGAGCTTTCATCATCCCCTTGTTGACGGCGACGGGAGCAGAGCAGAGCAGAGCTTCGCCCCATTCCTTGGCCGACGTTGAGTGCTGTCTCCACCCCACCTAACCCACCTCTATATATAAGTTATGACGTACATTGTGGCTGATTAAGCCCCGCTACTCACCACCACCGGCACCACCACCACCACCACCACAATCTCTATCTCCGTCATTTGGACCGTTCAACGCCCTGCTCCGGATTCCAAATAGCTCCCCCCACCAACCCACCTACCTCCTCATAACCACTCTCTCCGCTTAACAACCCCCCCCCCCCCCCCCCCCCCCATCATCACCTCTCCCAAGGCTTACAATTCACGCTCTCATCAACATGATTCTTTTGCTGTTTCCAACTTAAATGTTTGCTATTTCGCCTTTTCGGGTACCTACATCAAATCCTGCCTCACGTCTTTGACTTTACCAACGATCGCTCTTGTTGGGATCTCCCCATCCCATTGTGTTGTAACTCAGACTCTTTAGCCCTCGCTTTTGAAGTCTGGAACTTTTCTTAGAGATTTTTACCCTTCAGATAAGGCATCAAAAGTTTTGCCCTTCCAAAGAGATGATTTCGTTTTGAAAAATTACCGTTAAGGGGAAAAAAATGCTAGTCCAATTTTTACCCTTCAAATTAAATATTGAGGCTGCCCTTCAAAACCAAGGGCTGGTCGTAAGGACCACTCACTGCTTTAAATATTGAGGCTGCCCTTCAAAACCAAGGGCTGGTCGTAAGGACCACTCACTGCTTTCCTCATCATAATCAAACCTTAATCAACATCATTAAAAAAAAAAGGGGACAACCCCCAAAGTTTCTTGTAGTTTCTTGGTCCAAAAGGAGGGCCCTTTGTAGAGGTTTCAAGGGTGACCAAACATGATGAAGGGTTTAAGGGAGACATATCAAACATGATTTTAGGTAGGCAAAAATGTTAGCCATCCTTTTTTTAATTAATTGAATTGCAAAAATATTAGACATCTTTTTAAAAAAAATAATTAAAAAGGGTGCACATTCTCGATCTCGCCCTTTTTTTCAGCATTATCACGTGACCTGAAAGGTCTCGCTTTTTTGCATATAAAAAAGGCTTTTATGTTTCACGTCAAATTCACCAATGATGCAGTAATTTAATATACCCTATTTCAAATATGCCTCTTGAAAATCCCTAATTTACAAAAATATGACTTTATTA
This sequence comes from Cibotium barometz, assembly GCF_041138505.1. NCBI lineage: Eukaryota > Viridiplantae > Streptophyta > Polypodiopsida > Cyatheales > Cibotiaceae > Cibotium > Cibotium barometz. The sequence continues at coordinate 56,362,733 of NC_141070.1, forward strand.
TTTAACAGTAATTTGGTAAGAGGACATTCCTAATAATTCTCTTGACACATCGATATTGTAATATGTATTTTCTTCTTTTGCCATATAATTAAAGCATGTTGGGAAAAACTTGGAATTTTTAGGGGCATCTAGGATTTGAAATTTAATAACAATTTGAAGGGAATGTAGTGATCAAACTTTGAGGCAATATGGGATACCTAAAGTCACAAGTTCAAATTAGCCAATTGGCCACCATTGATTTTTATAACCTTTGGATGCCATATATTTTGCAATCAATCTATAGCATAAGAACCTGGAATCAGCGGCCCTAAACCCTAAGTGACCTTATTAAGCATTTTTGGCGAGTTTCCCTATGAAGACAAGTATTTTCATTAAAGAATTAATTTTTTCTTTAAAAACTATTACCAAATTCAACCAAGTTTTGAACATAGCCTCCATAGAATGATATAAATTATTTATATGGTTTGGGAAAACAACATCATGTCTACAACAACATTTTGAAACATTTTTATTTAGAGTGGGCTAGTAAACATATATTACTTTAAGAGTTAGAGTATTAGGTACTATTTTGCATATATTTAAACATTTCAATGATGCTTACATGCAAGAAAGTGATGGTTCCAATATGAATAGAAGGATTTACAAGAGAATTCCATTTGGAGCTCCAAATGAGACTTTTACCTTGTGAGGTTTTTCAAAATTTTGATGTTTTTTTAATGCTCTTTTGAGGTTCTATTATGGTAGTTCTAAACATGATGCATGAAAATACATAGCAATATGGCAAGTATATGGTGTAAATTATATACCTTACTTAGTGATTTAAAATTTTGGACTATAGATTTTTATTACATGTGCACTATTCATCCCTTGCTTTATATGATACTGAAGCTTCAAACAAAAATATCGGCACATTAGAAGTATTTTTTTTCTTGTGTAGGACACAAAATTATAAATTTTGATCTTGTCATGTGGTAATACTATATATACCTCTATTTGGGATGACCTCATCATCATGAATGTTGTTGTCTACTCATTTTAATATTTTTCTCATGATTTTTTGGTTATGTAGATCTATCCTCTTAGAAAAGGAATATATGAGAGCACTTCTTTCTAGGAGAGATGAATTATAAAAAAAACTGTGAAATGACACTTTTATGTCTTGTGAAACCCCCAATTTGACATTTTAACAAATTGTAGCTTCTACATGTAATAGACCATTCTCCACTTTTGAAATCTTAATTTGTGTAATCTTTGGGAAATTGTTTTTCTCATGAACCAACTTACACATCGAACATTAGGAAAACATGAACTAAAAAAAGAGTGTCCTCTAAAAAATGAATAAAGCTGAGAGAGCTAGGATTGTAGATGCTATAGGTATATGTTTTATTATATTTTTGATGCACAATAATCGTAGAAAAATATGCTTGATTAACTATGTGTGTAGAAACCAACTTAATAAGTAGAATGTGCACAAGGTTCTTTTATGTGCGAGTGTGCACAAGGTTATTTTATGAGTTATTTTTCTTGGTCACATGCCAAAATATTGTACGAATTATTTATGTATGCTTGTGCGTGGTGTTGCTATATTATTAGCATATGCTAGAAGAGTTTTAGTTATTTACACTTAGTGTGTGAACAAGCTCTAGTGCTTGAGCTATTTTTGTAAAAATAGTGGAAAATCAAGCCCAATTTTGTACACACAACTATTCATAGCTCATTGGGATATATATTGAATACAATTCTCAAAATACTCATGTCATGGAAGTGGGAGCTACATGCATGAGGGGGGAGAACGCACCTAATAGTGTGTTGATGGTGATGTCTACTCTATCTCTTGTTTTATTTTATACTATGCTTCAATTTTGTCAATTTAATTCAAGCCTATGCTTAAATCCTTGATGTATATGTGAGTTTTGATTAATTCTTCAAGAAGTAAATGAGGTCCCGTGACATAATATGGATCTTTTTAATTCTTCTTCCACTAAATCTCTCAAGATCAAGTTTCCCAAATATAATACTGAGGGGTCCATCTTAAAAAATTAGAGACATGTCAGTCGTCGTACCTTGTAGTCCTCCTCACAATAAGCTATTCACATTAAAATAAAGGAGAGGGGACCACTTTGGAACTCGAATTTATTTCCCTCCATAATTTTTCATGCTACAACTTTTTTCCCTTCCCCTCAGAATCTGCTGAGCTTCTCTGTACCCAATGCTTTGGTGAAGATGTTGGCGACCTGATCCTGTGTGGTGCTGACATAAACAAGGTCAACGTCTCGTGCCAAAACCTTCTCTCTGACAAAATGGTAGTGGACCTCTATATGCTTCGTGCGAGCATGAAAAACTGGTTTCCTGGCCAACTGTATACTGCTAATGTTGTCACAAAAAATGATAACTTGACTGATAGACCCAAATCTGCAAGTAGCTTTCTCAACCAAGCTACCTCACATGCTGCCATAGCAGCACCTCTATACTCGGCCTCTGTACTGGATAGAGCAACCGTAGGCTGCTTCTTGCTGCTCCAAGTCACAACAGCACTCCCCAAAGAAAACATGAAGCCACTAGTAGATCTTCTATCTAAGATACTACCAGCCCAATCAGCATCTGTGTAGCCATGTACACATATCTCTGTCCCAGTTTCATAAAATAGTCCACAATGCAAAGTAGACCTCACATACCTCAGTATGCGTCTCAATGCATCCAAATGCAACTTCAAAGAGAAACCTACATAAACTAACTCACCAACCCAACAGCATAGCTCAAATCTGGCCTGGTGATCATCATCATGTAGATCAAGCTTCCTACTATGCGCCCATACAAAGTAGGATCTTCCAAAATCTCTCCTGAATCTGCACTCAACTTGCCATTGTGATCCAATGGCACTGAGATAAGCTTACAGCCTGTCATACCATACTTGGACAACATGTCCAAGCCATACTACTGTCTCTACAGTAATCAATACCATGTGGTGACCTAATCACCTCAATGCCCAAGAAACATGTGAGCTCCCCCATATCCTTTATCGCAAACTTCTATCTAAGCAATATCTTTACATTAAAGATCTCTGCATCATGGTCCCCCGTAATGATCAAGTCATCTACATAGATGACAACAAGCATAACCCCTCTATCACTATGTCTCACATACAGCGAGAAATCTGCATTGGCTACATGAAAGCCAATAGTGACAAGATATTCAGAAATCTTGTAAGACCATGCTCTTGGTGCTTGTTTTAAGCCATACAAGGCTTTCTTCAACCTGCACACATGCTCGGGGTGACTCACATCCTCATAACCAGGTGGCTGCCACATATACACCTCTTCCTGCAAATCCCCATACAAGAATGCATTCTTTACATCCATCTAATGTAAAGACCATTGCTTTGACGCAGCCACTGCTATCACAACTCTCAGTGTTGCCATCTTGGCAACAACTGGGCTGAAAGTTTCCTCATAATCAATGCCATATGTCTGCACATATCCTTTGGCTACCAATCTAGCCTTGTACCTGCTTATGCTTCCATCACTATTATGTTTTACTTTGTACACCCACTTACATCCAATGGCTTTCTTGCCTTCATGCAATTGCACTAAGTCCCAAGTCTCATTTCCATATAGTGCATCCATCTCCTCATCCATAGCTTTCTCCCAACACACATTTCCAACAGCCTCATCAATGCATGTGGCTCTACAACCTGCACAACTTTTTCCATGTATGCATAGTGATGTGCCACATAACCATCATAGGCAAACCTCTGCATAGGATTCTTCACTCTCCCAGATCTTCGCAGCTTTATATTCATGGCTGCCAATAGCCTTCTTTACACTAGGTGTTCTCATAGCTGGTATCCCAAGCTCCTCATCAAGGCTCATCTCTGAGCCAGTAGAGACTCTCCATCAAAACATGAGAATGCCCTGCAGAAATGTTAGGCATACTAAGGGGCTCAACCACTTTCTCTTTGCCTTTATGTGATGTACTAATCACATTTGCAGGACTGGTATTATGACGCAGCCTATCACTCCATGTCTATCAACTGAACCACTAGATGAGGACTCTCCTAGTCCACTCAAAGACTGATTGCTGACTTGCATTCTGTGTAACCACATTTCCACTCACATCAGCCCCAACAGCTTCTCTTTCAACAGCATGCCAGCTGCTCATCTCATAAAAAACAACATCCCTGCTTACCCTCAACTCACGTGTAGCGGGGTTATAACACCTGTATCCCTTTTGCTTCTCAAGGGAATATCCAATAAACACACATTTTTCAGATCCAGCTTAGTTCTCAGCACATCTAGCACATGCACATATGCAGTGCATCCAAAGACTTTCAGATGAGACAAATCAGGTTTTCTACCACCAGTAAACCTCTCCTCTAGAGTTACATCATGTATGGCTGCAGTTGGAGTCCTGTTCATGATGTAAGCTGTTGTAGAAACAGCCTCAGCCCCAATAGCTATGCAGCATATTCTTCTCTTCCATCAATGCTCGTGCAATCTCAGCAATGTGCCTGTTTTTCTGCTTAGCTCAACCCCATTTTGCTGTGGGGTGTATCTACATGTAAAGTGTCTCTGAATACCATTCTTCTTCAAAAATTCAGAGAACTCATTGGAGAAGTACTCTCCCCCTCCATCTAACCTTAGGCACTTTACATATTTCCTTGTTTGCTTTTCAACCATAACTCTGAAATTCTGAAAATGAGTGAACACCTCACCCTTCTCCTTCATGAAGTATACCCACACTTTCCTTGTGTGGTCATCAATAAATGTCACATAGCACCTGCAGCCTCCCATAGACAAGGTCTTCGTAGGACCCCATACATCTGAATGCACAACATCTAGTGCATTTATGCTCACATTTCTGTTATGTGGAAATACATGCTTTGTTTGCTTTCCAAATTGGCATGCTTCACATATTTTCTGCATACCTTCAACTTTAAACTTTGGCAGCCCTGTCACAATTCCTTTGGTCTGCATAGACTTCATTCTCCGCACATTCACATGTCCAATTCTTTTATACCAAATGTCTGTGTCTGCAACAATTCCTGAACCATTTGCAAACATCACAGCACTCACTTCAGGCATGTTTACATTCAATGTAAACATTCTGTCCACTCTGTTGCCTTTTGCAACCAACCTGCACTTGTCTTTAAAGTCTTCAACATAACAGCCCCCCCCATCAGGGTTAAACCGAACCTGCAAACGCTGCTCAATCATCTGGCCAATTGAAAACTAGATTCTTTGTTATGTTTGGAACATGAAGCACATCTGCAAGGTACTTCACTTTGCCATCTTCACTTTGCCATCCTGCATAGACAATGGCACATCTCCAACATGGGCAATTGGATGAGCAGTGTCATCCCCTGTTTCCACAAAACCTGGTCTTTTAAGGTTTTTCATCTCCTTGAACCACTCCCCATGACTTGTCATGTGGTTCGAAGCACCTGAATCAACATACCATACATCATCTTTATGTGCTGCTTCAACATTTTCAGACATGGCATTACGACATGCTGCATAACAAACAACCTTTCATTATCCTCATTGTTTCTCCTCGAGGATGCATAGTTGTTTTGCTGCAATTTCTCATTTTGCATGTCAGCCTGCTTCTTATAACAATCTGCCTGTACATGTCTAGGCTTACCACAATAAAAGCATCCACGTGTATCATTATACTGCCTTTGCCAATTTCCACGATCTCTTTGACTCCCCCTGCCTCTGAATTGGCCTCTTCCACCTACGTGTTGTTGTTGTTGTGAATTCTGGGATTGTTGTTGTTGTTGTTATTGGCCATAATTCTGATTACATGTTCGGCCACCTCCTTGGCCACGTCCATGGCCTCCTCTACCTCGTCCTCTTCTTGAACTTGTGTAGAAGGCCTGTTGCTCTCTGAACTGTTTTTGTTTTGTGAAGGCTGTTGGTCTTCATCCAATCTCTTCTCTTCTATAATCAACATAGACACCAAATCTGTGAAATTGGGAATGTTTTCCCGAGTCTGAATAGACGTCTTGAACGCCTTGTATTGTGGCCCGAGACCATGTAGACAGACTTCCACCTTATCATCATCATCTACTGAAATGCCAATAGATGCAAGGGATTCCACAATACCCTTTATCTTCAATGCATAGTCATTCACAGACATACTCTTTTTCTCCCACAGTATGAAGTTCAATCTTCAACTATATCTTTCGTGCCTTGGTATTCATTTCATAGAGTTTTACCAAGGTGTCCCACGCCTCCTTGGGGGACTTGGCATCCTATATGTGCCCAATCATGGTGTCCTGTATACTGATAGAGAGCCAATACATAACGTTTTTGGCTCCTTGGTTCCACTCCTTGAACTCTTTCACATCTGCAGTAGTCGGATTGATCTCCAGTATCTTCGGTGCCTCTTTATGCTCACCTTCTATGTAGTCCCAGTAAACCTTTCCCATCAGGAAATTTTTCAACCTAAACCTCCAAGCATAGAAGTTATTCTTATCAAGCTTCTCACAGCAACAATCTGGTTTATGCCATCATTTGACATCTTGCCAGACACACAAATTTACCAGAAACAGCACTCTGGTTTGTCCTGCACAAACTACTATATTTTTTGCAGTGGTACTGTAGTACACTCAAATTTCACAACCAGTAACCTCAATGTGCACACATACACCCAATGGCAACTGTTGACCTCCTTGCAGCACACACAGTGTCTGCACAGCCAATCTGTCTTCCTGCGATTCTTAAAATAGAGTTTTACAGAGAATCGATGACTTACCCATAATGCTCGAAATCGCCTGCTTTTTGAAAAACCGAGGTCATAATAATGCGCCCGAAACGCGTTTTCGACCCAAAAAATTTCGTCCAATAGGACAAGAAAGTTGCCCTATAGCTTTACTCCCGTGAAGAAAGCTCCTCAATCAGAGATCGTTTCGTGAAGCTCCTCAATCAGAGATCGTTTCCTGCCACCGCCGCCGCCGGTGCCTCCCTATAGTTGCCAACACAAATAGGAAAGAGTAGTTGAAGCTCTTACCCTCTCGTACCGCTTCCTGTGCTTCTCTTGCTTGCATCTCAGCCCTTAGCATGAACGAGGCTCTGATACCATGAAAATATGCAGGGGAGAAGAGAGCTTGAGCTCTTGCCAAGCACACACACACTCACAAAACCCTAAAAGAGAACACACAAGGTGAGAGGCTGAAAATCTTCTTCTTCTTCACACAACACTCAACACACCATATACAAAGATAAGAGTACACAGTATGAAAAGGTACTCAACCAAATACATACTAGGGTTCTCTATAGTGTGAACGCAACTAAATGAGCTGGCGCTATAACTATGCCAGTCTCTAGAATGGCTGTCACACATAGCCTGTCATCCCACTGGCCGCATATCACCCATGATCTCACCAACCATGCCAGTGGTGTAAGTGTGGGGCCTATCCCCCAGGCGGGTCATCAGTGTCCACCGCCTCACTAGATGAGCTCGATATCTCAACACTTTTGTTGTGCTTTATATTTTTTTAGGTAAAATTTAACAGTTAGGTTCCTCTCTACCATGTCTCCATTCTGGTAAGTATTTGTTTGATTTGGATAAATACTCAATGAAATATAACTAGTTTCTCACACCATCTTTTGTTAGATATTTGGTAGTACTACACCGTGAGTTCATGTACTTATGCCATGGGCGCTTTTGTCCCACTAGGTTTTTTTCCATTTCCATCTAAGTGAGGTTAGCTATTATATAAGTAACCTCAACCTTAGTTTCATTTTTAAACTTCATTGTGCCTTGATCTATTGCTCCAAGTAAGCTAACCTTTTACTCTCTCTCTCTCTCTCTCTCTCTCTCTCTCTCTCTCTCTCTCTCTCTCTATATATATATATATATATATATATATATATATATATATATATATATATATATTGTGTGTTCTCTTTAATCTGTGAACATTTCATTAAAGCTAACAATGGTATCAGAGCAAAGCTTTTCCATACTATTGCTTTCTAATTTTCTTCTTCATTGTGTGCAAGATTTTATAGCTTGTGTTCAAGTTTTTAATAGATTATTTCAATTAAAGTTCAAGTTGAAGCTTCTAATAGTGTTTTTAACTTTTGTATGGAGCATCTTGTGTGCAAACAACACACTAAACAAAAAGATCCTATAGTCGAGTAAATAAGGACTAGTTGTATAAATAACACTATTCTCATAATATAAGACACAATCCCCCTTTGTGCCAATCGAGTCTAGTCTTATCCCCTTACTCTCTTGCTTGTCTATGTTGTGTGTGAGAGAGAGTTGAGAGGAGAGAGAGTGAATTCTTGGTGCATGTTCCTTTCATGCTTGTATCCTTGTGAGTGTAAGAGTAGAGAGGAGAGAATGTCCTTGTATAGAGAATGGCAACCTCATGGTGACATCTTGAGGAGGAGGCAAGAGAGCGGTGCTATCCACCACTAGCAAAGTTTGGAGTCTACCGAGATACAAGCTTGGACACTGGCAAGTTCCCCACCACACAAGTTAAGGTGAGCATTGTCCATTGCACTAGGAGAGGGATGGTGTAGCCAGTAACATTTTTGGTGCCACTGCCAAGGAAACATCGGTATTTTCTACTCTATTTGCACTCCCTTGCGTCTTCATAAAAGTCTATTTTCCCTTAAATATGGCTATTTGAAGCTGTGTGTTTGGTAGAGAAGAGAATCTGATGTGGATAAGGCTATGAAGAGGAAAAAAGAGATGAAAAATGTTTTTTTTACATTGTTTTAGCATTTGAAGTTATTATTTGCATTGTTTGAAATTTAGAAAATAATCATTCACATCAACACTTTCATGATGGTGAGAACTGATTGTGCATGGAACACCCATTTGCTGCATTTTCCAAAATCTTGATAAATCAAAAAAATTAAGAGCGATTGATTTAATTGCTTGTTATCATTGGATTATTCATGTTGCAAGGGGTCAAACTAGAAAATATGAACTCAAAAAATTAAGATTTGCATCCCTGAATCATTGATTTCTAGTCAGCATGTACAGAATCAGGCGGCTATGATTCTGGTGCAGATTGTAAAATCACAGCCATGATTTTCGTGCACGATGTGATTTTTAAACAAACTTATTTGTTTCACAATTTTTGGGAACTGTGCATTAAATACACCCTATTTTGGGAACTATGCATTAAATACACCCTATTTTTAAAAGATTCTATCTTATCCAATCGTGATCACAGATAACGAATCATGGCCTATGATTATTATCAATCATGCTCGTGATTGCCACGTCATAAATCACGATTAAGAATCACAATTCGTGATGAATAATGTTCACATCCATGATTAATATGTCATCAATCATGTTCCTAAAATCATAGTGCGTGACTTGCCACATCAAGAATCATGCTTAAGAAATAAGCATGTGATCACCGATCATGCTGTGATTGCCACATCACCAAAAATCATAATGATAGAACTTGACCATCCATTTGATAAGATAAACACTACAACAGTTGACTAGGAGTATCAAGGAAATATTTTGAACAATTCTTAGACTTGTTTGGGTAAAGATCATCACCCTGATTCTACAGAGAATCACGACCGTGATTCTTAAGCCCTGCAAAATCACATCAACTGATATCTTTAGAATCAACAATAGAAGTGCTGAGGGATGTTCCTATACGGGCTTTCTGACACCAGAGAAAAGTTTCCAAGTGTGCAATTCTAAAATTTTGGCTAGTTAAAACTATTTCATGCACTTACAGTTGGGAAGGCATTGTGGTGACGACATCGTCCCTGACAATAGTGCATCTAACCAACCAACATCCTCCTACCAGAGAAGCTTAGGGTCAACTCGCATGGTCAGTACACAAAGGAGTGTGTTTGCCTTGCACAGGTTGAATTCCTCTAAAAGAGAAAGTGGTAGGGGGGGAAGGACACTTCCTCTCCAACACTATCTAGAGGGTTTATGGGCTTAGCCTAAGGAATCCTAGGATATGGACATGAGCCTGAAAGGAAAGCTCTACATGTTGCCAAGGGATAACCATCGAGATAGGACTGAGAAGTCATGACTGGAGAGACTTGGAAGTACAGGACAATAATTAAGGGAGGAACCATCACCAGGGATGATAAGAAACCCTCAACCCATGGTACAAAACACTCCAAGAATATAAAGTGATCCTATAAGTTCCCAAAGAATGGGGGAAGTATACTTTCCCACTTCTAGATAGCTAAAGATTGAGGAAATAATGAGAGAAGCACAAGCCCAACTTAGAAGTCTTGAACAAGAAAAGACCAGCTTAGATCTCCAAAGGGAGTTAGCCGAGCGACGTGCTTTTAGTACAACATGGAGAAGATTATTCTAGTCTCAGGGGATATGAAGATAATTTGGTCATACGAGGCAGTGCTAGTAGAGAGTTTGTAAGGCAATATGGAGGAGAGTATGCCCCACCTCTATAGCTTATTTTGGAGGAGCCTCTAGATGACCTAGCCACTCTCGCAGCACCTCTCTTACGAAACAGAGAACTTTTATGAGGAGATGTGGAGAAAACTTACACCAAGGTGGAGGTAGATGCAATGTTAAAAACCCCATAGTTCCAAGAGTACATGAGAGGCATGTTACTACAAGAAGGGAGCCTTGGATGATGGTGTTAAAAAGAACGTAGAAACTTTCCCGATACCACCTGACCCAAGGTTACATATCAATCGTCGACGTGCTAGAGCCACAAGGCATCGAGACAAGGGGGACATATAGGATGGCCTACAATGAGGCCCCACCAAGAGAGCAGCCCCTCATCTGGGAGGCGCAACATCTATAGATCTATTAAGAATGGCTGAAGAAATAGAAAGGGGGGTCACTAGGGAGTTAGATACTACATTGGCACCACAAAGAGAAACACTAGTCAAGCCGAATCATGTGGCAAGATTAATGTCAAAGTTTTTGGGTGATGACAATGCCATACAACACTTGGAAAAAATTTGAATCGATGTGTGAGACTTGTGGACCAATCAATGGGGGTGACCAAAGAAAAATATTTACGTTTTCCCTTACATTAGAAGGGAAGGCACATTAATTAATGGTATCAATTGCTAAAGCTGGATGACAAGATTACTTTCGCATGACTTAAGAGTGTTTTCGTGCATGGTTTTGCACGAAGTGGAGATAAATGGAGCCCTGCGGCTCAATTGTATAACATCAAGTAAGAGACGCATGAGTTGATGAGAAATTACATCTCTCATGCATATTCTCCTTCCTCTGGCACGTCTTCAATGATCATATGGGGGGAGTAAGCTTAGAGAAAAGTTGATAGATGAGCACTTGCTCCCATGCTTCCATAGGGGGAGTAAGGGATACTAAGATGCATGACTACTTGCTATTGGCCAAACCCACATCACTTGATGATTGTAAAAACTAGCCATTAACTTTGAGGATAACATGCCTGAGTTACCACAACCTGAGGATACCAAATCGGTTATACTACGATAGTTCCATCGCCACATGTGTCGTGCCAAACAAGCATGACAACCTGAGATAGAAAGATGAAGGATATGACTCTAGATGAGCTAAGCACTAAACTCCTAGATAAGATAAAGCTAAAGGAGGTAAGGGATGTACCCACAAATCAACATTTATACCCACAAGATGAGAGTTGGTTTGGTGCTCAATATGTTGGTATAATCATACGAGCACTCAGTGTCCTCAATTGAGGCCTTGCCCATTAATGTATTGCATCCATTGTATGTGACTTGGGAACCATGATATGAGTATGTGTAGGTACCCACGTCTGTGACACAACAGATACAAGTGCCTCAAGTACCTCAGTTGTCGTCTACATGACAACAACTAGCTTTACCTGTTCCACCTGGGAAAGGGCTTATGCAGGGACAAATCTGTCAAACATGCAAAATCTGGTAAGGAGAATGTATAGAGTACTTGAAGTATCTATATCACCGCTTGTCCTACCACCACAACCACCAACAATGCCTCACATTATACTAATTAATCAGATGATCATTGAAGAGGTGCCAAAGGAAGGAGAATATGCATGAGAGCCTCAACCAACCATGGAGGAGATAGATGACAATTGGGAGGTAACCCTATAGTATTTTCTAATGCAAGGGAATATGGTAGTACTGGTATTCCAAGTTTCAGTGTAATGGAAGGGCTAGGAGATTAATACCATAGCAAGGAGAGCCCCGCCCCGCTGCTATAATGCTACCACTGCCCCAAGGACCTTGCTAAGTGGCTGAGTGTTCTCATAAGATCAATACAACAAACCTGCAATACCCACCCTAGATTGAGTTGTGTAAAGTGCGAAATTGACCATATGATCAAGGACTATCCTTACAAGGGCATGGGAGAGTCTTCAAAAACTACCAATCCAATCGTGGGACTCTGAATAATTGGGGTGTGATCTAGGGCGGTGACAACAACCCTCAATGTCATAACTCATACACGCAAGCATTAAAGACCTTGGAATTCAAGGGAGAACCATTGGCTAAGCCTTCCACACAAATAATGAGAAGGAGAAGAATAGAAAAGAAAGTGGGATGAGGAGACTCTGCAGTGGTAATTTAGGATGGTTTGGATGAGGGAACAATCAAAACCGCATCCACCAAGTCGAGCCACAAAAAAGTATTGACAAAGAAAGAAGATGAAGTAACATGGAAGGAAACTGAACTAGTTGAAGAACCCCATATCTTGAAGGGAGTGGGTGAATACCTAAATGCTCAGATAGAGATCGAAAAGCTAGAGGATGTACAAGCCTTAGTCTGGGAAAGTCAAAACATGATTGAAGAATGACTGCAAGCTAGTCAAACTATTGAAACAGTCTATCCTAGGCAAAATATCACACGAGGGAAGCCAAACATTGTTAAAAGAGTGGTTAAGAATGCATGTGAGCTAGAGAGGCTTAAAGCTAGGAGTTGATTCAAAAAACATAATGAATATAAATGCTAGAAAATGATCAAATATGCAAGATGTGGGCAAATAGAACTTGATATTCAGTTCATAGGCAAGTGCCTTTTATAGATTTTTTATAAACCAAATACCACCTAGTGGTTTCATCAACCAAGAGATTTTGCTCAAAACTAGGTGCTAAGGAAGCTTCACCTACAAGAAGCTAAAGGATTTGATCCCTTTCACATGTACAAGGTCCATTTGGCCCCATCCTACTAGGGATGTGTTTGGTGCATATTTCAGCACCCCCCTTCGAACACATAATTGTTGGCCGTTGACCAACCTGTGCCGCAGGCTAGAGCTACAGCAGGCAGTGGGGTAGCCGCCGTGCATGTCATCATTGCCAATTGGCAAGGGCCAACCGAATGTTAGCTAGAGTACTTTATTACAAGAGCGGTGCTTCCTTAACACCCAATCGGTGCACCTTAATACCAACAGTACCAACGCATACTCCAAGCAGGCAGTATAAAAGGATGGATCTTGAGCTTTGCAAGGCTAGCTGCCAATTGTATCATATCTTCTCTGTGGAATAAACCAAGATTGTTCTTCTATTTCTTCTTTTCTATATATGCATTTTTTCTTGATTGTGTCTTTGTATATTCATCTCCGTTCATATATATATATTGTTGAGTAAGGTTGTCTATTAAGTCATCCTGTCTTTGTACTTCCTTCAGTAGGCGATCACCATAGCCTATGGGCAGTGTCTGTTTTGTGTTGTGTTCATATCCGTCTGGTGTATGCTGCACGCATAACTAGAGAACTAGATAATCTTAGTAGGTTGCTCGGGGGAATAAAAGGTCTTTGTACTTCTTTCAGTAGGCAATCATCGTAGCCTATGGGCAGTGTCTGTTTTGTGTTGTGTTCATATCCGTCTGGTGTATGCTGCACGCATAACTAGAGAATCTTAGTAGGTTGCTCGGGGGAATAAAAGGTCAATTCCCCTACCAACACTTTGGCAACCACGATGCTTCTCGTTACTTCTTATTGTTCCTACCATTTTTCTTGTTGCCTGATTGTCGTAGTGTTTGAATCTACTCTCCTTGTTTTCAAACCCGTCCTTCATGTGAGCACGTGAAAGGCATTACTTAGCACGCGACCAAGCTAGGGAATCCCTATTTGCCAGCCCCGAAGGGTAACTTACCACTTCTAAAGAACCAGAACAACGCGACTCCCAATCAAAGAAAAGCCAGTCACCCCTACTACTACCCCACCCCCATCACCATCACCACCACCCCCACAGCCACGTCCCCTTAACTTGAACATGCTCCAGCAATTGGCAATGTCATCGTTGTGAAGTACCCCAAGTTCTCTGGGAAATTCTTGGAGGATGTAGATGCTCACATCTCTTGTTTGACAATGCATGGCATATGAATGTACTCGGCCCGGTGGGCTAGCACCTCAAAAAGGCTGCGTTTGTCCCAACACTCCAGAGAAGTAAAACTCTCTGGGTTGCTCAGTATGAGTACAACCATTTCCCCACCTATGATGCCTTCAACTATTCAAGGAAGATAAGACATTGGTGCATATGCTGGTGGATAAGCTGCCCAGGATGAACCAAAAGAGCCTCACAATGGAGGATTATACTGCAAAATTCAGGAAGCTTCTCCATCAGCAAGATGCAGCCAATCGGCCCGCGGAAGAAATCCTAAATTCTTACTTCATGAAGGGTCTCATCAAGAAACTCAAATGCTCGTGCCAACCTAACCCATAACTACGGAGCAGCTCATTGACTTAGCTCTCAAAGCCGAGCGTGTGCTGGTAGGCTCCATCAAAGGCAAAGGCAAGTCCAAGAGTAAAAGGAAGTCCAAGAAGTCCTCATCTGGATCTTCAGATGAGGAGGATGATTCCAATGATTCCATGACAAGTACAATCGGAGGAGGAGGAGGAAGATTGCAAGACACGGTTGAAGAGCAAGAAGGCACATGAAAGATAGCCAAGGGAATGGCTACAACCATGGCTCAGATGACCATGGAAGGTGCGAAGTCCACTCCAACCGTCCGGTTAGGCACTTCATGTCCGAGGTGTCACAATCATGGACACGGAGCCGAAGAGTGTGGCTTGAATGGACTTTGGTGCACCATTTGCAAAACTGCCACACATACAACCGAAGCCTGCTGCAACAATAGCAGAAGAGCCCCTCTACAACCGGTGATCCCAGCTCTCGTTGTGGCCGCCGTCCAACCTGCCTAGCCAATGGCTCCGCTAGATTCATATACGACCCCAGTTCCGCCCACGCGAAAACTTTCCTCCCAGGGATGATGCCGGTGCTCAAAGGATTGTCTTCACATGCAGAAGTCAGACTATGAAATATGGAGGAAGCATAGGGCAGAAGTAGAGGGAGCCCATGCTTCAATATCTGGACCATAGAAATCCAAGCTCTAGGATGAGCAAGCAATAGCCTGAACGACCACACAGGCAGCAGAATCACCAGCCATGGCGGTGACAAGGTCCATGCAACCCAAGACTCTGGAGACGGGAAAGGAATCGACCTCGGATAGGGAAGCAGAATGTGGTCACCTAGCAAGGACAACATAAAATCAAACGAAAGTGTCCCATTGGGTGGAAAAGCAGCAGGCCAAAGAGGCATTGCGAAAATAGGAGCCAGATAAGCTCAGGCAGAGCTGTCGACCAGAATCACAATTCAATATCCTGGAGATGAACTCGAAAGAGGAAGCCAAAGTATCCTCGCGAGTGGAGATGCAACGGCCAATGCAATGTGTGGAGACACCATGACCAGAAGAATGTGCGAAAGCACAGAAGTGGGTAGCTTACCCGAGTAGGCTCACAGAAGCCAAAAACTAGCCGTACGATCTATGGGAAGATCTAAATTGGCAACCGATTCACATGTTGGTGGAACAGCTCCTCAAGTTGGTGCCAAGTTTTAGGGAGAAACTGATGGGTCACTTGAAATCTCAAGAAGAGAAGACACTGCCCTTGCAGCCGTTGGAAGCCTTGAATATTGAGAAGGTAAACACCCCACCAAGGGAAGCCCCTGTCTAATGAAGCCATCCTAATGATCCAGGTTAAGTTGGCTGGAGTGAATATAGCAGAAGTTCTGTTGGATGGGAGTTTCGAAGTCAACATCCTATCGGATGCAACATGTCGCATGCTTGAGCAGATGGGAACCCACACCGTTCGCTCTGCTATCAAAATGGTGGATCAGCGGTGGTGAGTGCAGCCACTCGGATTGATCCGCGAGCTCACACTTGAAGTATCTAGATTTAGTTTCTAGATAGCAGTAGTGGTGCTCTGGATGGAGGATATCAAAGGTGCTTACCTGATGCTTCTCGACAAATCCTAGCTCCAGTAGGCATTGATAAAGTAATATTAGGATGCGGATATGATCACTATCCAATGTGGAAAGAAGAAATTAAGAATCTCTGTCGTGCCAGTAGGCAGAACGTGGAGAAACCTTCCCGACGGCGGCTGGTGTGGACAGTGGCCAAAAGAGTCAACATGTTGGAAGGATTAGACCTTGATGAGGAGGAAGAGTATCTCCAACAAAATGCAAACTTGATCAGCCTATTCGAGGGCGACGTAGTCCCGATAATGGACAGATACCGACCAAGCCCTCCACACAAGGATGAAGTCAACAAGGATCAATCTAATCCGCAAAGCATAGGGCAAAGTCCAGATGAAGCTGAAGATTTTTATGAGGCTCTGGCCGATGATGGCAATACCCCGAGCCTATAACAGATCATTGCAGCGAAAAAAACTTTTGATAGGAACCTGAAGCACTCCAAGCGGGTCAAGGAAGCTGAGTTGATGGAGATAAATCTAGGAACTGATGATGACCCCAAGATGGTCCGGGTCAGTGCCAGCAGACTGGATGTTGAGTTCCGAGACTCGAAGTCTGGGTGGTGTTGCTCATGTCCTTCAAGGATGTGTTTGCATGGAGCTACATCAATATGAAAGGGATTAATCCAAGGCTCTACCAACATTGGATCAATCTGAAGGAGGATGCCATCCCTATCTGCTGACAATTATCTACTGACAACAGAGGTACCAGATGAATCCAAACTATGCCTAAAGGGTCAAATAGGAACTAGACAAGTTGCTTCAAGTCAGATTCATATATCCGATTGATCGTGCGACTTGGTTGTTCTTGATAGTGATTGTTCCAAAGAAAAACCAGAAGTTGCAGAGCTAACAGAGATGCCTCCAATTCGGGAAACATGTCATGTGATAGAATCGACCTCGAAGCTCACCTAGTAGCCTTGCGAACATACAAAATGCCAGTTCTTGAAGCCATCGAACTCAAGGAACAGCTTAGATAGCTGTTGGAACAAGGGTTTATAAGACCCAGTGTTTCACCTTGGGGTGCGCCAGTTCTCTTTCAGAAAAAGAAAGATGGAACGCTAAGACTCTATGTAGACTACAGAGGTCTCAATCAGCTGACAGTTAAGAATAAGTATCCTATCCCCAGAATTGATGAGCTTCTCGAGACAGGCTAAGTGGAGCCCAGATCTTCACAAAGATAGATCTCAAATCAAGGTATTATCAGATCAAGATTAATGAGCAAGATATCCCAAAGACAGCCATCAATACTCGGTATGGGCATTATGAATTTACTGTCATGATGTTTGGATTGACAAATGCCCCAGCTACATTCAATCGCTTAATGCAGGACATTCTCAGAGAAATTCTGTTATTGTCTTCTTTGATGATATTCTGATTTACTCAAAGAATGCAGCTGACCATGAAGCTCATGTCAGAAAAGTTCTTGAGATTCTAAGGAAGCACCAACTCTTTGCAAAAAAGAGCAAATGCACTTTCTCTGCCGACCATGTTGAATACTTGGGCTTTTTGGTATCAAAAAGTTGCCAATGAGGTGCATAGATGAGAAAATAGGAAAGGTTGGCTTAAGATACTTCACATTTGATGTATTTGGATTATTCACAAGAGTGATGATCGTGCTACACAACTAGTACACAACAAAACAACTTTAAAGAGTTAAAGTAAGGCATTTCAATAGCTCCAATTCTCAACATATCATGAGAACTTTTAACTTAGAGACCGAAGCTAGTATCATTGCGATAGGGGCTGTGCTCAATTAAGAAGGTAGACCTATAACTTTTGAGGGTAAGAAACTCTCCCCCAATACATGAGCAAGGGCTCTGTGCCACTATTTATAACCTCAAAGTTTGGAGATGTTAATACACTAATCATCATTCATTGAAGCCCGTACTATATCTAGGAGGGTGCTCACATTCCAAACCATATACATGCTCTCATGCTCTCCATCGAGACCAAAAAACCCATGATTTCACACCCACTATCTAGGAGGATGTTCACATTCCAAACTATACACATGCTATCATGCTCTCCCACCAATTGTTCTCTTCAAGGACTCACACTCACACATGCTATCATGCTCTCCACAAATTGTTCTCTTCAAGGACTCACACTCACAAAAGGAGATGCACACATAACACAAACTCCAATAGTAATGTTAACACAAGATGTCGAGGCAACACATATATTACGTATCATTCCTAGTTAGTGGGTGTTGGGTTCTGTTGGAGAGAGTAGCAAAGGGAACTAGCCTCTTATATACAACACCTCTCTACTCCCTCATGCAAGAGCAACAACCTTGGACGATCACCAACATACAATTGAAACCAAAACAAACACCAATAATTCATGATATAATAGATAATAAGAAAATGAGGAAGAGAGATGATGAGAGGATTTAGTATAATGAGCGAAGATAATTGAGTAGGCTTTTAATGCTATATGGCAAATTCACAAAACACACACCCAACCAACAATTGTACAATTAGTCTCCCAATGATCACCTACATATACACAACAGGCATAAATCAAACTCTCTCTTTGCTTGTAAATAAAAAAAAACAGGGTTCTCTTTAATCTGTGAACATTTCATTAAAGCTAACAATGGTATCAGAGCAAAGCTTTTCCATACTATTGCTTTCTAATTTTCTTCTTCATTGTGTGCAAGATTTTATAGCTTGTGTTCAAGTTTTTAATAGATTATTTCAATTAAAGTTCAAGTTGAAGCTTCTAATAGTGTTTTTAACTTTTGTATGGAGCATCTTGTGTGCAAACAACACACTAAACAAAAAGATCCTATAGTCGAGTAAATAAGGACTAGTTGTATAAATAACACTATTCTCATAATATAAGACACAATCCCCCTTTGTGCCAATCGAGTCTAGTCTTATCCACTTACTCTCTTGCTTGTCTATGTTGTGTGTGAGAGAGAGTTGAGAGGAGAGAGAGTGAATTCTTGGTGCATGTTCCTTTCATGCTTGTATCCTTGTGAGTGTAAGAGTAGAGAGGAGAGAATGTCCTTGTATAGAGAATGGCAACCTCATGGTGACATCTTGAGGAGGAGGCAAGAGAGCGGTGCTATCCACCACTAGCAAAGTTTGGAGTCTACCGAGATACAAGCTTGGACACTGGCAAGTTCCCCACCACACAAGTTAAGGTGAGCATTGTCCATTGCACTAGGAGAGGGATGGTGTAGCCAGTAACATTTTTGGTGCCACTGCCAAGGAAACATCGGTATTTTCTACTCTATTTGCACTCCCTTGCGTCTTCATAAAAGTCTATTTTCCCTTAAATATGGCTATTTGAAGCTGTGTGTTTGGTAGAGAAGAGAATCTGATGTGGATAAGGCTGTGAAGAGGAAAAAAGAGATGAAAAATGTTTTTTTTACATTGTTTTAGCATTTGAAGTTATTATTTGCATTGTTTGAAATTTAGAAAATAATCATTCACATCAACACTTTCATGATGGTGAGAACTGATTGTGCATGGAACACCCATTTGCTGCATTTTCCAAAATCTTGATAAATCAAAAAAATTAAGAGCGATTGATTTAATTGCTTGTTATCATTGGATTATTCATGTTGCAAGGGGTCAAACTAGAAAATATGAACTCAAAAAATTAAGATTTGCATCCCTGAATCATTGATTTCTAGTCAGCATGTACAGAATCATGCGGCTATGATTCTGGTGCAGATTGTAAAATCACAGCCATGATTTTCGTGCACGATGTGATTTTTAAACAAACTTATTTGTTTCACAATTTTTGGGAACTGTGCATTAAATACACCCTATTTTGGGAACTATGCATTAAATACACCCTATTTTTAAAAGATTCTATCTTATCCAATCGTGATCACAGATCATGAATCATGGCCTATGATTATTATCAATCATGCTCGTGATTGCCACGTCATAAATCACGATTAAGAATCACAATTCGTGATGAATAATGTTCACATCCATGATTAATACGTCATCAATCATGTTCCTAAAATCATAGTGCGTGACTTGCCACATCAAGAATCATGCTTAAGAAATAAGCATGTGATCACCGATCATGCTGTGATTGCCACATCACCAAAAATCATAATGATAGAACTTGACCATCCATTTGATAAGATAAACACTACAATAGTTGACTAGGAGTATCAAGGAAATATTTTGAACAATTCTTAGACTTGTTTGGGTAAAGATCATCACCCTGATTCTACAGAGAATCACGACCGTGATTCTTAAGCCCTGCAAAATCACATCAACTGATATCTTTAGAATCAACAATAGAAGTGCTGAGGGATGTTCCTATACGGGCTTTCTGACACCAGAGAAAAGTTTCCAAGTGTGCAATTCTAAAATTTTGGCTAGTTAAAACTATTTCATGCACTTACAGTTGGGAAGGCATTGTGGTGACGACATCGTCCCTGACAATAGTGCATCTAACCAACCAACATCCTCCTACCAGAGAAGCTTAGGGTCAACTCGCATGGTCAGTACACAAAGGAGTGTGTTTGCCTTGCACAGGTTGAATTCCTGTAAAAGAGAAAGTGGTAGGGGGGGAAGGACACTTCCTCTCCAACACTATCTAGAGGGTTTATGGGCTTAGCCTAAGGAATCCTAGGATATGGACATGAGCCTGAAAGGAAAGCTCTACATGTTGCCAGGGGACAACCATCGAGATTGGACTAAGAAGTCATGACTGGAGAGACTTAGAAGTACAGGACAATAATTAAGGGAGGAACCATCACCAGGGATGATAAGAAACCCTCAACCCATGGTACAAAACACTCCAAGAATATAAAGTGATCCTATAAGTTCCCAAAGAATGGGGGAAGTATACTTTCCCACTTCTAGATAGCTAAAGATTGAGGAAATAATGAGAGAAGCACAAGCCCAACTTAGAAGTCTTGAACAAGAAAAGACCAGCTTAGATCTCCGTAGGGAGTTAGCCGAGAGACGTGCTTTTAGTACAACATGGAGAAGATTATTCTAGTCTCAGGGGATATGAAGATAATTTGGTCATACGAGGCAGTGCTAGTAGAGAGTTTGTAAGGCAATATGGAGGAGAGTATGCCCCACCTCTATAGCTTATTTTGGAGGAGCCTCTAGATGACCTAGCCACTCTCGCAGCACCTCTCTTATGAAACAGAGAACTTTTATGAGGAGATGTGGAGAAAACTTACACCAAGGTGGAGGTAGATGCAATGTTAAAAACCCCATAGTTCCAAGAGTACATGAGAGGCATGTTACTACAAGAAGGGAGCCTTGGATGATGGTGTTAAGAAGAACGTAGAAACTTTCCCGATACCACCTGACCCAAGGTTACATATCAATCGTCGACGTGCTAGAGCCACAAGGCATCGAGACAAGGGGGACATATAGGATGGCCTACAATGAGGCCCCACCAAGAGAGCAACCCCTCATCTGGGAGGCGCAACATCTATAGATCTATTAAGAATGGCTGAAGAAATAGAAAGGGGGGTCACTAGGGAGTTAGATACTACATTGGCACCACAAAGAGAAACACTAGTCAAGCCGAATCATGTGGCAAGATTAATGTCAAAGTTTTTGGGTGATGACAATGCCATACAACACTTGGAAAAAATTTGAATCGATGTGTGAGACTTGTGGACCAATCAATGGGGGTGACCAAAGAAAAATATTTACGTTTTCCCTTACATTAGAAGGGAAGGCACATTAATTAATGGTATCAATTGCTAAAGCTAGATGACAAGATTACTTTCGCATGACTTAAGAGTGTTTTCGTGCATGGTTTTGCACGAAGTGGAGAAAAATGGAGCCCTGCGGCTCAATTGTATAACATCAAGTAAGAGATGTTGAAAGATCGGTAGAGGAGGAGGAGACACACACACATGAGCAAACCCTAATGTATATTCCAAACCCTAACCATAGAGGAAAGCCATGTCCAATCTCACACAAAGCATAATGCACTAATCCATAATCCACACAACACACAATGAGTTGTGTCCACACTCTACTAACCCTAGCTAATGTCCACACACTATGACCAGCTGGACACGCGGTCATTTATGTCTCACACATGTTCCTACCTAATCTGCCAGCACATAGCATAGCTGGCTCACACTCACATCGAGCTTGAATATCTCAACAGCCCCTCTCAAGCTCATGATGTACTGCCGATGAGGATGTAGATGAGCTTGGGATATCAGGACTCTTAAAACTCCCCCTCAAGCTCATCCCATGTACTCCCAACATAGTCCGGAAGTACTCAAACTTCTCCCTGCTAAGTGGCTTCGTGAAGATATCAGCCACCTGCTCATCAGTCTTCACATAGTGAAGATCAACTGTACCATCCAGCACCTTTTCTCTGACAAAGTGATAATGGACCTCTATGTGTTTGGTCCTCGCATGAAATACTGGATTCTTTGCCAACTGCATACTGCTCATGTTGTCACAATGTATGACAACTTTGCCATCAAGAGGCTCACATAAATCTGCCAAGAGACTCTTTAACCATATAGCCTCACAAGTAGCAATGGCTGCACCTCTGTACTCAGCCTCTGTACTGGATAAAGCAACTGTAGGTTGCTTTTTGCTACTCCAACTCACCACGGCACTTCCAAGTGTAAAAGCATATCCACTAGTAGACCTCCTGTCATATGCGCTACCTGCCCAATCAGCATCTGTGTAGCCATGTATGTCCAAGCTTTTACCACTCTCATAAAATAGACCATAATGTGCTGTGGTCTTCACATATCTCACGATGCGTCTCACTGCATCCAAATGTAGTTTCCTGGGGCTTTGCATAAACTGGCTAACCAGCCCCACTGCATAACTCAAATCCGGGCGTGTGATAGTCATATATATGAGACTACCAACCATCTTCCTGTACATGGAAGGATCATCCAATTCCTCGCCATAATCAGCCCGCAACTTCACATTTTGCTCCAATGGTGTACTCATAGGCTTACACCCTGTCATGCCATACTTTGCCAACATATCCAAGGCATATTGGCGCTGTACTAACCAAGTACCTGCATGATCTTTCACCACTTCAATGCCAAGGAAGTATCTCAACTCACCAAGATCTTTCATGTCAAATTGCCCACTCAAAGCTTTCTTGACATGCATCACATCTGCACTATGATCACCTGTAATAATCAAGTCATCCACATAGATGACTAGTAAAACAATCCCATGCTGTGTCTTCTTCACATACAGTGAAGAGTCTGCTGTAGAAGTCTGAAAACCAAGTGAGATAAGATATCTGCTCATCTTATCACTCCAAGCACGAGGTGCTTGCTTTAGACCATACAATGCCTTTTTCAACCTGCATACGTGAGTGGGATATCTAGGGTGTACATACCCTTCTGGCTGTGCCATGTATACTTCCTCTTGTAGATCTCTATTCAGAAATGCATTCTTAACATCCATCTGATGCATTTCCCAGCCATTAGCTGCAGCCATAGCAATGACTGCTCTCACTGTGCCCATCTTAGCCACTGGGCTAAACGTCTCATCATAATCCAATCCATGGGTCTGTGCATAACCCTTTGCTACCAATCTTGCCTTATGTCTTTCAATAGAACCATCAGATTTGCACTTCACTTTGTAAACCCATTTACATCCAATCACATTCTTGTCCTTTGGTAGTGCAACCAAGTCCCATGTATCATTATGGACCAATGCGTCCATCTCTACATCCATTGCTTTTTCCCATACATGCTCTCCAATAGCCTCTGTATAGCATGTAGGTTCCACATGCTTCACCATAGATGTCATGTATGCATAGTGCATAGCAAAATCTCTGTATGTCAACCTGTCAACAGGATATCTGACCCTCTGGGATCTCCGCAATGCATGCGGGTCACTCTGTACACCTGTGACTCTAGCATGTGGTGGCACATATCTGTCCTGTCTAGCACCAGGTGTGCGTAAAACAGGTATGCCAAGCTCCTCATCCAAACTTTCAGAACTGGATGACTCATATCCTGTGATTCCAATTCCTTCGACTTTCTTTTTGCCTTTATCCATAGCACTACTCCCAGTGCTCACACTCTCATGCCTCAAACGTCCTGACCATGGACGTACACTGCTGCTCTCAACTTCTGCTGCTGCTGGCCCAGACATAGTAGTTGAACTAGAACTTGCTTGTGATGGCAAGTTCACAGGCACATCTGCTTCCAGTGACTCAATAACACCTTCATCTTTTGCCTTATACCAACTAGCAAGCTCATCAAACACCACATCACGTGAGATGACCACTTGTCTAGTTTGTGGATTATAACACTTGTAGGCTTTTCGATCCTGTGCATATCCCACAAATACACATTTCTCTGCTTTAGGATCCAATTTCCTTCTTCTTTCATCAGGCACATGCACATAGGCTATGCATCCAAAAACTTTAAGATGTCCAATGTCTGGCCTGTAACCTGTGAGCCGCATCTCTGGCGTGCTTCCATGAATGGCTGCTGTAGGTGTTTTGTTCAATATGTATACTGCAGTAGCACATGCTTCTGCCCAATAGTAATCTGGCATGCTCTTTTCATTAAGCATTGCCCTTGCCACTTCACATATAACTCTATTCTTCCTCTCAGCCACACCATTCTACTGAGGTGTATACCTACATGTCAATTGTCTTCTTATCCCATGCTTCCTCAAGAAATGCTCAAAGGCCTTTGAGGTGTATTCACCACCTCCATCTGTCCTCAGACATTTAATCCAACAGCCATACTGCTTTTCTGCAAAAGCTTTGAAATCCATGAATTTTTCCAATACTTCACTCTTCTCCCTGAGAAAGTATATCCATGTCATCCTGCTAAAGTCATCAATGAATGTAACATAGTATAAGCTGCCTTTGATAGATGGGTTTTGTGCAGGACCCCATACATCACTGTGTACTATCTCAAGTGGCCTGTTACTCATATTTCCTTCTCTAGGAAATCTCAATCTTGCCTGCTTACCAAACTGACAGGCTTCACAAACATGCATATGTCCATCATATTTGAACCTAGGCAAACCATTGACAATGCCTCTTGTTTGCATGTTCTTTAATCTCTGTATATTTACATGGCCAATCCTCTTGTGCCACATATCAATATCCTGTACCACATTCCTGCTCTTTGAGAACATGGCTGATTTTAGCTCAGGAATTCCAGCATCCAGCTTAAACAGTCTTCCTTCTTTCTTGCCTTTAGCAATCACTCTACATCCATGTTTGAAGTCTTCAACAAAGCATCCATGCTCGTTGAATCTAACCTGTAATCCCTGTTCCACCATTTGACCAACTGAGGCCAAGCTTTTAGTGATTGAAGGCACATACAGCACATCTGACATAGACTTTGTCTGACCATTATGCATGACCAATGGTACACTTCCAACATGTGTAATGACATGCTGGGTATCATCACCTGTTTCCACATAGCCCTTCACATCCATGGGCTTCATGTGCTCAAACCATTCTCCATGGCATGTCATATGATTTGATGCTCCTGAGTCCATATGCCATGTATCATCATTCTCAGCATTTGTTGTCATAGAACCCACAACATGCTTCATGGCAAACAAATGATTTGCAGTTCCATCATTGCTACTTGATGCATAGTTGCCACCATGTTGTGCATAGTTTCCACCATAATGACCACCACGTTGTGCTCTTCCCCCTCTCAAATCATTCTGTTTGCGAAAGCAATCTCTCGCCATATGACCATATTTGCCACAATAATGGCATTCAACATCTTGCATAGCATTTTGTTGGTCTTGCCAACGTCCTCTTCCACGGGGGTTACCTCTGCCTCTTTGTGGTGCATAACCACGACCACCTCGAGCACCATAAGAAGGCTGAAAATTCTGTTGTGGAGGTCTATCCTGCCATCCACGACCATTACCACCACGTCCACGTGATGCAAATCTCCCCCTGCCTCTAAAACCTCTCTGCGAGTAAAATGCCTGATTTCTGCCATCATCATGGCTAGTAGATGCATCCAAAAATGAATCACTGAGCTTGATTTCCTCAACCAATAAGAGTGAAACCAACTCATCGAAGTCGGGTAGACCTGTACTCCTCACTGAGATAGATGTATCAAAAGATTTGTATTCCTTGCCAAGACCACGCAAGGTAATATCCACCAAATCATCATCAGGCATGGGGGCATTTATTGTGGCCAATGCATCTGCAAACTTCTTGATTTCTTGCACATAATCATGTATACTCCTTTTATTCCTTTTCACATTGTGTATCTGTTGTCGCAATTGAGACTTGCGAGCACTCGTATCTGTATCAAACATCTTGACCAAAGTATCCCATGCATCTTTGGGATTCTCAGCATCCTGAATGTGTATGAGCATAGCATCAGATATACATATAGACAAATAATGCAGCACTTTGAATGCTCTCTCTGACCATTGCTTATGAGCAATAAGCTGCTGCTGTGTAGGTTGCCGAGGTAGCTCAGGCTCTGGCTCAGCACCTGTAATGAGATTCCAAAATCCTTTCCCTTTCAAGAAACTCTTTATTCTGTACTTCCATGCTTGGAAGTTCTTCCTATCCAGCTTTTCACCAACAATCTGAACTGGATTGTCCGACATGTTGCTCAATGCATACACCTTCCGCACACTTCAAATCTGTAAATGAGCCTTCCTCAGCTCAACCACACTCCAATGAATGTTGCAGATACTCCAAGATAGCCAACAAACTCCAAATTTGATGTAGAAAATCAACCTGTAATCATCTGAGATGAACTGACTCACGCAGTGCGGAATACCCTGTATTGACACGCCTTCCAAGGCTCCAAATCGCAATGTAATGGTGCAATCAAGTATAGGCAACTTGCATTCACACCTAATGAACCTCAATGTTGAGTATCAACTCCATTTGACATGTGTAATTATCAATTTTTGAAAACCCCTTTTTCTGTTTTTGGAAAAACCAAAAAAACCAAAAAAACCAGTAATGATTTGGCTCTAATTCCTTCAATATTTCACCAAATTGAGCAACCAGGCATTCATTGGCTTAGCAATAGTGTCCATCAACTCCATGTAAGAGGAATTTGTCCAATTGTAAAACACCAAAGATTAATTGCTCGATTAAAATGCTCTGTTTCTCTGCAACCAGTGGACAGCCTGTTTTAATCAGCTCATTCCCAGCTCAAATAAGCATCATTGGCCAAACAAATCACATAGCCCTCTTCTCCAAGATGTAAAGAATCCAATTGCTAAGAAGATTGTGGAAGATATCAAGCACCAAGTAAGAAATCGACCTCCTCGTAGTGAAAAAACCAGTTTTCTGCCCTGTTTCCTACTGTCTGGCTGCGCCGCCTGTAATTGAGGTGTTTGGGAGTGATTGAAGTGTTATTTGATGTTGTATTTAGGTGCCCAACACACTTGGGTACATGTGCAACCCACCAATGCTTTGATTTTCACCAAAAATAGGCTCCAAATGCATCAATTTTTGACTGTCTTCTCTCTGTTTTGTGTGAGGTCAAAAACCAGAGTTTTCCACTCAATTAAATACATCCAAATTGCTCCAAAATTTGTTCAAGGCTTGCACATGGTTTGCTAATACATCCCTCTTTGACAAATGCATATGTCTTTTGCCAGAATCACTTGTATTTTCACCATACATCAATGTTCCCCAAGCTTTAATGGAAAGCTTCAAAAACCAGAATTTTGCCTTGCTTTGATTTGCTCTAAAATGCTTTGCTTTTGCCTGTTTCACCTGCAATCCGCTCAAGGATGTTTAGAAGACCTTACCCGGTAGGCCAAGCTCTCAGATCTGATAGTATTTGGTGTGCTCCAAGCTTCACAGCTCCAATGGCAGCTTCACAGCTTCTTTTCACAGCTTCTTCTTCTTCCTCTTCACTCACTCACTCATAAACCCTAATAAACAGCACAAGGCTCTGATACCAGGTTGAAAGATCGGTAGAGGAGGAGGAGACACACACACATGAGCAAACCCTAATGTATATTCCAAACCCTAACCATAGAGGGAAGCCATGTCCAATCTCACACAAAGCATAATGCACTAATCCATAATCCACACAACACACAATGAGTTGTGTCCACACTCTACTAACCCTAGCTAATGTCCACACACTATGACCAGCTGGACACGCGGTCATTTATGTCTCACACATGTTCCTACCTAATCTGCCAGCACATAGCATAGCTGGCTCACACTCACATCGAGCTTGAATATCTCAACAAGAGACCCATGAGTTGATGAGAAATTACATCTCTCATGCATATTCTCCTTCCTCTGGCACGTCTTCAATGATCATCTGGGGGGAGTAAGCTTAGAGAAAAGTTGATAGATGAGCACTTGCTCCCATGCTTCCATAGGGGGAGTAAGGGATACTAAGATGCATGACTACTTGCTATTGGCCAAACCCACATCACTTGATGATTGTAAAAACTAGCCATTAACTTTGAGGATAACATGCCTGAGGTACCACAACCTGAGGATACCAAATCCGTTATACTACGATAGTTCCATCGCCACATGTGTCGTGCCAAACAAGCATGACAACCTGAGATAGGAAGATGAAGGATGTGACTCTAGATGAGCTAAGCACTAAACTCCTAGATAAGATAAAGCTAAAGGAGGTAAGGGATGTACCCACAAATCAACATTTATACCCACAAGATGAGAGTTGGTTTGGTGCTCAATATGTTGGTATAATCATACGAGCACTCAGTGTCCTCAATTGAGGCCTTGCCCATTAATGTATTGCGTCCATTGTATGTGACTTGGGAACCATGATATGAGTATGTGTAGGTACCCACGTCTGTGACACAACAGATACAAGTGCCTCAAGTACCTCAGTTGTCGTCTACATGACAACAACTAGCTTTACCTGTTCCACCTGGGAAAGGGCTTATGCAGGGACAAATCTGTCAAACATGCAAAATCTGGTAAGGAGAATGTATAGAGTACTTGAAGTATCTATATCACCGCTTGTCCTACCACCACAACCACCAACAATGCCTCACATTATACTAATTAATCAGATGATCATTGAAGAGGTGCCAAAGGAAGGAGAATATGCATGAGAGCCTCAACCAACCATGGACGAGATAGATGACAATTGGGAGGTAACCCTATAGTATTTTCTAATGTAAGGGAATATGGTAGTACTGGTATTCCAAGTTTCAGTGTAATGGAAGGGCTAGGAGATTAATACCATAGCAAGGAGAGCCCCGCCCCGCTGCTATAATGCTACCACTGCCCCAAGGACCTTGCTAAGTGGCTGAGTGTTCTCATAAGATCAATACAACAAACCTGCAATACCCACCCTAGATTGAGTTGTGTAAAGTGCGAAATTGCCATATGATCAAGGACTATCCTTACAAGGGCATGGGAGAGTCTTCAAAAACTACCAATCCAATCGTGGGACTCTGAATAATTGGGGTGTGATCTAGGGCGGTGACAACAACCCTCAATGTCATAACTCATACACGCAAGCATTAAAGACCTTGGAATTCAAGGGAGAACCATTGGCTAAGCCTTCCACACAAATAATGAGAAGGAGAAGAATAGAAAAGAAAGTGGGATGAGGAGACTCTGCAGTGGTAATTTAGGATGGTTTGGATGAGGGAACAATCAAAACCGCATCCACCAAGTCGAGCCACAAAAAAGTATTGACAAAGAAAGAAGATGAAGTAACATGGAAGGAAACTGAACTAGTTGAAGAACCCCATATCTGTGGGTGAATACCTAAATGCTCAGATAGAGATCGAAAAGCTAGAGGATGTACAAGCCTTAGTCTGGGAAAGTCAAAACATGATTGAAGAATGACTGCAAGCTAGTCAAACTATTGAAACAGTCTATCCTAGGCAAAATATCACACAAGGGAAGCCAAACATTGTTAAAAGAGTGGTTAAGAATGCATGTGAGCTAGAGAGGCTTAAAGCTAGGAGTTGATTCAAAAAACATAATGAATATAAATGCTAGAAAATGATCAAATATGCAAGATGTGGGCAAATAGAACTTGATATTCAGTTCATAGGCAAGTGCCTTTTATAGATTTTTCATAAACCAAATACCACCTAGTGGTTTCATCAACCAAGAGATTTTGCTCAAAACTAGGTGCTAAGGAAGCTTCACCTACAAGA
The DNA here is from genome assembly GCF_041138505.1 of Cibotium barometz. Taxonomy (NCBI): domain Eukaryota; kingdom Viridiplantae; phylum Streptophyta; class Polypodiopsida; order Cyatheales; family Cibotiaceae; genus Cibotium; species Cibotium barometz. The sequence goes on from NC_141070.1 coordinate 56,393,032, forward strand.
AGCTAAAGGATTTGATACCTTTCACATGTACAAGGTCCATTTGGCCCCATCCTACTAGGGATGTGTTTGGTGCATATTTTAGCACCCCCCTTCGAACACATAATTGTTGGCCGTTGGCCAACCTGTGCCGCAGGCTAGAGCTACAGCAGGTAGTGGGGTAGCCGTCGTGCATGTCATCATTGCCAATTGGCAAGGGCCAACCGAATGTTAGCTAGAGTACTTTATTACAAGAGCGGTGCTTCCTTAACACCCAATCGGTGCACCTTAATACCAACAGTACCAACGCATACTCCAAGCAGGCAGTATAAAAGAATGGATCCTGAGCTTTGCAAGGCTAGCTGCCAATTGTATCATATCTTCTCTGTGGAATAAACCAAGATTGTTCTTCTATTTCTTCTTTTCTATATATGCATTTTTTCTTGATTGTGTCTTTGTATATTCATCTGCGTTCATATATATATATTGTTGAGTAAGGTTGTCTATTAAGTCATCCTGTCTTTGTACTTCTTTCAGTTTAGGCGATCACCATAGCCTATGGGCAGTGTCTGTTTTGTGTTGTGTTCATATCCGTCTGGTGTATGCTGCACGCATAACTAGAGAACTAGATAATCTTAGTAGGTTGCTCGGGGGAATAAAAGGTCTTTGTACTTCTTTCAGTAGGCAATCACCGTAGCCTATGGGCAGTGTCTGTTTTGTGTTGTGTTCATATCCGTCTGGTGTATGCTGCACGCATAACTAGAGAATCTTAGTAGGTTGCTCGGGGGAATAAAAGGTCAATTCCCCCACCAACACTTTGGCAACCACGATGCTTCTCGTTACTTCTTATTGTTCCTACTATTTTTCTTGTTGCCTGATTGTCGTAGTGTTTGAATCTACTCTCCTTGTTTTCAAACCCGTCCTTCATGTGAGCACGTGAAAGGCATTACTTAGCACGCAACCAAGCTAGGGAATCCCTATTTGCCAGCCCCGAAGAGTAACTTACCACTTCGAAAGAACCAGAACAATGCGACTCCCAATCAAAGAAAAGCCAGTCACCCCTACTACTACCCCACCCCCATCACCATCACCATCACCACCACCCCCACAGCCACGTCCCCTTAACTTGAACATGCTCTAGCAAAATTGGCAATGTCATCGTCGTGAACTACCCCAAGTTCTCTGGGAAATTCTTGGAGGATGTAGATGCTCACATCTCCTGTTTGACAATGCATGACATATGAATGTACTCGGCCCGGTGGGCTAGCACCTCAAAAGGGCCGCGTTTGTCCCAACACTCCAGAGAAGTGCAACTCTCTGGGTTGCTCAGTATGAGTACAACCATTTCCCCACCTCTGATGCCATCCATGATGCCTTCAACTATTCAAGGAAGATAAGACATTGGTGCATATGCGGGTGGATAGGCTGCCCAGGATGAACCAAAAGAGCCTGACAATGGAGGATTATACTGCAAAATTCAGGAAGCTTCTCCATCAGCAAGATGCAGCCAATCGGCCCGCGGAAGAAATCCTAAATTCTTACTTCATGAAGGGTCTCATCAAGAAACTCAAACGCTCGTGCCAACCTAACCCATAACTATGGAGCAGCTCATTGACTTAGCTCTCAGAGCCGAGCGTGTGCTGGTAGGCTCCATCAAAGACAAAGGCAAGTCCAAGAGTAAAAGGAAGTCCAAGAAGTCCTCATCTGGATCTTCAGATGAGGAGGATGATTCCAATGATTCCACGACAAGTGGAATCGGAGGAGGAGGAGGAAGATTGCAAGACACGGTTGAAGAGCAAGAAGGCACATGAAAGATAGCCAAGGGAATGGCTACAACCATGGCTCAGATGACCATGGAAGGTGCGAAGTCCACTCCAACCGTCCGGTTAGGCACTTCATGTGCGAGGTGTCACAATCATGGACACGGAGCCGAAGAGTGCGGCTTGAATGGACTTTGGTGCACCATTTGCAAAACTGCCACACATACAACCGAAGCCTGCTGCAACAATAGCAGGAGAGCCCCTCTACAACCGGTGATCCCAGCTCTCGTTGTGGCCGCCGTCCAACCTGCCTAGCCAATGGCTCCGCTGGATTCATATACGACCCCAGTTCCGCCCACGCGAAAACTTCCCTCCCAGGGATGATGCCGGTGCTCAAAGGATTGTCTTCACATGCAGAAGTCAGACTATGAAATATGGAGGAAGCATAGGGCAGAAGTAGAGGGAGCCCATGCTTCAATATCTGGACCATAGAAATCCAAGCTCTGGATGAGCAAGCAATAGCCTGAACGACCACACAGGCAGAAGAATCACCAGCCATGGCGGTGACAAGGTCCATGCAACCCAAGACTCTGGAGACGGGAAAGGAATCGACCTCGGATAGGGAAGCAGAATGTGGTCACCTAGCAAGGACAACATAAAATCCAAACGAAAGTGTCCCATTGGGTGGAAAAGCAGCAGCAGGCCAAGGAGGCATTGCGAAAACAGGAGCCAGAAAAGCTCAGGTAGAGCTGTCGACCAGAATCACAATTCAATATCCTGGAGATAAACTCGAAAGAGGAAGCCAAAGTATCCTCGCGAGTGGAGATGCAACGGCCAATGCAATGTGTGGAGACACCACGACCAGAAGAATGTGCGAAAGCACAGAAGTGGGTAGCTTACCCGAGTAGGCTCACAGAAGCCAAAAACTAGCCGTACGATCTATGGGAAGATCTGAATTGGCAACCGATTCACTTGTTGGTGGAACAGCTCCTCAAGTTGGTGCCAAGTTTTAGGGAGAAACTGATGGGTCACTTGAAATCTCAAGAAGAGAAGGCACTGCCCTTGCAGCCGTTGGAAGCCTTGAATATTGAGAAGGTAAACACCCCACCAAGGGAAGCCCCTGTCTAATGAAGCCATCCTAATGATCCAGGTTAAGTTGGCTAGAGTGAATATAGCAGAAGTTCTGTTGGATGGGAGTTTCGAAGTCAACATCCTATCGGATGCAACATGTCGCATGCTTGAGCAGATGGGAACCCACACCGCTCGCTCTGCTATCAAAATGGTGGATCAGCGATGGTGAGTGCAGCCACTCAGATTGATCCGCGAGCTCACACTTGAAGTATCTAGATTTAGTTTCTAGATAGCAGTAGTGGTGCTCTGGATGGAGGATATCAAAGGTGCTTACCTGATGCTTCTCGGCAAATCCTAGCTCCAGTAGGCATTGATAAAGTAATATTAGGATGCGGATATGATCACTATCCAATGTGGAAAGAAGAAATTAAGAATCTCTGTCGTGCCAGTAGGCAGAACGTGGAGAAACCTTCTCGACGGCGGCTGGTGTGGACAGTGGCCAAAAGAGTCAACATGTTGGAAGGATTAGACCTTGATGAGGAGGAAGAGTATCTCCAACAAAATGCAAACTTGATCAGCCTATTCGAGGGCGACGTAGTCCCGATAATGGACAGATACCGACCAAGCCCTCCACACAAGGATGAAGTCACCAAGGATCAATCTGATCTGCAAAGCATAGGGCAAAGTCCAGATGAAGGTGAAGATTTTTATGAGGCTCTGGCCGATGATGGCAATACCCCGAGCCTATAACAGATCATTGCAGCGAAAAAAACTTTTGATAGGAACCTGAAGCACTCCAAGCGGGTCAAGGAAGATGAGTTGATGGAGATAAATCTAGGAACTGATGATGACCCCAAGATGGTCCGGGTCAGTGCCAGCAGACTGGATGTTGAGTTCCGAGACTCGAAGTCTGGGTGTTGCTCATGTCCTTCAAGGATGTGTTTGCATGGAGCTACATCAATATGAAAGGGATTAATCCAAGGCTCTACCAACATTGGATCAATCTGAAGGAGGATGCCATCCCTATCTGCTGACAATTATCTACTGACAACAGGTACCAAATGAATCCAAACTATGCCTAAAGGGTCAAATAAGAACTAGACAAGTTGCTTCGAGTCAGATTCATATATCCGATTGATCGTGCAACTTGGTTGTTCTTGATAGTGATTGTTCCAAAGAAAAACCAGAAGTTGCAGAGTTAACAGAGATGCCTCCAATTCGGGAAACAGATCATGTGATAGAATCGACCTCGGAGCTCACCTAGTAGCCTTGCGCACATACAAAATGCCAGCTCTTGAAGCCATCGAACTCAAGGAACAGCTTAGATAGCTGTTGGAACAAGGGTTTATAAGACCCAGTGTTTCACCTTGGGGTGCGCCAGTTCTCTTTCATAGAAAGAAAGATGGAACGCTAAGACTATGTGGACTACAGAGGTCTCAATCAGCTGACAGTTAAGAATAAGTATCCTATCCCCAAAATTGATGAGCTTCTCGACAGGCTAAGTGGAGCCCAGATCTTCACAAAGATAGATCTCAAATCAAGGTATTATCAGATCAAGATTAATGAGCAAGATATCCCAAAGACAGCCATCAATACTCGGTATGGGCATTATGAATTCACTGTCATGCCGTTTGGATTGACAAATGCCCCAGCTACATTCAATCGCTTAATGCAGGACATTCTCAGAGAAATTTTGTTATTGTCTTCTTTGATGATATTCTGATTTACTCAAAGAATACAGCTGACCATGAAGCTCATGTCAGAAAAGTTCTTGAGATTCTAAGGAAGCACCAACTCTTTGCAAAAAAGAGCAAATGCACTTTCTCTGCCGACCATGTTGAATACTTGGGCTTTTTGGTATCAAAAAGTTGCCGATGAGGTGCATAGATGAGAAAATAGGAAAGGTTGGCTTAAGATACTTCACCTTTGATGTATTCGGATTATTCACAAGAGTGATGATCGTGCTACACAACTAGTACACAACAAAACAACTTTAAAGAGTTAAAGTAAGGCATTTCAATAGCTCCAATTCTCAACATATCATGAGAACTTTTAACTTAGAGACCGAAGCTAGTATCATCGCGATAGGGGCTGTGCTCAATTAAGAAGGTAGACCTATAACTTTTGAGGGTAAGAAACTCTCCCCCAATACATGTGCAAGGGCTCTGTGCCACTATTTATAACCTCAAAGTTTGGAGATGTTAATACACTAATCATCATTCATTGAAGCCCGTACTATATCTAGGAGGGTGCTCACATTCCAAACCATATACGTGCTCTCATGCTCTCCATCGAGACAGAAAAACCCATGATTTCACACCCACTATCTAGGAGGATGTTCACATTCCAAACTATACACATGCTATCATGCTCTCCCAGCAATTGTTCTCTTCAAGGACTCACACTCACACATGCTATCATACTCTCCACCAATTGTTCTCTTCAAGGACTCACACTCACAAAAGGAGATGCACACATAACACAAACTCCAATAGTAATGTTAACACAAGATGTCGAGGCAACACATATATTACGTATCATTCCTAGTTAGTGGGTGTTGGGTTCTGTTGGAGAGAGTAGCAAAGGGAACTAGCCTCTTATATACAACACCTCTCTACTCCCTCATGCAAGAGCAACAACCTTGGACGATCACCAACATACAATTGAAACCAAAACAAACACCAATAATTCATGATATAATAGATAATAAGAAAATGAGGAAGAGAGATGATGAGAGGATTTAGTATAATGAGCGAAGATAATTGAGTAGGCTTTTAATGCTATATGGCAAATTCACAAAACACACACCCAACCAACAATTTTACAATTAGTCTCCCAATGATCACCTACATATACACAACAGGCATAAATCAAACTCTCTCTTTGCTTGTAAATAAAAAAAAACAGGGTTCTCTTTAATCTGTGAACATTTCATTAAAGCTAACAATGGTATCAGAGCAAAGCTTTTCCATACTATTGCTTTCTAATTTTCTTCTTCATTGTGTGCAAGATTTTATAGCTTGTGTTCAAGTTTTTAATAGATTATTTCAATTAAAGTTCAAGTTGAAGCTTCTAATAGTGTTTTTAACTTTTGTATGGAGCATCTTGTGTGCAAACAACACACTAAACAAAAAGATCCTATAGTCGAGTAAATAAGGACTAGTATAAATAACACTATTCTCATAATATAAGACACAATCCCCCTTTGTGCCAATCGAGTCTAGTCTTATCCCCTTACTCTCTTGCTTCTCTATGTTGTGTGTGAGAGAGAGTTGAGAGGAGAGAGAGTGAATTCTTGGTGCATGTTCCTTTCATGCTTGTATCCTTGAGTGTAAGAGTAGAGAGGAGAGAATGTCCTTGTATAGAGAATGGCAACCTCATGGTGACATCTTGAGGAGGAGGCAAGAGAGCGGTGCTATCCACCACTAGCAAAGTTTGGAGTCTACCGAGATACAAGCTTGGACACTGGCAAGTTCCCCACCACACAAGTTAAGGTGAGCATTGTCCATTGCACTAGGAGAGGGATGGTGTAGCCAGTAACATTTTTGGTGCCACTGCCAAGGAAACATCGGTATTTTCTACTCTATTTGCACTCACTTGCGTCTTCATAAAAGTCTATTTTCCCTTAAATATGGCTATTTGAAGCTGTGTGTTTGGTAGAGAAGAGAATCTGTGGATAAGGCTGTGAAGAGGAAAAAAGAGATGAAAAATGTTTTTTTACATTGTTTTAGCATTTGAAGTTATTATTTGCATTTTTGAAATTTAGAAAATAATCATTCACATCAACACTTTCATGATGGTGAGAACTGATTGTGCATGGAACACCCATTTGCTGCATTTTCCAAAATCTTGATAAATCAAAAAAATTAAGAGCGATTGATTTAATTGCTTGTTATCATTGGATTATTCATGTTGCAAGGGGTCAAACTAGAAAATATGAACTCAAAAAATTAAGATTTGCATCCCTGAATCATTGATTTCTAGTCAGCATGTACAGAATCATGCCGCTATGATTCTGGTGCAGATTGTAAAATCACAGCCATGATTTTCGTGCAAGATGTGATTTTTAAACAAACTTATTTGTTTCACAATTTTTGGGAACTGTGCATTAAATACACCCTATTTTTAAAAGATTCTATCTTATCCAATCGTGAGATCACAGATAACGAATCATGGCCTATGATTATTATCAATCATGCTCGTGATTGCCACGTCATAAATCACGATTAAGAATCACAATTCGTGATGAATAATGTTCACATCCATGATTAATACGTCATCAATCATGTTCCTAAAATCATAGTGCGTGACTTGCCACATCAAGAATCATGCTTAAGAAATAAGCATGTGATCACCGATCATGCTGTGATTGCCACATCACCAAAAATCATAATGATAGAACTTGACCATCCATTTGATAAGATAAACACTACAATAGTTGACTAGGAGTATCAAGGAAATATTTTGAACAATTCTTAGACTTGTTTGGGTAAAGATCATCACCCTGATTCTACAGAGAATCACGACCGTGATTCTTCAGCCCTGCAAAATCACATCAACTGATATCTTTAGAATCAACAATAGAAGTGCTGAGGGATGTTCCTATACGGGCTTTCTGACACCACAGAGAAGTTTCCAAGTGTGCAATTCTAAAATTTTGGCTAGTTAAAACTATTTCATGCACTTACAGTTGGGAAGGCATTGTGGTGACCACATCATCCCTGACAATAGTGCATCTAACCAACCAAGATCCTCCTACCAGAGAAGCTTAGGGTCAACTCGCATGGTCAGTACACAAAGGAGTGTGTTTGCCTTGCACAGGTTTAATTCCTCTAAAAGAGAAAGTGGTAGGGGGGGAAGGACACTTCCTCTCCAACACTATCTAGAGGGTTTATGGGCTTAGCCTAAGGAATCCTAGGATATGGACATGAGCCTGAAAGGAAAGCTCTACATGTTGCCAAGGGACAACCATCGAGATTGGACTAAGAAGTCATGACTGGAGAGACTTGGAAGTACAGGACAATAATTAAGGGAGGAACCATCACCAGGGATGATAAGAAACCCTCAACCCATGGTACAAAACACTCCAAGAATATAAAGTGATCCTATAAGTTCCCAAAGAATGGGGGAAGTATACTTTCCCACTTCTAGATAGCTAAAGATTGAGGAAATAATGAGAGAAGCACAAGCCCAACTTAGAAGTCTTGAACAAGAAAAGACCAGCTTAGATCTCCGTAGGGAGTTAGCCGAGAGACGTGCTTTTAGTACAACATGGAGAAGATTATTCTAGTCTCAGGGGATATGAAGATAATTTGGTCATACGAGGCGGTGCTAGTAGAGAGTTTGTAAGGCAATATGGAGGAGAGTATGCCCCACCTCTATAGCTTATTTTGGAGGATCCTCTAGATGACCTAGCCACTCTCGCAGCACCTCTCTTACGAAACAGAGAACTTTTATGAGGAGATGTGGAGAAAACTTACACCAAGGTGGAGGTAGATGCAATGTTAAAAACCCCATAGTTCCAATAGTACATGAGAGGCATGTTACTACAAGAAGGGAGCCTTGGATGATGGTGTTAAAAAGAACGTAGAAACTTTCCCGATACCACCTGACCCAAGGTTACATATCAATCGTCGACATGCTAGAGCCACAAGGCATCGAGACAAGGGGGACATATAGGATGGCCTACAATGAGGCCCCACCAAGAGAGCAGCCCCTCATCTGGGAGGCGCAACATCTATAGATCTATTAAGAATGGCTGAAGAAATAGAAAGGGGGGTCACTAGGGAGTTAGATACTACATTGGCACCACAAAGAGAAACACTAGTCAAGCCGAATCATGTGGCAAGATTAATGTCAAAGTTTTTGGGTGATGACAATGCCATACAACACTTGGAAAAAATTTGAATCGATGTGTGAGACTTGTGGACCAATCAATGGGGGTGACCAAAGAAAAATATTTACGTTTTCCCTTACATTAGAAGGGAAGGCACATTAATTAATGGTATCAATTGCTAAAGCTGGATGACAAGATTACTTTCGCATGACTTAAGAGTGTTTTCGTGCATGGTTTTGCACGAAGTGGATATAAATGGAGCCCTGCGGCTCAATTGTATAACATCAAGTAAGAGACGCATGAGTTGATGAGAAATTACATCTCTCATGCATATTCTCCTTCCTCTGGCACGTCTTCTCAATGATCATCTGGGGGGAGTAAGCTTAGAGAAAAGTTGATAGATGAGCACTTGCTCCCATGCTTCCATAGGGGGAGTAAGGGATACTAAGATGCATGACTACTTGCTATTGGCCAAACCCACATCACTTGATGATTGTAAAAACTAGCCATTAACTTTGAGGATAACATGCCTGAGTTACCACAACCTGAGGATACCAAATCCGTTATACTACGATAGTTCCATCGCCACATGTGTCGTGCCAAACAAGCATGACAACCTGAGATAGAAAGATGAAGGATGTGACTCTAGATGAGCTAAGCACTAAACTCCTAGATAAGATAAAGCTAAAGGAGGTAAGGGATATACCCACAAATCAACATTTATACCCACAAGATGAGAGTTGGTTTGGTGCTCAATATGTTGGTATAATCATACGAGCACTCAGTGTCCTCAATTGAGGCCTTGCCCATTAATGTATTGCGTCCATTGTATGTGACTTGGGAACCATGATATGAGTATGTGTAGGTACCCACGTCTGTGACACAACAGATACAAGTGCCTCAAGTACCTCAGTTGTCGTCTACATGACAACAACTAGCTTTACCTGTTCCACCTGGGAAAGGGCTTATGCAGGGACAAATCTGTCAAACATGCAAAATCTGGTAAGGAGAATGTATAGAGTACTTGAAGTATATATATCACCGCTTGTCCTACCACCACAACCACCAACAATGCCTCACATTATACTAATTAATCAGATGATCATTGAAGAGGTGCCAAAAGAAGGAGAATATGCATGAGAGCCTCAACCAACCATGGAGGAGATAGATGACAATTGGGAGGTAACCCTATAGTATTTTCTAATGTAAGGGAATATGGTAGTACTGGTATTCCAAGTTTCAGTGTAATGGAAGGGCTAGGAGATTAATACCATAGCAAGGAGAGCCCCGCCGCCGCTGCTATAATGCTACCACTGCCCCAAGGACCTTGCTAAGTGGCTGAGTGTTCTCATAAGATCAATACAACAAACCTGCAATACCCACCCTAGATTGAGTTGTGTAAAGTGCGAAATTGACCATATGATCAAGGACTATCCTTACAAGGGCATGGGAGAGTCTTCAAAAACTACCAATCCAATCGTGGGACTCTGAATAATTGGGGTGTGATCTAGGGCGGTGACAACAACCCTCAATGTCATAACTCATACACGCAAGCATTAAAGACCTTGGAATTCAAGGGAGAACCATTGGCTAAGCCTTCCACACAAATAATGAGAAGGAGAAGAATAGAAAAGTAAGTTGGATGAGGAGACTCTGCAGTGGTAATTTAGGATGGTCTGGATGAGGGAACAATCAAAACCGCATCCACCAAGTCGAGCCACAAAAAAGTATTGACAAAGAAAGAAGATGAAGTAACATGGAAGGAAACTGAACTAGTTGAAGAACCCCATATCTTGAAGGGAGTGGGTGAATACCTAAATGCTCAGATAGAGATCGAAAAGCTAGAGGATGTACAAGCCTTAGTCTGGGAAAGTCAAAACATGATTGAAGAATGACTGCAAGCTAGTCAAACTATTGAAACAGTCTATCCTAGGCAAAATATCACACAAGGGAAGCCAAACATTGTTAAAAGAGTGGTTAAGAATGCATGTGAGCTAGAGAGGCTAGTTGATTCAAAAAACATAATGAATATAAATGCTAGAAAATGATCAAATATGCAAGATGTGGGCAAATAGAACTTGATATTCAGTTCATAGGCAAGTGCCTTTTATAGATTTTTTATAAACCAAATACCACCTAGTGGTTTCATCAACCAAGATATTTTGCTCAAAACTAGGTGCTAAGGAAGCTTCACCTACAAGAAGCTAAAGGATTTGATCCCTTTCACATGTACAAGGTCCATTTGGCCCCATCCTACTAGGGATGTGTTTGGTGCATATTTCAGCACCCCCCTTCGAACACATAATTGTTGGCCGTTGACCAACCTGTGCCGCAGGCTAGAGCTACAGCAGGCAGTGGGGTAGCCGCCGTGCATGTCATCATTGCCAATTGGCAAGGGCCAACCGAATGTTAGCTAGAGTACTTTATTACAAGAGCGGTGCTTCCTTAACACCCAATCGGTGCACCTTAATACCAACAGTACCAACGCATACTCCAAGCAGGCAGTATAAAAGGATGGATCTTGAGCTTTGCAAGGCTAGCTGCCAATTGTATCATATCTTCTCTGTGGAATAAACCAAGATTGTTCTTCTATTTCTTCTTTTCTATATATGCATTTTTTCTTGATTGTGTCTTTGTATATTCATCTCCGTTCATATATATATATTGTTGAGTAAGGTTGTCTATTAAGTCATCGTGTCTTTGTACTTCTTTCAGTAGGCGATCACCATAGCCTATGGGCAGTGTCTGTTTTGTGTTGTGTTCATATCCGTCTGGTGTATGCTGCACGCATAACTAGAGAACTAGAGAATCTTAGTAGGTTGCTCGGGGGAATAAAAGGTTTTTGTACTTCTTTTAGTAGGCAATCACCGTAGCCTATGGGCAGTGTCTGTTTTGTGTTGTGTTCATATCCGTCTGGTGTATGCTGCACGCATAACTAGAGAATCTTAGTAGGTTGCTCAGGGGAATAAAAGGTCAATTCCCCCACCAACACTTTGGCAACCACGATGCTTCTCGTTACTTCTTATTGTTCCTACCATTTTTCTTGTTGCCTGATTGTCGTAGTGTTTGAATCTACTCTCCTTGTTTTCAAACCCGTCCTTCATGTGAGCACGTGAAAGGCATTACTTAGCACACGCGACCAAGCTAGGGAATCCCTATTTGCCAGCCCCGAAGAGTAACTTACCACTTCTAAAGAACCAGAACAACGCGACTCCCAATCAAAGAAAAGCCAGTCACCCCTACTACTACCCCACCACCATCACCATCACCACCACCCCCACAGCCACGTCCCCTTAACTTGAACATGCTCCAGCAATTGGCAATGTCATCGTCGTGAAGTACCCCAAGTTCTCCGGGAAATTCTTGAAGGATGTAGATGCTCACATCTCCTGTTTGACAATGCATGGCATATGAATGTACTCGGCCCGGTGGGCTAGCACCTCAAAAAGGCTGCGTTTGTCCCAACACTCCAGAGAAGTGCAACTCTCTGGGTTGCTCAGTATGAGTACAACCATTTCCCCACCTATGATGCCATCCATGATGCCTTCAACTATTCAAGGAAGATAAGACATTGGTGCATATGCTGGTGGATAAGCTGCCCAGGATGAACCAAAAGAGCATGACAATGGAGGATTATACTGCAAAATTCAGGAAGCTTCTCCATCAGCAAGATGCAGCCAATCGGCCCGCGGAAGAAATCCTGAATTCTTACTTCATGAAGGGTCTCATCAAGAAACTCAAACGCTCGTGCCAACCTAACCCATAACTATGGAGCAGCTCATTGACTTAGCTCTCAGAGCCGAGCGTGTGCTGGTAGGCTCCATCAAAGGCAAAGGCAAAGGCAAGTCCAAGAGTAAAAGGAAGTCCAAGAAGTCCTCATCTGGATCTTCAGATGAGGAGGAGGATTCCAATGATTCCACGACAAGTGGAATCGGAGGAGGAGGAGGAAGATTGCAAGACACGGTTGAAGAGCAAGAAGGCACATGAAAGATAGCCAAGGGAATGGCTACAACCATGGCTCAAATGACCATGGAAGGTGCGAAGTCCACTCCAACCGTCCGGTTAGGCACTTCATGTGCGAGGTGTCACAATCATGGACACGGAGCCGAAGAGTGCGGCTTGAATGGACTTTGGTGCACCATTTGCAAAACTGCCACACATACAACCGAAGCCTGCTGCAACAATAGCAGGAGAGCCCCTCTACAATCGGTGATCCCAGCTCTCGTTGTGGCCGCCGTCCAACCTGCCTAACCAATGGCTCCGCTGGATTCATATACGACCCCAGTTCCGCCCACGCAAAAACTTCCCTCCCAGGGATGATGCCGGTGCTCAAAGGATTGTCTTCACATGCAGAAGTCAGACTATGAAATATGGAGGAAGCATAGGGCAGAAGTAGAGGGAGCCCATGCTTCAATATCTGGACCATAGAAATCCAAGCTCTGGATGAGCAAGCAATAGCCTGAACGACCACACAGGCAGCAGAATCACCAGCCATGGCGGTGACAAGGTCCATGCAACCCAAGACTCTGGAGACGGGAAAGGAATCGACCTCGAATAGGGAAGCAGAATGTGGTCACCTAGCAAGGACAACATAAAATCCAAACGAAAGTGTCCCATTGGGTGGAAAAGCAGCAGGCCAAAGAGGCATTGCGAAAATAGGAGCCAGAAAAGCTCAGGCAGAGCTGTCGACCAGAATCACAATTCAATATCCTGGAGATGAACTCGAAAGAGAAAGCCAAAGTATCCTCGCGAGTGGAGATGCAACGGCCAATGCAATGTGTGGAGACACCACGACCAGAAGAATGTGCGAAAGCACAGAAGTGGGTAGCTTACCCGAGTAGGCTCACAGAAGCCAAAAACTAGCCGTACGATCTATGGGAAGATCTGAATTGGCAACCGATTCACATGTTGGTGGAACAGCTCCTCAAGTTGGTGCCAAGTGTTAGGGAGAAACTAATGGGTCACTTGAAATCTCAAGAAGAGAAGACACTGCCCTTGCAGCCGTTGGAAGCCTTGAATATTAAGAAGGTAAACACCCCACCAAGGGAAGCCCCTATCTAATGAAGCCATCCTAATGATCCAGGTTAAGTTGGCTGGAGTGAATATAGCAGAAGTTCTGTTGGATGGGAGTTTCGAAGTCAACATCCTATCGGATGCAACAGGTCGCATGCTTGAGCAGATGGGAACCCGCACCGTTCGCTCTGCTATCAAAATGGTGGATCCGTGGTGGTGAGTGCAGCCACTCGGATTGATCCGCGAGCTCAAACTTGAAGTATCTAGATTTAGTTTCTAGATAGCAGTAGTGGTGCTCTGGATGGAGGATATCAAAGGTGCTTACCTGATGCTTCTCGGCAAATCCTAGCTCCAGTAGGCATTGATAAAGTAATATTAGGATGCGGATATGATCACTATCCAATGTGGAAAGAAGAAATTAAGAATCTCTGTCGTGCCAGAGGTAGAACGTGGAGAAACCTTCCCGACGGCGGCTGGTGTGGACAGTGGCCAAAAGAGTCAACATGTTGGAAGGATTAGACCTTGATGAGGAGGAAGAGTATCTCCAACAAAATGCAAACTTGATCAGCCTATTCGAGGGCGACGTAGTCCCGATAATGGACAGATACCGACCAAGGATGAAGTCACCAAGGATCAATCTGATCCGCAAAGCATAGGGCAAAGTCCAGATGAAGGTGAAGATTTTTATGAGGCTCTCGCCGATGATGGCAATACCCCGAGCCTATAACAGATCATTGCAGCGAAAAAAACTTTTGATAGGAACCTGAAGCACTCCAAGCGGGTCAAGGAAGATGAGTTGATGGAGATAAATCTAGGAACTGATGATGACCCCAAGATGGTCCGGGTCAGTGCCAGCAGACTGGATGTTGAGTTCCGAGACTCGAAGTCTAGGTGGTGTTGCTTATGTCCCTCAAGGATGTGTTTGCATGGAGCTACATCAATATGAAAGGGATTAATCCAAGGCTCTACCAACATTGGATCAATCTGAAGGAGGATGCCATCCCTATCTGCTGACAATTATCTACTGACAACAGAGGTACCAAATGAATCCAAACTATGCCTAAAGGGTCAAATAGGAACTAGACAAGTTGCTTCAAGTCAGATTCATATATCCGATTGATCGTGCGACTTGGTTGTTCTTGATAGTGATTGTTCCAAAGAAAAACCAGAAGTTGCAGAGCTAACAGAGACCAATTCGGGAAACAGATCATGTGATAGAATCGACCTCGGAGCTCACCTAGTAGCCTTGCGCACATACAAAATGCCAGTTCTTGAAGCCATCGAACTCAAGGAACAGCTTAGATAGCTGTTGGAACAAGGGTTTGTAGGACCCAGTGTTTCACCTTAGGGTGCGCCAGTTCTCTTTCATAGAAAGAAAGATGGAACGCTAAGACTATGTGGACTACAGAGGTCTCAATCAGCTAACAGTTAAGAATAAGTATCCTATCCCCAGAATTGATGAGCTTCTCGACAGGCTAAGTGGAGCCCAGATCTTCACAAAGATAGATCTCAAATCAAGGTATTATCAGATCAAGATTAATGAGCAAGATATCCCAAAGACAGCCATCAATACTCGGTATGGGCATTATGAATTCACTGTCATGCCGTTTGGATTGACAAATGCCCCAGCTACATTCAATCGCTTAATGCAGGACATTCTCAGAGAAATTTTGTTATTGTCTTCTTTGATGATATTCTGATTTAATAGGTTATTTCAATTAAAGTTCAAGTTGAAGCTTCTAATAGTGTTTTTAACTTTTGTATGGAGCATCTTGTGTGCAAACAACACACTAAACAAAAAGATCCTATAGTCGAGTAAATAAGGACTAGTTGTATAAATAACACTATTCTCATAATATAAGACACAATCCCCCTTTGTGCCAATCGAGTCTAGTCTTATCCCCTTACTCTCTTGCTTCTCTATGTTGTGTGTGAGAGAGAGTTGAGAGGAGAGAGAGTGAATTCTTGGTGCATGTTCCTTTCATGCTTGTATCCTTAAGTGTAAGAGTAGAGAGGAGAGAATGTCCTTGTATAAAGAATGGCAACCTCATGGTGACATCTTGAGGAGGAGGCAAGAGAGCGGTGCTATCCACCACTAGCAAAGTTTGGAGTCTACCGAGATACAAGCTTGGACACTGGCAAGTTCCCCACCACACAAGTTAAGGTGAGCATTGTCCATTGCACTAGGAGAGGGATGGTGTAGCCAGTAACATTTTTGGTGCCACTGCCAAGGAAACATCGGTATTTTCTACTCTATTTGCACTCCCTTGCGTCTTCATAAAAGTCTATTTTCCCTTAAATATGGCTATTTAAAGCTGTGTGTTTGGTAGAGAAGAGAATCTGTGGATAAGACTGTGAAGAGGAAAAAAGAGATGAAAAATGTTTTTTTACATTGTTTTAGCATTTGAAGTTATTATTTGCATTGTTTGAAATTTAGAAAATAATCATTCACATCAACACTTTCATGATGGTGAGAACTGATTGTGCATGGAACACCCATTTGCTGCATTTTCCAAAATCTTGATAAATCAAAAAAATTAAGAGCGATTGATTTAATTGCTTGTTATCATTGGATTGTTCATGTTGCAAGGGGTCAAACTAGAAAATATGAACTCAAAAAATTAAGATTTGCATCCCTGAATCATTGATTTCTAGTCAGCATGTACAGAATCATGCCGCTATGATTCTGGTGCAGATTGTAAAATCACAGCCATGATTTTCGTGCATGATGTGATTTTTAAACAAACTTATTTGTTTCAGAATTTTTGGGAACTGTGCATTAAATACACCCTATTTTGGGAACTATGCATTAAATACACCCTATTTTTAAAAGATTCTATCTTATCCAATCGTGATCACAGATAACGAATCATGGCCTATGATTATTATCAATCATGCTCGTGATTGCCATGTCATAAATCACGATTAAGAATCACAATTCGTGATGAATAATGTTCACATCCATGATTAATACGTCATCAATCATGTTCCTAAAATCATAGTGCGTGACTTGCCACATCAAGAATCATGCTTAAGAAATAAGCATGTGATCACCGATCATGCTGTGATTACCACATCACCAAAAATCATAATGATAGAACTTGACCATCCATTTGATAAGATAAACACTACAACAATTGACTAGGAGTATCAAGGAAATATTTTGAACAATTCTTAGACTTGTTTGGGTAAAGATCATCACCCTGATTCTACAGAGAATCACGACCGTGATTCTTAAGCCCTGCAAAATCACATCAACTGATATCTTTAGAATCAACAATAGAAGTGCTGAGGGATGTTCCTATACGGGCTTTCTGACACCAGAGAAAAGTTTCCAAGTGTGCAATTCTAAAATTTTGGCTAGTTAAAACTATTTCATGCACTTACAGTTGGGAAGGCATTGTGGTGACGACATCGTCCCTGACAATAGTGCATCTAACCAACCAACATCCTCCTACCAGAGAAGCTTAGGGTCAACTCGCATGGTCAGTACACAAAGGAGTGTGTTTGCCTTGCACAGGTTGAATTCCTCTAAAAGAGAAAGTGGTAGGGGGGGGAAGGACACTTCCTCTCCAACACTATCTAGAGGGTTTATGGGCTTAGCCTAAGGAATCCTAGGATATGGACATGAGCCTGAAAGGAAAGCTCTACATGTTGCCAAGGGACAACCATCGAGATTGGACTGAGAAGTCATGACTGGAGAGACTTGGAAGTACAGGACAATAATTAAGGGAGGAACCATCACCAGGGATGATAAGAAACCCTCAACCCATGGTACAAAACACTCCAAGAATATAAAGTGATCCTATAAGTTCCCAAAGAATGGGGGAAGTATACTTTCCCACTTCTAGATAGCTAAAGATTGAGGAAATAATGAGAGAAGCACAAGCCCAACTTAGAAGTCTTGAACAAGAAAAGACCAGCTTAGATCTCCGTAGGGAGTTAGCCGAGAGACGTGCTTTTAGTAGTACAAGGCTCTACTCTAATAAGGCTCTACTCTAGTCGACTGGATCTATAATGCCCAAGCCTCCCTGGGCCAACGAAAGTGTAATAACTGCCCAAGCAACCTTTGCCCGAGCTGGTTGACCGTCCCGCCCGGACCAAAGAAAGTTCCTGATCAGCCTCTGTACCTGGTTGATGCAAGAACTCGAGAAGATCCAGCAAGACGTAATGTACCACATGGTTACTAAAAGCACCTGATTTGCCACCACCACCACCACCCTCCCAACCAAGGATAGCCGAGCTGTACTCCAATACGAAAGCTTCTTCCGAATGCTCAGAAGAAGCGAGGCAATCTGCTGCTCAGGTGACAAATCTAGTCCAATCTGGCATCCCAAATATCGCACTGCTGTGCCAGGAGGAATCCATCTAAAACCGGGGTCTGGGCTCCATGCCGGAGTGGGAGCGCTACTGATCCAAAAGGCCACTGTCTTGCGCCAATTGATCAATGCTCCCGAAGCTGCACTAAAAACCTGAAGCGGCTGCTCTGCCCGAAGAAGATTGGCCTCATGGCCATGCAAAAATAAGCTCGTGTCATCAGCAAACTCAACCTCAAGCAGGTTCTCCCCCCAGACTGGAAGTTGGAGTCCTCTCAAACCAACCTCCTCTACCGTCAAATACATACTCATAGCCTCAACAAAGAAGAGAAATAGAAACGTAGCGAGAGGACATCCCTGTCGGACTGATCTGGTCAGCTCAAAACTCGACCCCCGTCCTCCTGCAATCAACACCTGGCTACGAGCTGTGGAATACAGAGCCGCCACCCCTCTAATCCAACCTGGCTCAAAGCCCAAACGAAGCATAGTGCCCTCTAAAAAACCCCAATCGACTCTATCGTATGCCTTCTCAAAATCGAGAAGCATCACGACCAAGTCCTCTCCAAGAAATCTAGCTCGGGCCGTCGCCTCCCAGAAGGTGAAAATGTTGTCAAGGATACTACGCTCCTTGACGAATCCTGTCTGGGTAGCATGAATCAACTCCCCCAGGAAGGGCTGGATCCTAAAACTCAAGGCCTTTGCTAAGACCTTGTAGACAGTATTGAGGATCGTAATAGGTCCCCAATGCCGAATATCATCTGATACTCCCTCCCCCTTGGGGATAAGAAAGATCAAGCCCTTTGAAAAGCTCTGTGGCATCACCCCAGTGTCCAAAACATACTGAAAGCCCCTGCGGAGGCCTGGCCCCAAAAGGTCCCAATAGCGCATAAAAAAGGCAGGCGTCAATCCGTCCTCCCCTGAGCAACTATGGCGCGACAGGACCCTCAAGGCCTCAGCAAGCTCAACCTTTGAAAGAGGCTCACCCAGAACTGTACGTATACGATCTGTGACCCTCCTCTGCACATGGGCCCACACAGTCTATCTACAAGCATCCCGAGTCTCAATGTGGCTGGCTCCACTGAAAGTAAGTCTCTATAGAAACCAGTGGCAATGGCTCTGATCTCCCCGGGCTCAGTAGCTACCGATCCGTCCGGCCTCCCGAGCTGACGGACTCCTGCTCGAGCATGGCGGGGTCCAGTGATCTCAAAAAACTCCCCAATCACTCTATCACCAAGCTACGTCCACTAAGAGGCCTGGCCGCGATAGTAAAACTCATGTCTCTACTCCTCCGCCTCTCTAACCTCCTGGCGTGCCTGGCTCAGCTGGGACGCCACCCACTCACATGCAAGCTGCTGCTCCTGAAGGCGCTGGAGCGAAGCAAGGCTGCGTCTCAGCCGATGCTCCCGCTCGCGAGTCTCTCTCAACCGTATCAAAGCTGCCGCGTGCAGAAAAGAGCTAAGCGCGATGAGTCCTTGGGCACACTGGCTTGCTGCATCCTAGTCAAAGCACTGACTATCATGCCAGATCCTCTCAATGTCCTCAGCGAGACTAGGATCTGTAAGTACCCTCTCTGGGATCCTCAACTGCAGGCTGGGCTCCTGTGTCCTCTCCTCAAGTGTCAAAATAACTGGCGCATGGTCTGAAAATGAGGTGCCAACGAGAATGCCAACGGAGCCCTCTCGCTCCACTAACCAGTCGCCCACATAAAAGCGATCAATCCATGATAGATTAGTCCCTCCTTGTCGGCGATCCGACCGAGAGAAACTAAGACTGTCTTGAGAGCGGGAGAAGGCTCCATGCTGCCATGCATCAGTGATCCTCAGTGACATGCAAAATCACTCCCAAGCTGCAAGCTCCGTGCCGTGCACTGTAACATGACTGCCTCCCACCCTATCGGCCGGGTCCTCAAGCATGTTGAAGTCTCCCCCGACACACCAATGTGCGGCCTTTGGCAATGCATCCGTAACCTGGGTCCAGAACTTTGCTCTGGCACTAGCATGGTTGGGCGCATAGACATTAAGCACGCCCAAGAGCTCATCATGTATCCTCAGAATGACATACTATGCTCTACCAAGCACAATGATCCCTCGATCCACAATGGCCTGCCACCATACATCTGCAATGACCATGCATACTCCTCCCTGTCCACCCAAAGGGCCGAACCCTACAGACCAAAAGGTGTCCCATCTACCAGGCATCACCGAACCATATCTCCAGATCCTGCTCTCACCCAAGTGGTGCTCCTGCATCATCAAAATATCAATACTGCCACCAACTAGGCATCTCTGCAACTCCTGCCTCAAGCAACCACGATAGCGTATGTAATGTGCTCCACCGAGGCCCTGTACATTCCATGAGATGATCCTCATGGATAACCTGTTGAGGTGGATGCTGTCTCAACCGTACGACAGACCTTCGCTCGCAAGCGGCTTGGATGGAGAATAGTCCCCATCCGAGCGGCTACGAATCTGCCCACCCGATGTGCTGCAAGAATCACAGATCAAGCGCGCCAGTGGGACTGTGTCCCATGGCGACTGCCTCTCGCTCAGAGAGAGCAACCTCGTGTATGCATACATATCCAAGGTCGCGTGCTAAGTCTGCCACTATGCGAACGACCAAATGGCGAATCCCTGAGGCATCCACACTCCCAAGATCCAAGAAAAAATGAGCCAACTCCCATAGTCGGCCTATCACATCTGTCACCTCCAGATCGCTCACATGGTGGGAAAACTCAATTGCCTGAGTCTTCAAAGTGCTAAGAGCGAGCTCCAAAGTCCACTCTCGGTCGCATGGGCCACAGAGAGGGAACGAGAAGGCCACCGCTGAGTCAAGTGCCTCCTCCCCGCGGGTCGGAGGTATCACTACATGAACTCGGATGGGTGCTGGCTCATGGGGGCCCTCTGCTCCAAAAAGCCGTGTGAAGGAGTAATCAAAGCCTCCAAGCGCTGTCTAGTGCCGAGGCAACTCAGCCGACTGCGAATAGATGATATCCGTGAAGCCCGAATCGGCATGGTAAGTCTCCTCTGCGGTGCTCGATCAAGATCGGAGCTCAGAGCCCTCCGGACTGCAGGTGAACGCCAGGGGACTGCCCGGGCCTCCCGGGGAACTAAGGCGGGCGAGGGGGGAGGAGGGGGGGCGAGGGGGGTGGAGAAGGAGCCGCTGCCGAAACCGGAGCGGGGGCAGGAGGCGGCGAAGGTGGAAGCAAGGCGGCAAGGGGGGATGGGGGTGGGGGGGGTGAAGGAGGGGGTGCTGGCATCTCTTGGTCCTCAATCGTCGCAAGGGTCTCCTCCTGTAGGGGAGCAAAGCTGTTCCTCACAGAAACCCAATGGTGCTGAGACTGAGGCTGCGGCTGCATCGGTCTCTGGGCGTGCTGCTGTGGCTGTCTCCCTCGACGGCGCCCCTGTCCAGGCTACCACTCCGAGGTCTCTGTGGCCTGAGCACGTGTCCCGAAGGCTGCCTACCGAGCCGCATCTGTGGGCAGGCCATCAGGGGCCTGCTGCTGCGGTGGGGGTCGGAGTCTCCTGCGTAGACAAGCCTTGGCCAAATGGCCGACCTGCCTACAAATAAAGCACTGGTTCGAGAGCCCCGAGAACTCCACTCTCTGATCAATCCATCCCTCCCTATCCTCGGTAGCTAAATGACCTTCGGAAGGGAGGAGATGTCCGGAACCAAAACTCTGACGGAAGGTAGCCCAGCAACGCTGTGGGGCCAGTCTCTAGCATCGAACCCACCAATGCTCCCAGCCTAGAAAGGAGCGGCAAGTACTCACGGCAGAGTCCAGGGAAGCAAACTGTAACATGGAAAAGACGCTCTCCCTGCTCGGCCGCTGCTGGGTCAAAGCCATGCTGCCAAGGTCTGAAGAATGCCCGAGCACCCCTGATGTCTAGGGGATTCATGGCTAGGACCTTGGCCACGCTCTGGGCAATCTCGAACTCGATCTGGTAATGACCACGGCCCAGTAGCTGAACGTCCAAGATCTTGCCCACATCTGCAAGAAGGCGAGCCTCGAGAAGATCCCGGATCTCCCCTCTGCTGGGGCGAGTGCCGACTATACGACAAATGGTGGAATGTGCCTGGAGGCGTTCCACCTCTGCGGTGAGGCTCGCTTCCTCTTCTAGCGAAAGAGACAGCCTGATGGGGGTATCCTCAGGGGCGGGCAAGGGGGCTGCGGGAGAGTCCCTCTGAGGTGGGGCGGGAGGAGCCTCCATCAGAGTCTGAAGCTAAATCGAAGGCGGAGCGAAGCGGAGAGTCCTGCAAGAGCCGAGCTGCACACAAGGGCGGAGGGGGAGGGCGGAAGGCAAAAAACCAAAAAAAGGGAAAAGCCCAAGGGACGGCAAAATCAGAAAAAAGGGGGGGGGGAGGTAAGGTGGCGAAGAGAACAAAACCCCAAGGGGGGAGGCAGAAACAGCGCGCAAGAGGGGGCAGGGGGGAAGATAAGGCAAAGGCGGCGAAAAAAAGGTGGGGGGGCGGGGCGCTGAAGAAAAACGCGAAGGAGAGGAGAAGGAGCAGGGCGCTGCAGCGCTGGGGCACGCTGGACAGCCAGGCGGGGGAGGGGGGCAGACGCGAGAGCAGGCGGGGGGGAGGGGGGGGGTGAGCAGGCGCGATGGCGGGAGAGGGGGGAGGCGTGCAGATAAGCGCGAGCAGGGGGAGCGAAGCTTCAGCGAGCGATATGAAAACTCTGGTCAGGACTACTTTGTTAATCTTTAGTATGACTTATGATACCAAGATATTAAATAGATAGAGAGGTAGGGGTCTCACATTGTTGGCAAAGTTGATGCATCAACGTCTACAGCTCTCCTACTATAATAGGATTTCACGTGATCATAGGTGAATCAACAGTATATCCCCAAACAAGCAAAGGTTTGGGAGCAACGAGAGGCATAGGTTGCGTCACCTAGTACAACCCCTAGCTTTGGGACACTATCTAGCAATGTGGCCAAGTTGTCCACAGACACAATAGCATAATCTCCATTAAATAAATAGCCACCATGTCCTGCAGCATCACATGATCATCTGGTCTTGACAAGAAACAGACTGCTCTGAAGAGTTTGTGAGGTTGCCTTTGACAAATTGGTTAGAAGAAGCCCCTGCCAAGTAGGCAGACATGACATGGCAAGCTCTGTGGGAAGTGCCACCATGATCCAATTCCTAGCGTCAGAAGCGTAAGAGCAAAAATGATGAGAGCCAAAAAAAAAATCTTTCCAATGAGTGTGGTCTTGACTTCTTTATCAAAATCTGTATGTGACGTAGTAAGCTTGTCTTCAGAGAAAAGGATTGTTCTTTCGACTGGTAGGGGTGAAGGATGATCGGCTTGGGCAAAAGCCATATAAATTTTTTTCCTGTATGTTGACACAAGCAAAGAAGCAAGAGAGGCAGGAGGAGGGGGGCTTATCAATGCAAGAGGGGAGAAGAAGACGAGTGGCAAAGAAGGCGGCGAGGAGGTTAATGGTGGGTATGAAAGAAATGTACAAAGAGGGGTATGGCGAGCAGAACGAGATGCAAGCAAAGGGGTAAAATGGTGGGGGCAGGAGGGAAATGCACAAAAAAGAGGGGGAATGGCAAGGAAAAGGAGAAGGGAAAGAGTGGCGGGCAAGAGGAGAACAAAGCAAAGCAAGTGGAGAAGTGTGGCCAGGCTTACTGTACTGACATATTTTGTGCATTAACTTTCTGCACGCCCACAAGCTTCACAGAAGCAGAGCACCTACAGGCTACCACAAATCATGCAGCAAAGCCTAGAAGCCTAAAGCCTACCAAGGCATAAAGTACAAGACAATCCGCCATATATATTCCTAGAGTGCCTTCGTCTCAGCTGCATGTCAACAAACAGTTGGCCTTAGCACATCATATGTGATAGATTTCATGAAGCAGATACCCTTAACACAGGCATGGAAAGCTGAAGCCTTTCATCCTCTCAGGAGTCCCTTACAAAAGGAATCTTCCCATTATTTTGCGTGAATTGTATAACAAATGCTTTCAACCAATGGTTACAGGAGTTCTCTCACACGCGGAAAGAAAAAAGGGGGAAGCACGAGAGAGCTTTACATGTTAACACTCTCGAAGGTCTGTAGTTCACCAATCTGCTAGTTTGTGCAGATAGAGCCAAAGTCAGACCTCTGCTAAGATAAGGACTTACATAGGTCTCTGCTGCTGAGAAACAAAGGAGTGTCACAGTTCCCCGTGGGGTTTCCTTTTTTTCCCAAGGACAGCTGCTCTCTCCATCCTTGTTCCTTCAAGCCGCCATTTCTTGAATGCAGTCATCGACTCTCGTCCCGCTTGAAACACTAACACCAACAGGAAAACAAAACAGGTAAGTCATAGACAAACCTTAACTAGACCCTACAAATGAGTCATATCAGAAGCAAAAAGCTCAGACACAAAGAATGACACCAACACCCACATGCGCATTTGCACGAGCAGACAGACTTTGCTGCAGTGCTTATAGAATTCCATGTTATGAATGATTGATGAAAAACGCACAATGGGTTTGGGGTAAGGAGGATGACATAGGCATTAGAAACCGACCACAATTGAGTGGCAGCACACGCACTTACACAAAGTTTCTTCCCTTGACAAAAGTTGCATGACTTTTGGTGTTGTAGAGACGGCAGCACTATGAGCCTTGCTGAGGATGTCTTTGTAGCGCCCACGGAGGGTATACAATAGGAAGGACCCTAGGGTGGCATCATTTGTTCTTCGAATGGTTAAGCCAACAACCATGCGTCAGTGCAAGATAATAGAAATGCCAAGAAAGATTATCTCCTGTAATGCTAAGAAAATGCCTCTGACACATGAAATTGACAAGCAACATCATATACTCACAATGGTACAAGCTTACAACCCACTTCATAAAAGTAAGGACACCGGGACCTGATATCCACACAGGCAGGATCAGCTTGCATCTCTTTTCGAACTCTGTCATTAACCAAGGGCATCAGCTTTTGTGACATGGCCAAGCTGGTGCACCAATAGAACCGAGCTCAAATGTTCAATGACATAATCAGGTGCTTGGATAGCTTTGGAAAGCACGTTTTTCTGACACTGAAGGATAGCGCTCATATATACCTACATACCTTTGGTTAAAAAAGCTTGGAAGATTGATCAAGGCAGCCTGCCTTTGAAAAAGATCCTGAGCAAGCCAAAGTGGCAGATCAACTTTCGAACCCTGCTCCACCTGCAAACCATAAAGAAGGAACCAAAGATCATGGAGCACGTCCAGATACAAAACTCCTCACTACTACCATCAAACTTTCGGAGTACCATTAACCAGACTAAATGGTGGAGAGACTTGAGTGCCATGACCCTAAACAAACTCATGTGTATCAAGCTTAAGGTACACGTCCATACTCTCTCTAATTCGCATTAGAATCAGCATCCCTCCTTTACTGAGGGCTCAAACGTGCTTACTAGTTTGACCTTGTCTAACCAAACTCTGCTTTGGAGTCTATGCCTTTGATTGGCTCTCACATGCACTTACTAATCTAACCCAGCTATCCATAGCAGATGTACTAGAATATTATGTCTAGTATGAACTGTAAGCTTAATGTCTTTGTCTTCCCCTTTGAAAAAACAGCTTGGAATCAGGTATCATCTGCCTACCACTAATGAAGGCCGCATTCAATGGGAAACAATGTATAGTAGCAGCCCTGCCACACCTGAGCCCCCAAAGCTTGGGCGAGCCCACACAGCAATATACCTACACAGCCCAGCCCTGTAGCAACCCTCACATGCAGCAAACCAAGATTAGTGTATATCCTTCCACTTGCCATAATTGTCCCCTCTCAAGACCCGATGAGTGCACAATGAGCTTTTGCAGCAGCAGCTGCTGCAGATCTTGCTCTTCTGCACTCGGATCAACAAAGAGGTGGGAAGAACCAGAAGATAAGGTCGCTGCATGAGAAAAGTACTATTTAGAGCAATTTCAGAGCACCAATCTGTGGCCCCTTGTTTGTTATTGATACAACGTTACAGACCTGACTGAATTTTCATCAACCATAAAAACTAGGGACACGAGGTCTTGAACTCTAAAATTTTTAGAGAAACAACCCACATGGTGCCTCGCAGCATGCACTAGTTCAAAAAAGTATACACCTGGAGCTTTTGGGCACACAGAGCATCTGCTTATGCTACCGATGGCAAGTTGCTAAGACTCGGCACTTGGATGGACAACTTGAAGC
Organism: Cibotium barometz; assembly: GCF_041138505.1. NCBI lineage: Eukaryota > Viridiplantae > Streptophyta > Polypodiopsida > Cyatheales > Cibotiaceae > Cibotium > Cibotium barometz. The sequence goes on from NC_141070.1 coordinate 56,419,178, forward strand.
CTCTTTTTGCAAGTCTTGTGGGCAACCGTGATGATGTGCACATTTTTCATGAGGCAAACATGGTTTATGTAGGAATTAATTATCCTGCCTTGGGCATGTTTCTAGGTTTCTGCCAGCTACATTTCAAATTCATAAGACCCATGTTTATGAAAAGGGCCAAAGTTGGCAGCCTAGATACGCAGGTTCCTGGCTTCACACCAGACTAAATCCAAATGGGGAGTAGATGGCAGATGTATGTGGAGTTGGTAATTTGACAAGACATGAAACCAGGGGTAATCTCTTGCTCCGATTCACAGTTAGTCCAAATATCTTTTATCAATTCTAACACTCCCAAGTCCTGCCAAGGAGACTTTCTCAAGGAGGTATATCCATGTCCTTTGCAAACAGTTTTTTCCTCGATGTGGTCCTGACTCCACTGTTATTTCCAAAAGCAGTTCTACATAATAGCCACCATAGAACACTCTCTAATAGTTTCAAACCATCCAGTACATCCATTAAAAATGTAAGTGACAAGTTATGCAAAATCCTACGCATTGCATGCGTCCAGCACCCCTTCATAGAGAAAATGATTGTCTACATGGATAACTGTCATAGCTTCAAAATTTCTAATGATAAAATACTAAATCCAAAGCTCAAAAAAATACATGCACTTCTACCCTAGACTTGACAAAAAAATTTGCCAACACAAGTCAATCTGTGCCATGATTTTCATGACATGAACCAAAACTCTGTGTGGTGAAAGAAAAGAATTGTCTACATAGATAATTTTCAAAACTTCCAGATTACTAAATCCAAGCTCAAAAAAATACATGCACTTTGACCAAGACATGACAATCTTCGTCAACACAAGTCAAATCTGTGCCGTAATTATCATGACACAAACCAAGACTCTGTGTGGTGCGTTGCACGTTCACATATGCAGCCTTGGCTATGGAGAGTTCAATGCTTATGCATAATCCATCTGTACTGATGAAGCCTTACTCATGAACCTTCCAGATGCATACGAGCATTGCATGTTCGCAGCGGATGCCACCTTAATCAAGATGCATATGTGCACCGATGCAGCCATAACTTCCGGATGCATATGTGCACGCATGTTCACATACGCAGACTCATGAATACCTAAGTGCATTGCGTGTTTGCAGATGCACTCTTACCCATGGGCCTTCAATATACACATGCGATCAATGGACCTCCTCAGTAAGCCTTGCAGCCTTAGCCATGGACTCCCTACGGACATTCTTCTAGTCGTGCATAGCTTTTAGAGCTCTTTAACTATGAGGTCAAGGGCTAGATTATGATATGCCCCTACTCCGTGAGATTTTGTTCAATAACAATGAGAGCTTACATTGTTGTCCTCTGAGCTTGGATCCAGCAACCCGACTCCATCAGCTGCTACACGAAATATAACAGAGACAAGCTGCAATGCAAAAACACAGAGCCAAAGAACCCATCAGATTACTGGGATGCACAGAAGATTTCTTGCGCGAGAGTGAGATTGTACCTCTTCCTCTGCAAGCAGATCGTCGAGATCGTAGTAGCTTGACATGGTGCTTCAAAAATTGCACTTGGCGCCCTTTTAGGGGTTACGGTTCAAAACTGGCCTTTTATCCTAACCCCAAAAGTAATTTAAACCTTTCGTAGGAGGAATAATACACCCCAATAGTATAAATAGTATGTATAATTGCATAGGAGATGATGTATACTGCATCAATGGAAGGTTTCTTCTACAGTGAGAGCTTGGGGAGGTGTAGTAGGGGGGAGTGCTTCCATATTGTATATGATTATGATGTGAACATGGGGAGGTGTAGTAGGGGGGAGTGCTTCCATATTGTATATGATTATGATGTGAACAGATTGACAATGGAACATAGTTGAAGTGCTCCAAGTGGCAATAGAACGGAGGACATGATTAGTGATTAAGCACGTGATTCTCTTATTTAGCACATTAATTAATCCTATAAATATCACTAGTTATGAATCAATTGAGCAAAAATCAAGATGCTTCAAAACAGGTATATTCTAGCATATCCTATTAACTATGAACAATGAAGAAGCATGAAGATGAAAAGTGGACATTATATGTCATGGCCTACTTCAAGGATGAATTTATAGTATAATTCTTATAGTTTGGTGCCTTGGTGACTGGGTAAATCTCCTATAAGGACAACTCACTTTAGGGGATTGTGGATGGAAGATGCCAATAGAATACTCCTATATGTGGTTGGTCACATATGCAAGGCTTTCCCACATATTTCATGTAGGAAAGAAAATGGTGCAAGCAAGCTTTCCCTTGCTTAAAAACCATGCGATCAAGTTGTACCATCGAATGAACCAACTCCTCTTCAAGAACAATGACGACGTGAAGGATGGTTTCCTTGTTCTTTACAAAGGAAAGTGTGTTAGAGATCCTTGCATACTTATGAGAGCCTCTAAGTGTTGTCGAAAAAGAGAAGGATCTCCCACCTCTCTCTCTCTCTCTCTCTCTCTCTCTCTCTCTCTCTCTCTCTCTCTCTCTCTCTCTCTCTCTCTCTCTCTCTCTCTCCTGTGGGTGTGTGTGTAAAAGAGAACAATTCGCACTACCTTTCTATCACCCAAGTGTGGTAGATTGGCTAGTGTAATTGCCCTTGGGATGATATGTACCCACCTAGGTTCAAGTCTCTCCGTCGATTGGTCTCTCTAGATCAATTAGTTGACGTTAAGCAGCTCTCGTCTCTCTCTCTCTCTCTCTCTCTCTCTCTCTCTCTCTCTCTCTCTCTCCCTTTGTTATTTATCTCTTTTCATCATTCTTTGCCTCACTCTCTCAATCCTCTCCCTCCATCTATTGTGTACTCTCTCTCTCTCTCTCTCTCTCTCTCTCTCTCTCTCTCTCTCTCTCTCTCTCTCTCTCTCTCTCTCTCTCTCTCTCTCTCTTGTTTCCTCCACCTCTCTTATCTCGCATCACCTAACTCTCTCCCTCCATCTATTGTGTACTCTCTCTCTCTCGTTTCCTCCACCTCTCTTATCTCACAACACCTAACTCTCTCCCTCCATCTATTGCGCTCTCTCTCTCTCTCTCTCTCTCTCTCTCTCTCTCTCTCTCTCTCTCTCTCTCTCTCTCTCTCTCTCTCTCTCTCTCTCTCTCTCTCTCTCTCTCTCGTTTCCTCCACCTCTCTTATCTCACATTACCTAAACACTCTCCCTCCATCTATTGTGTACTCTCTCTCTTTCCTCATATCATCGATAGGCTAAATAATAAAGCTTTTCATTATTGTGCATCATGAAGGTACACAATATCTCCATTCTCTTTTGGAAATGGAAGTGGTTCATTACTTTCATCGCAAGAAGTCACAAGAATGCCGACACGATCATAAGGAAGTGCAACACTGTGTAGCAAATCCCTTCCCTCCTCCATTTGCAAAACCATGCCTCTCTACCTGCTTTTACTACATTGTAATGAAAAACCATGCCTCTCTACCTGCTTTTACTACATTGTAATGAAACCCACAATACAATCCCTCTTGCAAGAAGTCACAAGAATGCCCACATGATCATAAGGAAGTGCAACACCATGTAGCAAATCCCTTCCCTCTTCCATTTGCAAAACCATGCCTCTATGCCTACTTTTACTACATTGTAATGAAACCCACAATACAATCCCTCTCCAACCCTTGACCCATCTGACCAATTTGCATTATTGATTTAAAAAAATCACCAATAAAAGGATATAAGCAAATAAAAATGTTTGAATTTGCAATATTGTTGTAACATCACCATAGCCTCCACCATAGCCGAGAAGGGCATACCATCAAATGATTACGAAAAACCATTGTGACACAAAAAGTGAACCTTCTTTCTTTTTGTTGAATGATTCCACATCCTCAAAACCCAAGAGTGATGCAAAATATCACCATATGTATAAGACAATTTATTTTAACCATGTGTTCATCATTTAGGATATGAAAACCTAATCTCAAAATTCTACAATACTCGTCTGGAGTATATATGTAGAATTAATCCAATAAATCTTGGGATATGTGACCCTAACCACTTGGATTGCAAATTTTTAAAGAGTTACAACATGAAAACAAGGAAATTCTGATATCTCCCAAGATGACATAACATGTCATATACACCCCCAATTATCGAACAAATGGAATATAACTCATTCCACATGAAGTAGAGTAACTACGTACTCAAACTTAAACACGATGATGAACAACAAATAATAAATGCCTTTATACTTGGGTTTTACACACCCAAAGTCTACAAATTCATGTTTGGGATTACTACGAGCCCCAGGACTCCAAGCATGGCATTTTACAAATCCCAGAGCTTAAGATCACTACGTATCTTCAAAGCTATTTGATATATGTTAACAAGGTAGGAAAAAAGCTTTTCGCTCTTCCTCTCTAGGTCAAAACGTTGGCAACCTAGACATTTTTGCAAAACAAAAGGTGTCCTCACACTAAGTCAATATTCAAATATGAACATAATCCACAATGTATGTTGTGAAACATAAATTGTTGGCATGTTAGAACCCACACACAAGGGCATGTGTCTCTATTATGGACCATGCAAACAACACTGTCACGTAGGCTATAACGCCTGTGAGACCGACGGCAGACCGGATGGCTATATCCGGGGTTCAGTGGGAGAGGACGCCCATGCGGAGTCATGGGCGGCCAGGCTAGTGTGGACGGCAGGCCACACACTATATAGCCTGGGGGATGAGGGGCAATCCTCATTCTTCCTCTATGGCTGGGTGGTGAGCCAGAGGCCGTCCCCTCTTGTGGTAATGCCCGTGGGGGGCGAAGAGCACCCCACTGTCTGCGAAGCTTGTGTGCGGTGGGCGACTTGCGTTGTGTGAAGCTGCTGCTGAAGGCGAAGAAAACAAATGCGCCGTTGCTATGTGGACCAGTGTGGGGGGAACGAACGTAGCCCAAACGAAGACAAGACAAGCTGCTGAAGGCGGCGAAGGCCACGTTGAAGAGCCTGTGGGGGGGGGGGGCGAAGAGCAGCCCCCAGCGAACAGGCGGCGGCCGGCCCCACGCGGTGGCCAACCTTAGGCGGCCAGCGGGCGGCCAGCCCAGCGGCCGGGCGGTCATGCCAGCGGGCGGCCGGGCGGCCATGCTAGCGGCCGGACACCCCCCACGGGCGGGCGAGCGGCCACGCCCAAGCGGCGAGGCGGCCCGTTATTTTTTTAAATTAAAAATAAAAATAAAAAAAATCACATGGCATGCCAAGCGGCGGTGGCCGCACTCCCCACGGGCGGACGGGCGGGCGGGCGGGCGGCCACGCCCAAGCGGCGACGCCGGCCCGGCCCGTTATTTTTTTATTTATTTTTAAAAAAAAAAACACACAAAACAATGGTACACCCCATGCAAACAAACCCAACACGGCCGTCGTGCCGTGTGGCCGTAGTGTCCGTTTTCCACGAAAGAGACCCACCGCACATGGCCGTAGCGTCGCGTGCTAAGAAAGAGACAAATCCCACGGACGTAGTGCCGAATCCTTCCAAAGAGAGCCGTTCTATGGCCGTTGTGCCTAGTGAACACGTCTATGGCCGTAGCGCCGCGAGAATAACACATGTGGTGATCACACATTTGGTTCGGAGAGACTAAATTTAAGCTGAGCAAGTATTGACCATAAAAGTCACGTAGTTTGGCTATAGTGTAAATGTGAAACCGCGGTGTGTTTACTCGGGCTAAAAGGACCAGCAATGGCGCAGTTGTGCCAAATTAGACGAAGTGCTTATCACGAGAAATCAAGGTAAGCCTAATTGAGCCGTAGTGCTCATAACCCTTCACAATCTTTTAACAGATGCTCGAAAATTGTGATAAACTTTGGCAAATGAGAACCATGTACAAGCGTAGTCTTAATGTGGTTATGCCTCGTGTCCAAACAAGTTGCTTACTGTTTGTAGCAATGGCCTTAAAAGTGTAGTCTTAAAAGGCCTTGGCCCGTAGAGGCAAGCTGACCCTTGTTAAAAGTAACAAAATAGTGTCACTACTTGGGCCTAGAGAGTGGTGACTAGTTTGATTTAGTCACGTGATTGCCTGGTAAAAGTAATCCCTAAGGTGTGTATTACTTGGGATAAAGGGGCTAGGAGTGCTGCTAACAGTACTCAATTGAATGGTTTATCTACGAGTACTAATCTGAGTGATTAGTACACGCCTAGATATAATAGCAGATTTAAGATTGATTTGTAGAAATCAAAGGTAAATCTGAAGGGGTATAATCTTGAGATGTAATGCTCAATGTCCTTATAGAAGTTGATCGAAGAGAACTGTTCTTAAACTTACTAGCATGGTTTTCTCTTCTTTTTATTGCCATGCGTCGACATCCCACTGCTCGAGAGTTTGTGGTGATCTTTCGAGGGGGGAAAGAGCCTTTTTATATGTCACATCAATTGGTTTGGTGGTAATTTGATGGTATGGGACATTAAATTCTCATGGAATCGATTGTAGTCTTGGTGGAATGGGACACCAAGGCTTGTGCATGTAACTTGACTCTTTGGCAGGTATGTATGTACAGTTGTCTGTAGTGATAAAGTGTGCAAGATAAAATTTGAACTTTGAAAATTACCAAATGTAGCCATAAGTTGGGATAAAACCCAGTTACAGAGTTCGGAGAAGCTCTAGGTAGCAAGACCATGACGGTGTACTAGTGCTAACAGAGTGATTTAGTTTCGGAGTTATCTAAATCTAGAGGTTAGCAGTAAGACTAGTTTGGTTGGACAGTTTCATGCATGGGGGACGCCCTATAGAATTTTGCAAGCGTAGTCTTGCCTATGTTCAACATAAGTGTGCGATTGTGAGCACATTTTAGTTGCTACCATATGAATTTGGGAAATATATTACTTTCCTACATAAGCAATTGTAATATTGCATGACAGGCTATTTTGCTTACAAAGTTCATGTGTGTGTAAACCCTATAAGTCGTATGACCCCTTGGAAATGAGTGGAGCATTTCTAAGATTTAATAAGGTTTTACATGGCAATAGTGAGTAGTATCTCACTCCAGATGAGCCTGGTTGTTGTTAGTATCGGATCCGACATAGGAAGTGTACATAAACTCGGGCTGAGTTAGGATAGAAGGCTAAGCCGGAGAGTTTAGTGGTAAATCCTACTGTATCTGGTGAGTTTTGACTTAACCGGAGTGTTAAGAAGTAAACTCAAAGTCTGGAACTGAACCGGAGTGTTCGGAGGCAGACATATCTTTTGTTAAATCGGAGAATTTAGCAAAAGATGAGCTTGGGGTGAACCATGGTACCCAGAAAAAAAAGCTCTTCACACTAAAATAGTGCACAATAATTTTAGGGTGATAAAAATCCATCTCGCAGGAATGTTTTACAACTTTCCATAGATGATAGATGAGACCATGTACTTTACGGAGTTAAAGTACATAGGTGGTGACTTCGGCGCCACATTTTTTGTAGGAAGTCACCAGTGGTGTGGTTAGGTCGGCCGAGACTCCACAAGACCTATGCACTAGTTTTTAAGTTGACCTCTATGATAAGGACGTCCAAAAATTCGTGTTGTAATACCATAAATTGTACTGTAATGTGCAATGGAGGGGTCAATTTGTGTAGTCACTTCTTAGCAGCAAGTGACTTAAGCATCTTGTTATAGATGGTTGTATATGGTACTCCCACTCGGGGGAGGTACGCCATTGGGTACGGAGTTACTCAGAGACTAGTATGGAGCTACTAGTGTGATGATAGTGGGTACGTAGTTACTCACTACTAATCATAACTGCTAATAACATTAAGATCCTCGAGTGAAAGATACTCTAGATCAACATTTTAAATTACCGAACCACAATCCATGAGTATCGAGGTACTCATAAATATGTTGACGTTGCTCAAATCGAGGGACTGATTTGTTCGATGGTATGGAATAAGCAAGGAGAGTGGAGTAACTTAAAAGTTACACATCACTAGTCCTAGTGAGTTGTCGAGGTCATCCGTAGTTTGATGATCCCCTCTACCTATCAGATAACATTCAATTTTGCAAGCCCTGGCATTTAATCCGTAGTGATTATGAGTTGGGTGTGAGATATGGTTATGAAGTTCTTACAAGAGTACTCGTTTATTTGCTTGTCATTGGTTATAGCTTGGTAGAGATTGCCACCTGTGATGGGTTGGTAGCTTTGCCGCTATAATGAGGAGGCAGCAAATAATGTTCTCATAGTTATACTTCATACCAACACCAAACAGGGATAGGATGATATTCCTAAGTTCATCATCACGAAGTACTGTGATGTTTGCATTTATATTGAATGTATGATGTAATGAGACATTGGGCTTGTGTAATTACCATCAATTATCTAGCAACCTATGGCTTCGCAGAAAGCTCAGTCATTATCTGTGGATTGATAATATGGTTATTAGTAGTTTGGAATTTTTCTTGATAGATGGTACAACCCACCCAAATGATTCATAAGTGTGTAACCGCTTATGAAGGGTAATAAATGCAACAATGAAGCACTTTGTTACAAGTGCGAAACCACTAATCTGTTGCAAAGCAGTTTATCAATAGTACCACCATATGTGCGTAGACACTATACCACATCTTCGTTGCAAGATGTTTAAAAATTTCTTGGAAGGACTCAAGAATATAACATATGATATTAAACATGGTCTAGATTTGTTCTTGGACCTATGATACTAGCACGTAGTCCGCTTGAGAGTGGACAAAAACCTTTCTTGAGGGAAAGGAGGGATATCCTCAAATATCACATAAACTCGAATAGTTGTGTGAGTCCAGACAATACTTGAAGGTATGTGTCTGGTAATAGCAACAAAGAGTTGTAAGTGATTGGATGTAACTCCAGACACCCGTAGTGGTGCAAGAATCTTTATCAAACATCTCCACATACTATATGATCTGCCTCCGCAGATATAGTATGGCATAAGAGATAGGAAGTTTGATTGTTATATTTGAAAGGAAATTTTCAAAAGTTACATTTACTCTGAGTTAGAGTGGAGTTTAACCATCCGTAGATTGATGGTATTTAGAAACTCAACAAGATTCTAGAGCATATGCTTGTGCAAAGATGTTACTATAAGAGAGAAATTATCTCTCAGCTTTGGAACTAATCCTTGTGATGCATGATTAGATTGGCCGTAGAGCTTTCCAAGGAGAAGTTTTAACAAGTTGGTGATGCAACATGGTAGCGTAGTCTACAAATATCTAGTAGCATGGTCTAAAAACTTGCGCTACTAGAGTGCTCTCTAGTACATTAGCTTCTGTGCTAATGACATGATGCAAAATCAAGGCATGAAATTTGCCTTAAGGTTTTGGTTGAAATACCAAATCATGGCTCGTGTGAGCATGATCTTGTGTTTACAGAGGTCTGGCGCACTGTACGCGTATGCACTTTGTCACAGCCTCGCCGCCCTTCCTCGCCGGCACGTAATGCTAGTCCGGAGAGACTGGCCGTAGGTGCGGCGGGTAGCGAGGCGAGAGTTAATCCGGAGAGGCTAGCCGAGTATTCGGGGTATAGTTTTGATAGTCCAAGTGCGGGTCATCCTGGGATTCAAAAGACTTATGCACTAGTTAAAAGACAGTTTTATTGGCCTAATTTGTTTAAGAACGTCCAAACTTATGTGCTGAAATGCAGTAAGTGCCAGGTCAATAAACATGAACGTCTTAAGGTTGGAGGACTACTGCATTCGTCGGAGATTCCTCAAGGGAAATGGGAAAACATTTCCAAGGATTTCATTACCGGTTTTACCCAGACGAGTCGAGGGAATGACTCGGTGTGGGTAGTAGTGGACAACTAAACTGGCAAAGTTTATTACCACGAAGAAAACTGTTAAAACGCCAGAGTTGGCAAAACTCTTTATTGAACATCTCTACAAGCTATATGGCCTGCCCGCAGATATAGTGTCGAATAGAGACAGAAAGTTCAACAGTCATTTTTGGAGGAAAGTCTTCAAAAAGTTGGATACTACTCTGAGTATGAGTATGGTAGATCATCCGGAGTCTGATGGTCAAACTGAAAAGTTAACCAAATACTCGAGGATATGTTGCATTCTTATATTAGTAAGAAGCAATCTAATTGGGAAGAGTACTTGCCCTTATTGGAGTTTGCCTATAAACAGCTCCAAACACTCAGCGATTGGATTTACACCATTCATGTTAATGTATGGATTTAATCTGTCAAGGATTTCCTTGAATATATGAATGATATGCTCAAAGCCGCACGTGAGAGCATTCGTAGCGCTCAGGATCGCGCTAAAACTTATGCGGATAAAGCACGAAGAAAGGTGACTATGTATTCCTCAAGGTTCCTGCGCAGTCAGAAACCATGAAAACGGGAAAGTGTAATAAACTTTCTCCGAGATATTGTGATCCTTTTAAAATCCTTAAGAAGATTGGGGACGTAGCATATAAACTTGAGTTACCGGAGAGTTCTCAAGTTCATCTTGTCTTCCATGTTAGTAAACTGAAGAATCAGTTCGCGGGTTAGAGAACGTAGTTTCTCTAGATATTTTGGTGGAATTGATTACTCCACCAAAGATACCACATGAACCGGAAAGGATTCTTGGGTATCGAGACAGACAAACCCGACATAAAGTGTACCACAAGGTACTTGTTAAATGGACAGATAGGGATGAGGAGGTGGCAACCTGGGAACGCCGTAGTGCAATTTCCAAAAGATTTCCCCAGTTTGTTTTCGAGGACGAAAACTCTTCTTAAGGGGGGGGTAATGTCACGTAGGCTGTAACGCCTGTGAGACCGACGGCAGACCGGATGGCTATATCCGGGGTTCAGTGGGAGAGGACGCCCATGCGGAGTCATGGGCGGCCAGGCTAGTGTGGACGGCAGGCCACACACTATATAGCCTGGGGGATGAGGGGCAATCCTCATTCTTTCTCTATGGCTGGGTGGTGAGCCAGAGGCCGTCCCCTCTTGTGGTAATGCCCGTAGCGGTGTTACGGGAATGTAACAAACACTTTAGCTATTAAATTATAACACAACAGTACAGTTGTTAAACACCCAAAGATGCTTTCTTATCATTTAGTAATGAGAACTTTGGGCCTAGTTTGGTCTAGACCACGTCTTAACAAACTAGTCAAGATAGACATGAATTGGGTTGATATCCATTATCCCAACAACGAAAACTATCATCCATGTTTCCCCACATAAAAGTCAGTGGGGTATTACTACTTGCACTAGTTATAAAAATTACAAAAAACTTTAAAATTACTAACATTATCGCTTCAAGTTTGCATTTGAAATAAATTTGCCAATCCTCAATAAGTAATGAGAACTCCTATGGATGAGCTACGTCACCACAAACTGTTCCAGATTGCACCAAAACACGACCTCGTTCACTTGTATCCTCTCGAATGCTCGTCGGCGTCTCACGGGGTTCACCTAAAAATATGTAAGTATACCATGTGAGTTCAAAAGAAGGGGTTTTTTAATTCAAAATTTAAAGGTAATTTACAGAAATACATTTACAAAAGGGGTTTTTAAATTAATTTTTAAAAAAACCCGTAAGTCCATAAAGAAAAAGGGGGTCATTTTATTCATGAAAAATTTGTAGGTAAGGGAATTTTTAAATACCCCTTGAACGCACGTGATACATAGAGTTTCTTAGAAGTGCACCCCTGAGGTAGGTATGCACGAGAGGTAAATGCACTCAAATCACACATCGATGCCTAGCCACACATGCATGAGTAGCAACCAAGATATGAAAATTAAATGGTAGCTAGTGCCACATATTTTCGAGCATGCCCATCGATGTAGTAATCATGGTCACTCATTGGGTGCAATACCTCACTCGTAGAGCGAGATCCACCTACTTTTGAATCCATCATGCTTCGCGTGTGTGACTATGCACATATGAGAAATTGATGATAAATACAAGTGCATACACTCACAAATTGATGATCACTTCTTGTATTTGACCCGAGTTGTGTACATGTCTTTATGGAAACTACATCCACAAACATGACCATAACTACAATGCATTAAAGATCACAAGTTGAATGCCCATGCACACCAAACCTATCAATCCTGTGCACTTGCTGACCATTTGTATTGATGCCACGCACTTGCACTTTGCCTTTTGCACACACATCTTGTTCTATTTAGTACTTGTGTAATAGTGTATGTGTGTGTACACACACTCACTTAAGTGTGCTCGCTTTGGCACAAGTGATAACCTTATCTACACACACACACACTTAAGTGTGGGCACAAGTGATAACCTTATCTACAAGTTATCAACTTCTTGGTGGCTATTGCTCCTTGTATGTCATAGGCACGCCAGGGGAGGGCGAGCACCAGGTACCACTAGTGTACTCACAAGAGGAGGAGGTAGAACAGCTAGTGCACCTAGTCTCATTTGAGGAGGATTTGCAGCAAGGGCAATGCTTCCTGGAGAGGAGGTGTAGCACAGAGAAGAAGAAAATATCGAGGGCAGTGGAAGACGACTATAGCCAATAAACCAACATAGCTCTGATCTGCCTCTCCCACCAAGGGTGTACTAGTCGAAGAGAGGTGCCGGAAACAAAGAATTTCGCCTCAACTGAATCTGAGTTTCCTCCTCTAGCGAACGCAAATTATATCATCCTGCACACACACACAACTATGACTCTCTTTTTGTTGAAATGTGCAGCTTGTTGAAAGCTACTGTGTGTTGAAATTTCCAATGCTCAAAACAGACAGACACACACACACACACACACAGCTTCTTGCAGCATGCACACCTTCGATGGGCTAATTGTGTGGTTGAAGCGCTGCAAATCAACAACCTTTTCATCAATAACACAGGAATCCCTCAAATTTGACATTGTAGAATGAGAGAGAGAGAACACCATTGACACCAAAAAAATAAAATAAAAAATAAAAAATGAGAAGTGCATGGAGCTCTGGTCACCACCCAGCCATAGGGAGGAGTGTGGATCCCAACAAGCACTTATAGGGGCCTGCCCGCCCATAAGCTTGCCCGACCACCCCAATGCTCCGACTTGCGTGCCCTCACCCCTAGACCCCGGATGTACCCGTTGTTCGCACTTCGGTGTTTGGGATTTGTATCAAGTGAAGCTCCCCATGCACCATTACAGGCTACATGATAATTGCTTTCTAAATTGAGTTGCGAGATGGATGCTATCCATGATAATGATTGCCAAAGCTTGAAGTTGTAAGATGGATGCTTTCCATGATAATTATTGCCAATGCTTGAAGTCCTAATAAGAGATGGTATTCATAGTATACCTCAAAAAGAGAGCATGGATGAAGATTAGGGATCATTGTAAATAAGATAGTTAAGGCACATTTATTGACAAATAAGATAGTAGAGGCACACCTCTTGGCAAATAAGATACTTGAGGCACACCTCTTGACAATATGGCTGAACAATATATTAAAGGTAAATACCATATAAATAAGTTATATAAATTTTTAATTATTTTATTAAAAATTAATTGATTACGCAACTTAAGCTATTAAAATTTATTTTTTATTCAAAATATTAAATAAATTATAAAAATTAAATAAATACATAAATTTGTTATAATTGTGTATTAATATTAGATTATGTAGTAATACTAAATTATTATTATTAATAAATAAAAATTTTAATTTTTTTTTCTAAAAATATATAATTTTAATATATAAATTACTAATTTTACATAATTATGATTTATGTAACTTTATAATTTTAATATGTAATTTATATTATAAAAATTATTTTTTATTTATATTATATATAATTATAAATTTTTTAAAATTAAAAAATATTATATATATATATATATATATTTGTAATTTATGTTAGTTTAAAATTTATTGATAATTATTTATATTTAGAAATTAAAAATTAAAAGACCCTTTTTCCCCTCTTCTCTCATCTTAATAAGGTCATCGATGACCTTATTATTTAGGGTATACCTTATTAATTATTATTATTATTATTTTATAATATAACTTTATATTATTTAATATGTCAGAGCCGTCTTTGGATTTAGGATTCTCATAGTGATTATGTCATTAATAATGGAAATAAGGACTTTTCTGTTATTTCAGTTAACAATATATCCTTCTATATACTTTTTAATATATTCTTTCTTTGAGCTCTTATTTCTCACTCTTCTATGTATTCTTAAATCTTTCTTTCTTTGAACTCTTATTTCTCACTCTTCTATATAATTTTTAATATTCTTTCTTTGAACTCTTATTTCTCACTCTTCTACAAGATTTTGTCTTCACTCTCAATCCATATGTGACTCTACAACAAGTATCTCTCTCTCAAACTTATTCTCTCTTTTTGTTTACTAAGATGGAGAACACAAGGTGGTGGTTTGGAATCCAACCCCATTGTGAAGAATGTGAAAGGTCATTTCTTTATTGCTAGAAGCCTACACTTGCGTCAAAAACTAATCTAGTTTAGAGTTTAAGGTTTTTGCATGTTGTCAAACCAATCGAGTTTATAGTTTAAGGTTTTTGCATGTTGTCAAACCAATCGAGTTTATAGTTTAAGGTTTTTGCAATCAAGGAAAAGAAGGACAGTGAACATGATCTTATACCAATCAACCATGTGGATTGTGCTTGTCCTTGAAATATACAACAAGCGTAATGTATAAAAATATGTATAGACAAAGTTGAGGGTGACATCACATCAATTTATAAAATATATTGGTATTTAAAAAGTTTGTAATTGTTTGTGTATTCAACAACATTGGTACAATGTCATCATTGGGAAGCAAGAAACTAACCATTTAAAAAGTTTATAATTGTTTGTGTGTTCAACAACATTGGTATAGTGTCATCATTGGGAAGTAAGAAACTAACCATTTGGATATGTGCCCAAATTCAACATTAAAAAGTAATAATTTATATTTCTAAATAAATTGGAAATTACCCTAAACGCATGCAATCATTCCTATTTTATGTCATTTTTTTTGTTAATTGTTTTGGAGAGAGAGAGAGAGAGAGAGAGAGAGAGAGAGAGAGAGAGAGAGAGAGAGAGAGAGAGAGAGGATATAGCGAGGCCATGCCCTAAAGAGAGAATGCATGCATGCCAGACACATGCATATAATATTGTGCAATGTACATATATGCATATATATGTACATAAATATGTGTATATATGTATGCATATACCTATGTATATATATGAACTTAGTAGTGTGGGCATGGTTGCAGATGGTTAAAGTTGAGTTTGTCACTTTTGCAAGATATCGCCAAAACTTATTGGAAAAAATTCAAGTCCACAATAGGTACAGGCTTTCAAAGCATGGCATAAGAGGGCCAGTATAGTTGTGTACTGGTTCTCTAATAGTGTGTCAGACTTTATGGTTGGTCACATATACGATGTAGCGACACCTAAAGATGCATGGGATCCTTGGTTAAGTTGTATAGCAACACAAGGCTAGAAAGATGTAGTTGAAGTAGGATCTACATAATGTGACAAAGGGAAAGCTATAAAACTATGTATCAAAGATTATTCATTGAAGGTTAAAGGGGTTTATGATGCCCTTGGCTCTATTGGAGCACTAGATGATGAAGATGACTTAGTGTGTATTGGTGAAAAGGCTAAGAAAGGATTATGAGTAGTTTTGAACTTCTATTCGAACTTGGGAAATTTCCCCTAATAGTGATCTGGAAGTGTTTCCACTAACGTGAAAAACTAGATTGGTTTTTCATAACGTGAATATCTTGAGATATTCACGTTAAATACTGTTAACATCTTGAGGGAATGGTCCACTTGGTGCAGAATCAGGTGTGATCAATGTGAAAATTGTTATTGGTTGAACCGTGAAAACCAGATTAGTTTTTCATAGTGTGAATATCTTGAGATATTCACGTGTGAAAATTTATATGGTTTGGACCCTTTTCATGCATGTTAGTATAATAGATCACTCAAATGGTAGATAGAGGTTAGTGAATCATGTAATACATGTGATTAGTATGATGTGAATAACCAAGGTGGCATATTCACGCATGAATTCTTGGAGAAATTCACGTCAATTGAAAGTTAGTATTTTGATACAAAATGATGTTAGATGAATGTCCTAAGGTTAGAGTTAAGAAAAGGTATAAGAATCAGCTATTTCATGAGACATTGACTTGCCGTGAAACTTGACTAGTTATTCATAGCAATGAATATCTTGAGATATTCTCATCAAAATTTTGATTACCAAAAGAGATAAAGAGTACACAACGATGCTTAAGAAGATGTGAATTTACAAGTACATGAGTTTATCCCTTATTTTGAGAAGGTAATTTTGGAATGAAAAACTAGAGTCATTTTTCACGGCGTGAACATTAACATTGGTTTTTCATACAAAATGAAGTTTTAATTTTTTATTTTTGAGCTGATTTTGTGGTTCACCTGATCACTAGGAAGGGCTAAGAATGATTCATGCTATTCTTGGAACACCTTTTTTAAGTTAAACTCACAGTCATTGGTTTTTCATGCTAATGAAACTTTTGAGTATCATGCTTTTGAGTTGCTTTTATGATTCTTATGATCATTCTGGAGTGCTAAGAATAATTTATTACCCCTTTGGAGTAACTTTTTTGGGCATAAAAACTGGATTTTTTTCATGGTGTGACTATATGAGGAAAGTCACATGTGAACATTCTCACATGTTTGCCCATGATTTGTTCGAGGGGTATACGTAAATACTTTCCTTGAATCTTTACTTTTCCTCTTGCTCCATTTACTAACTTTCCAATACCATCCGCTCTCTTCCTCAAGGGATATTACTGTGAGGGTTCTTTAGCCCTTTTTTTGGTGTTGCCAGTTCTTATGCCTACTACTAAGCTTTGAGGACCTCCTTTGAGGTAGTGACTACCAAAGTGAGTTAACAAACAATTTGTGTCATGCCACTAAAATAATAATAATAAGCAGTGGAGGACTCTACTGAGATGTCAAAGCTTTGACTTGTAGCTCTTCATATGATGAGGTGATTTGTTGGATATCCTTGTTCAGAGTATGAGCAAATTCTTATGGCTTCTCCATTTTTGGGAGAGGATTCTTGTGGTTTGCTTGTTTGTTTCTTTGGCTGCAGCACCATTCGAGATGTTTGTGTGCTTCTTCTTGACACAGAAGTTGGTGGTGAGGCTATCCTTTCTTTGATGGCTTTGGTCACCTAGATGGTGGAATTACCCTTGAGCAATGAGTAGGCATGTGGGAACCCTTTGTTTATGGACTATGCAATGTGGGTATTGGTGTCTTCATTGTCGAGGTTTCTTCCTTTATGCAAGTTGAAGTGACCTTGTGGATTTCTTTAGGATCCACACATTTTCATTCCCTTCATAGAATCCTTGTACTTTTCAATAACTTCTTGGGGACCCATAGTTGATGAATTGGAAGAAGATTTCATGCTCTTTTAGTTTTCTGCAACAGAAGAGGTTGATGAGTTCTCTACTGTCTAGGCTTTTGAGATTTACATTGTGAGCATTGCTACTATGAGTGTTGCACCTAGGTTGATGAGGTAGCCAAATCAGATTACCACCTTCATATTAGCCTCAAGGTATTAATAATTGCTTTTTTATTCATTTTTTGAATCCATAAAGATATCTTGACATTGACTTATTCTCAATTATCACTAGTAGTTTAGTATACCTCTCTACTCCAATACCCTATTTGAAGGTGCTCTCGGGTCTTCATTCTGGTAACATATATACATCATGACTTTGGAAAATATTAGAATTTGGCAAAATCAAGGTTCAACTCTGAAGTAGATCAAAACCTGGTGAAGGGAAAAGCCAACCAATTTTTTCTTCGAAATGGTCTTTTATTCCGAAATGATAAGATTTGCGTGTCGGATGTGCCAAAAATTAAGTTAAGGATCCTATTTGAGTGCCATGACGCACCATCGGCGGCGGTAGGACATCCTGGCATACAACGTACCTTGGCTTTAGTTAGAAGGACATTTTATTGGCTAAAAATGAAAGATTTTATTCAGAGTTATGTGGTCGGATGTCATCAATGTCAGATAAACAAGGCTGAACGCCTTAAATCTATTGGGTTATTACATCCTTTGATGCCTAATGGCTAAGATATCTTGAAGTCACTAAGGTGCACGAGGAGTTTTCTAAGAACTGGGGTGAGGAATTGCGTAAGATAACCTTGGTAGGAAAATAAGAGGAGAAAGCCATGCCTCAAGAACCGGATACGCCAAAACTCTCTAAGGCAAGACAAAGAAAATGAAATAAGTCTCTAGTTGAAGCCGAGCGAGAGGCAACGTGCTTTTTGGCATTTTGCTTACAATGGAGTAGCAATAGTCATTGGTTTTGGCACCTTTTGTTGACCATTATGATGTTTGGATCTTCATGAGAGGGGCTATCATCAGTGTCGTCCTCGTTGATGATTTAGGATATTTTTAAGAAGGGCTTTTGAGATGACAAGGTTTTTATGATACAAAACTTTGATTCTTTGGGAGAGGTTGGTCAAAGAGGGGCTAGTAGAATCATGAGGTACTATTGATGTAGTGCATCGACGTAGTGGGTGGGTCTCTATTTATCAATGGTAGTCTCTATAGAGGGTCTATTTTCTTAGACAAAGGGTCTATTAATGTTGAAGGTTGTGGGGGGTTACACTTGCCAGAGTAAGATTTAGTGTTATTGGTGTTAATAGGGTATAAGAAGGGATATATTTTAGAGTGGCTGTCAACTATGAGGTTGTGAAGTTAGAGGTAGAAGCATGTTCTTTTGATGGCTGGTGAGGATGGAGGTAAAGGGTGGGGACCTTTTTTGGCAAGAATTTGGCGATGACCAACTTGTTTTTTGGTGAGCTTTGGTTCCATGGGTTTTTCTTACATAGACTACTGTGATGATGTGGCAATTTTTATGTCTATGTCAACATGTAACAACGAGTCCATGTCAGCATGTAACATGGCATCATAGACATATATGCTATCATGTACACCGTGGACATACATGCATCATCCACATGCTGACCATGCATGATGTCATAGATCATGGCCTTGGATGGTCCATATGTGATCTATACATATGGTCTTCTCACGGTGTGCTCTATATAGTCCATGTGATTCGCATATGGTCATAATGGGTTTCTATACATTTCTTCCCATGGTGTCCTGTGCTACATGTTCTCTGTACATGGTCAAAATGGGCTGCCTAAGATATTTACATGCTTGCAATTATCTCAGTGTGATATTAGAGTCTATATGTCCCCCGTATATGGTCAAAATAGGCCGTATGTGATTTCTATATGGGCTGCCTAAGATATTTACATGCTTGCAATTATCTCAGTGTGATATTAGAGTCTATATGTCCCCCGTATATGGTCAAAATAGGCCGTATGTGATTTCTATATGCTCGGTCTTCTCATGGTGTGCCCTACAAGTGGTCCATGTGGTCTACCCAAGATCTTGACATGCTCAGTGTAATCTCAGTGTGCTCTATACAGCCAAGTGATTTGCAATGGTTGGAATGGGCTCTATGTGATCTTTATATGCTTGATCTTCACACGTTGTGCTCTATATGGTCCATGTGGACTCTGTACATGGTCCAAATGGGCTTCCCAAGATCTTTACATGCTTGATGTGGTTTGTAAAATCCATGTGTCACATACACAAGTGAAATGGGCTCTTTGTGATCTCTATATGCTCTCTCTTCTCATAGTGTGCTTTGCATGTCCATGTGGTCTATGCATGGCTAGAACAAGATTGCCCAATATTCATGCTTAATGTCATATCAGTATGGTTTGCATGATGGTGCAATGATCCGCATAGGTTTGGAACAAGCTTCCTGAGATCTTTACCACGCTCATTGCCTTGGTAAGGATACGATGTGTACGTGATCAAAATGGGCTACACAATCATCGATGTGGCCCTAGATCCATATGGTCCATACATGTATGGGATGGGTTATATAATCTGTAGATCATGACCTTGGATAGTCCATATGGTCCATACATATGTGCAATGGGTTATATGTGATCTTCATATGCTTGGTCTCTTGGTGTGCTCTTTATAGTCCATGTGATCCACATATGGTTCGTACATATATGCAATGGGCTATATGTGATCTTCACATGCTTGGTGTCACGGTGTTCTCTTTATAGTCCATATGATCCGCATATGGTCAAAGTGGTTGTCTATATGCTTGGTATTTTCATGCTTTACTGTTATGTTACATGGTTCATGCGGACTCTGTACTTGGTTTAGAAGGGGGATACCCAAGGTCTTTACATGTTCATTATTACCTTGGTATGGTTTGTACGATCTATATGTCTTGTACATGGTCAAATTTGGCTCTATGTGATTTCTATATTCTTGGTATATGTGTTATGTATAGCCCATGCTTGGTTTTATGGTGTTTCTAGTCAGTATATAGTGGTGATGGGGATGCACATGATCTTTTTTATGCAATTAGCATTATCCCCGTGTGGTCTACATGATCCATAAAACAAGTGTATGATCAGATTGTATGTGATTTTCATATGTTTGGTAATCTCTAGGTGTACTTTATATAATTCATGTGCTGGTAATCTCTAGGTGTGCTCTATACGATCCATGTGGTTTACATATAATCCATGCGCTGGTAATCTCTAGGTGTACTTTATATAATTCATGTGCTGGTAATCTCTAGGTGTACTTTATATATGTGCTGGTAATCTCTAGGTGTGCTCTATACGATCCATGTGGTTTACATTTAATCCATGTGCTTTATACAATCCATGTGGTTTACATATGGTTAGAATGGGCTCTATATAATCTCTATATGTTCCATGTGGTCTCTACACATGATTGGAATGTTGTGCTCTACATGTTCCATATAGTCTGCACATGGTTAGAATGGGCTAATAAAGATCTTTACATACTCCATGTCCTCTTGGTGTGGTTTGTACGGTCCATATGCCCCGTACATGGTCGGAATAAGATTCTTGAGGTCTTTATATACTTGGTGTCATTCAACATGGTTTGTATGGTTTATATGGCCTATGGCCTTTGTACATAGCCAAAGTGGGTTGCACAAGATCTTTACATGCTCTATATCATCTCGGTGTGGTGTGTAAGGTTAGAAAGGGATCCATGTGATATTTTTTATGTTTGTTACATTAGATGTGTTGTCTATATGGTCTAGATACTTTGTATGTGTGGAAATATACATGCTTTATATCCGATCAGTGTACTTACTATGAATGGGATCCTCATATGGTCTATATGATCCATATGTTCTATATATAGTTGGAATAGATTGCATATGATTTTCATGTGGTGGTTTGTTCTTGACTAATTTGTTTGGTCCATGTAATTTGTATATGGCAAGGATGGCCTCCATTTGATCTTTATGTGCTTGTATAGCCCCTTGTGATGCATATGGCCTTCATGATCCGTATAAGTTGGGAATTGATTACATGTAAGAGTGAGAGTGTTTTTATTCATTTTTGTAAGAGTGAGAGTGTTTTTTTTCATTTTTGTAAGAGTGAGAGTGTTTTTATTCATTTTTGTGTTTGTGCTTTTGTTTTCATACAGGGTGTGTGTACAAATATTTGGTCATGTCTTGCATTGGATTTGTAACAATGGTTTTAGAGCATAGCCACATGTCTCTACCTCGGGATTATGTTAGATTTGTTGTATTTTTTCTTACATGGAATGCATTACTCATGCATTCAAAATTGTCTTAGTATGATGGAATGTGACTGTTTAGGTGTGTCATTCTCTTGTGACTTTGTGAGCTCATTAATCTTTGTGACTTTGTGAGCTCATTAATCTTTCCTATGATTACCTTACTAAAGTTCTAATTATCTTCACTCTCAATCATGTTGTGCATTATTTGCTATGAGCCACCCTAGGCACCATGAGTGTCCAATGTGGTACTCAATATGAATAATGAAATTGTAGGTCCCCTTATTGTGTTTAATGAGACTTGTTTAGAAGCTTATGAAGACCTTGGAGGTTCATATGTGGCATTAGAATACCCTTCTATGTAGGCCTTTAAATCTAGTTACAAGTCACGATTAGATTGGAGCGGTGTAAAGATAGAAATTACATCATCATAAGATAAGGTTGCATCTCCCAATGTAGATTGAAATGATGTGTAGTAACATCTTGCATCACAAACTCTTTAGATCTTTTCCCAATGTATCAAAATGGAAAAATCAACTACTAAGGTTACAAGCTACGCTTGTAAAAATAAATATGATGCGCATAAGAAACATTCTTCTCAACATTATTTATCAATCCTCATAATCTTCTTCACCTGAAAATATAAGCCTAATTAATAATTAAATTAACCCCACAAATATTAAACAGGCACAAACCATATCCAACTCATGACTACCAGGCGCAAGTATCCCAGGAATCACCCTGCCATACAAACCTAACTGAAATAATCATAGACGGCCCCAAGCATACATCATATGCCGCACGTATTAATATTTATAGTGGTGTCACCCACGATATTAACCTAGCCGGCATGACGCAAGAGTAGCCTAGGCGTCCCCAAATTACTCAAGAGGGGAAAATAATATTTTTAAAGAGGACTTAAAATATATTCTCATGACATCCCTCTTGCTTGAGTTTGCAATTGCCCTCAATTGCAGGTTTGCTGGGTTTGAAAAGAATGAAGGATCTCAGGATAAGCTCGGAAAAATTTCTCGGGTATCCATTAAATATTAAATGACCATGACTATCATTCGTCAAATAACATGGATCATAACAGTCCTTTTGTTGGGAATCAACTGTCCTCAGTTGCGCAATCAATGAGTGGATGGCTTCATGGCACAAGTGGAGGACAACATCATCACATCAAACAATTTCTGAAAATAAAACCAAACAAGTGAACGTATGTGAAATGTATCTAAGTGTCCCATTCCACAGAGGTACCTTGCACATACAAACACTCGCTGGTGAAAGATAGAAGACATAGATACGTTTGGTGTAGCCATGTAAAACCAATCTAATGTCCCATACCATAGATTAATTCCACACGATACTACCTGAACAACAGAAGTTTGAGACGGAGTAGCTAATTTCCTCTGAAACTTTCATTCTGACATAACTTTTCTCTATCCTCAAAATTAGACTATGTCTTATTCCAAACAATGAATTAGGTCGAAATGGAAATTCTTATCAACTTAAGATTGAAAAATAATCACTTACATTACTGTCAATAACTTGATGAATTCTGGGGATTTGTTCTTGATCTTAATCTTGTAATTGTCTAACAAAATTCAAAAATTATAGTCTTTGAATAGGTTTATAATTCTTGAATTTGTGAATCTTACTTGCAAACAATGAAATCTAAAGGGGATCTTGATCTTAAGCTTAATCTTAAACTTGAAATCAGAACTTGAAGAAAGATAGACATCTTGCGTGTAGTTGATAGCAAGAACTTGATATATTAGTAATGAATCTTGGCTTAGATTAAAAAATACTTGAAGGGACGAAAATTGAGAGATTAGTCTTTAATTAATCATAATTACAATTCTTGAATAAATCTTATTCTTAAGGGGTTTAAATCTTGTGGTTGAATATATCTTTGACTTAGAGCAATTCTTGGTCTAGAAAGAATCTTGTAATTGGATAGATCTTAAACTAGAACACTTGAAAATTTAGACGAAACTTTACTTGAATTGGTATAAACTTCGTAATTGTGATTGGTATACAACTTAAGCTTGGTTTCTAGTCACTTGAGAGCTATTTCTTTACTTTTCTCACACTAGTCACAATGGTTAAGCAATTGATAACTTGAATCAAAGACTAGAGAAACTTGCTTGGTTCTTGAATCTTCAAATTGGTCTTAATCTTCTATGAAATGTCCTAGCAATCATTTTTACTTGAATTTGGGCAACTAGATCTTGAAGATAACTTTTGCTAATCTTGTCTCGATCTTTCTAGTTAGGTCACGGTATCTAAAATTCTTTTCAGGAGCTAAAGTTTTCTAACTAGGTCTAGAAGGAAAGAATATTCAGAAAACATATACAAAAGCAAACAAGAAATTGTATACAATAAATAAATTTTTTTACACATACCTCCACCTTTGGTTAATGTGTCTAGTGCGTTAACCTCTTCGGTGTCAAGCATGTCCTTTGGTGCAATTTGGTTCTTCCTTTTTAGTTGGGCAAGATTTAGCATAATGTCCCTTCATCTTACACCTGAAACACTTGACAACAGACAGCTTGGATACGATGTCATTGGGGCTATGCATATTAGATGCTTCCACAGTTTTAACTTTCTTCTTAATATATTTGTTCATTTTAGACAAATGTCATTCAATCTTTCTTTGAAAGTTGTCCCAATGCTCTCGTTCTTGATTCAAAAGAATATGGAGAGAATCAAGCTGTTCCTGTGAATAGTACGACGGTGCTGCGGATATTCACCCATTTCCTGACAATTAAAAGGAATAGGAAAAATTTAAAACAAGAGAGAAGATAGGGTTTCTTATCTCATATGGAACGTCGAGCTAGATGTGAGTCTTGCCAAGTTAGCTCAATACACAAATGCATAATTTTTCAAGAAATAATCCATGTACCCTTTAATAATTAAAGCTTCAATCACGTGCAAAATTAAAGCAACTTCACTAAATGGTGTGGAGAAACAATCAACGAACATAGATAAAGCAAGAGCCTATATATATTTCTAAATCTGGGTAGTATAAAGCTTATAAATCTCTTTAAATCAATTCAAGATTTTATTATTAAAAGCTTGTAATGCCTTTATCTGAGCGCGGCTCCCAACGGGTAGAAGTAATTTTTGCCAACTGTGAAGAAGTCGCCCCATCTAATAAAAAATAAAAATAAACATTTTAAGCTTATAAAGCTTTTAGCTAATATAAGCTTTGTAATAACAAAGCTTTTTTTTAAAAGCCTCAATAAGCGCTCGGGTCTGAAAATTCCTCCCCCCCTGAATTTGTAGCGCTCGCCCGCCGGTCGACGGATGGAGAGAGAAGCGCGCCGCCGCCGCCGGGTAGCCTTTGCCCATGAAGGAGGGAGAGAGAAAAGATCAATTGGAAATATTATACTACTACGCTTTTACTAATTGAGAGAAATTAAGAAAAATCCATCACCTCCCACCGTTGATTATAGAATTCAGACAGCCTTATTGGTTTAGCAATCATGCTATGACCCTCTATGCTCCTCTGCTTGCTCTTTCAATCCGTACGGATAGATTAAGAAGAGGATTAGTGAAGAGGAAGGTGGTTTTATGGTTTTGGGAAACCCACTAATGGTTTTCCACCTAGTTTTACCCTTTGGGCAATAGATTGATGGAGATTGATTACCCAATGGTTAAAAACAAGCTTTATTTCATCCATACATAAACAAGAATCCCTAAACGTGTTCTTCTTTAATTTAAATTCAAGAAAATTACCAAAATCACCTCTGTTTTTGTCTCTTTCACCTCTTTTGACCGCCTTCAAGAAAATTAAATTACACCAAAGCTCTGATACCACTGTCTCACGGGACTCTTTAATCTTCTTGAAGGGAATAATCAAAAACTCATAAAATATATCAAATATTTAAACAACTACTTGAATTAAATTGAACATTAAAGCACATAACAAAACATAAGGCAAGAGAAAGAAAAACATCACCATCAACACAATCAACACAAGGCTGGGTGCAATCTTCCCCCTCCCTTGTGCGTGGTCTTCCCCCACACAAGAGTATTTTTATTAGCTTTCAAGCAAAAATAGGCCATAGCCCCCAAAAATATGCAAAGTGTGCTTTTAGAGAGCACGACACTCTTCCTCAACAAAAATAGAGTGTCCCAAAAATTGGGGCTAGGGTAAAGTGTAAACCTATGAGACGGACATTGAGACGTACTATGTTATATGTCATTAATTTAAATATTTTGAGTCATGGGCCGGGCTTGTCGGCACCATATGTTAAGGATAAAGGGATTGGGTGATTGTCGATGAGAGGCGCACCTTGAATATCAGTAGGATAAGGGTTAGGATTGGCCGGCCATGTATGGATGCCCATGTGTGAACGACCAAGTCACCTATAAGAGTCAAATGTAGCCCTAAAACCCTCATTCTCATGTATTGAATACAAGAGTGCTCTTGCCTTATCTTCTTGGTTTCCTTCTCTTGCGTGAGAGAGAGAGAGAGAGAGAGAGAGAGAGAGAGAGAGCATTGTGTAGTGGCACGGCGGTGGCGAGGTGGTAGAGCGGCGACGGCGGCTCCTCCTTCACTGCTGCGACGTGGGAATCCTTCACGGCGACGGTTTGAGCGGCGAGTGACACACCTTTGCATTCTGTTTGAGCTTGCTTCCCTGGTTGTATTGATAGCCTCCAATTTTGACATCAAATAGGCTAAGAAGATGCAACTTTTCTCAAATAAGAATGATGTTATCCCATGTTTATTTTGTATCCAAGCCTAGATATACACTTGTTGCCGTATGATTTGTATGCATGTCCAACTTTGTAAATGCTTGGCAATTTAGCGGGTCCGCATTTGTAAAGCCAAAGCATGAAAACTCTCTCTTAGTATTTTGTAAGGTCCAAGCCATGTATTCACAAAATGAAGCAAGCCTAAAGTTCAAACATTATGTACTTTTGAATATTTGGAATTAAATAAAGAAAAGGGGAAAAGAAGGGTCGTGGGATGTGGGTGGTTGAGGAAGTTAGAGTCTCTCTCTTCCTTTATCAACCTCTTCCACGTTCTTTTCTAACTCTCTTGGTTTGAGCACAACTCTTGCCTCTCTCTTGTCTCTTCCTTGTTCTTGAATATTTCCTAGCTATGGAGGAAGGAGAAGAGGATGGTGAGGATGATTGTCTTGTCTATCTTCTGTGTGCTCTACACTAGGTAGCTTTTCATTGTGTGGGTATATGGCTGTAGTTTTCTTAGAGAGAGAGAGATGGTGTGTGTGTATATGTGTGTTTCTTGAGAGCTTCTTGCAGTTTTCATGGCTATGGAGCACTCCAATGCATATACTTTGCATGCTTGAGCCCGGATTTGCTGTAATTTCGTGAGCTTGGAAGGCTACATTCATTTGGTGCGTTCGCCGGGAGGGGCTAGCTATGGAATTTGCAAGAAGCAGCTTGGGTCTGGGTGCAGCGAAGGAGAGAGAGAATTTGAGGTTTTCTGGCCGCCAGTAGAAAAAGGAGGATTGGTGGTCTGGGAACGACCTCATGGTGCGCCCTTGCAAGTTCGAAAAAGCAACAAGCTGCAGTACATATTTTCCACAATACCACTACTATGTCAAAGCCCTTGCAGAAGAATCATAATATTCATGTGAAGCCTGGCGGCCTGGGCTCCAGAAGCACAAGCGCCCCGCCGCCGCCGCCGCCTAATGAGCCTGGTAGCCCTGGTGCTTGCAGCAATGCCTACAATAATCCCACGTACAGTTGTGTTCATAAGCCTAGCGCCGGCCGTGAGAGCGTCAGCCTACCATACTTATCCTTTTTCTGCGGTCTGGAAAAGCGGCATCGTCCGGCTTCAATCTCAGGGCGATGATGATTGGGAGAAAATTGTCGTGGATGGAAAGGAATCCAAGGATGGGAGCCATTTGATTCGCATCTTAGCAGACTTTCTAGAAGAATTAATTATGGAGAAGGAGAGGGTGCTTCCCATATAGAGGGTGCTTCCAACCCATCTAGGCATAACCCTAAATTCATTAATATGATCTCTCACCATTTACTATATCTTCTAGTTGATCTAAAGTTGGTGCATCGATTCCTTGAGCCTTCCCCCTTGCTAACAAACAAGGATCAGTAGAGGTAAAATCTACTGAGAATTAATAAAAATTGGTACAATTAATAAACCATCAAATATGTTCTAAGAATTGGCATAGACATGTGTTAACCCTTGCGAAAGACCTCTATGGAGTCAATGAAGGCCATCATATCATTTTTACCTTCTTTAGGTCATAGGCACTAGAATGGTCAGAATTCACTTATTTATTGTATACTTTGCCTGTGTGCTCACCGCTTGTCTATTAAATTGTCTATTAAAGGCACACCACGAGGTCAAAGAGTTTAAGTTACTACCTTTGGATGAGTGTTTACACTGACATAGGTGGGCTAGAGAGCCCGAGAACCTTAATTTTAAGTTTGTCTGCCTAAATGGTGTGAACCCTAAAAACGAAGGAGATAAGGCAAAAGGAAAAGCAACCTCTCATTATCTTCTATTCTCTTATGCTAATTGAATAGAGTGCTCTTCTTCTCTACTCTCCTATGCTATTACTTGTCTCTTGCTTGTTTGAGCTCTTGTGTGCTTGCTTGTATGTATGTGAGAGAGTGAGTGCTTTCTTGCTTATATGGACTCTTGTCTGCTTGCTTGCATGTATGTGACAGAGTGAGTGCTTTCTTGCTTATATGGGCTCTTGTCTGCTTGCTTGCATGTATGTGAAAGAGTGAGTGTGTGAGATTGAGTTGAGGAGGGTCGAGCTTCCATTGGTGTGTGGTAACGAGGCAAGGAGGTCGATCTCTTGAGTTCTTTTTCCGCGGTACTACCTACTATGAGGATCGACAAGCACACGCATTCACGAGGTGAGTGACACACCTCGACCATGCTTTATATTTATACCATGGCATATTAGTTTCTTAATTGAGATTCCACATATTCTCAAGGTGAGTGACACACCTCGACTATGCTTTATATTTATACCATGGAAGAAGCACACGCATTCACGAGGTGAGTGACACACCTCGACCATGCTTTATATTTATACCATGGCATATTAGTTTCTTAATTGAGATTCCACGTATTTTGAAGGGTGGTGAGGCAAAGCCCCCGACAAGAGTAGTTCATGTGCCCTTCCCATGGTGCAAGAAGTTACCCTAAATAGCGCCGCTCTGCCAGGGAATAGCCCATCACATAGCCACAATGCATTTTGAATGCTTGTTGTGAATGGTTTAACTATGTTATATTTATGGTTTTTTAATAAAGAATGGAGTAGAAAAGAAATTCCAAAAAACCTTTGATTTTTCTACATTATTCTTGTTTTCTGTTGTATATGTGTTTAGTTTTTCTTGTTACCCTTGAGGTTGTCTTTTAATTGATATGGTTCTTGTTTTGGTCAATTTTTGCATTTTTTAAAAATTTTATTCATTTTTCATTTTTGCACAGAAAAGGTTATTTGATTTTCTGTAGGAAAACATGTTTGACAGAATTTATTAGATTATTAGTGAGAAGTTGGATAAGAATAACTTCCATGCCTGGAAGTTTACAATGACCAATTTCCTAATGGGTAAAGGATTTTGCGATTATGTAAAAAGAGACAATGAGGAGCCTCCAGAGTTATCTGAGGAGAATGCAACTCCTACACAGATATAAAGGCATTCAAGGATTGGAATCAGGGTGCAAGAAAAGTCATATACTGGCTTTCAATTAGTGTCACAGACACTATGATAGGACACATACAGGATGCAGACATGGCAGAATTTGGTTTAGATGTTCCAGACAAACACAAAGGCAAGGAAGTTATAGTTAAAGTAAGAGCTGTATACTGTGGAAAAGAAAAGCATATCCATCAATGAATATGCCTTAAAAATCAAGGGCATTGTTGAATCCCTTGGGTCTATCAATGTATCAATGGAGGATGATGATTTGGTGAGTGTCTGTGTGAATGTTCAAGACCTCTATTGTAGTTAGGGAGAATATTCCCAACTTTCGGGACTTGATATCTATGCTGATCATAGAAGAAAAGGCTTTAGGTGAGAATTCTTCTTCATAAAGAAAGAACACATCGGAACAGGTCTTCTACCCTAATTCGGGTAGAGGCAGAGGTAGAGGCCGTGGTCGAGGCCAAGGTGGTGGTGGCCAACAAGGAAATCAAAATATTGGACAACAACAGTCCAACGATTCACATCAGCAATCATACACAAGTGGAAGAGGCTAGTCTAGAGGTAGGGGGAGCCAAAGAAGCCAAGGTGGGGCAAAAAAATCAAAATGCAAATAGCATAGAGTGTTATTACTGTGGCAAACTAGGACACATGGCACAGGACTGCTACAAAAAGCAAAATGACATTAAAAGTGGGATGTTGCAACAAGGCAACTATGCATCATTTAGCAAACATGGAGGTAATGACAGAAGTAGACATTTGTTTGTGATGCAACACATGGGGATGTGTCAGGATCTCAAGATATATGGTATGTGCATTCTCACACCCCACATGACCAATCATGCTGAGTGGTTTAGAGATATGCAAAAAATGGAAAAACCAGGTTATGTAGAAACAGGTGATGATACTGTGCATCCCATTGCGCATGTTGGTAAAGTGCCATTGTCTATGCAGGATGGCAAAATGAAGTACTTGGTTGATGTACTTTAGGTTTTGAATATTACAAAGAACTTGGTTTTTGTTGGACAGATGGTTGAGCAGGGTCTGCAAAGTGATGTTTACTCCTTAGGATGTTTTGTAGAAGACTTCAAAAATAAGTGTCGCTTGGTTATTACAAAGGGTAACACAAATGGCAGGATGTTTACTTTGGATGATGTGAACATGCCTGAGATAAAGGTAGCCATGTTTGTGCATGGAATAGGTGTCATTGTAGATATTGACATATGGCACAAGCACATTGGTCATGTTAATGTATAGCGACTTAAGTCTATGCAGGCCCAAAATATTGTTGTAGGTTTGCCAAAGTTTAAGGTTGACGATATGCATAAGGTATGTGAAGCATGCCAACTTGGTAAGCAGGCCAAACATCCTTTCCCACGTGCAAGGCCATTGGATGTCATACATTCAAATGTATGGGGACCGACCAAGACTACAACAATTGTAGGTTGCAGGTACTATGTTACATTTATTGATGAACCACACTAGGAAAGTGTGGGTTTATTTCATGAAGGAGAAAAGTGAGGTGTTTGCTCACTTTCAGAGATTTAAATCCTTGGTTGAGACGGAAAAAGGCATGCAAATAAAATGCCTAAGATCAGATGGTGGGGGAGAATATTTCTCCAATGAGTTCAGTAATCTCCTGAGAGAAAGTAGGGAATCAAGAAGAGGCAGTTTACGTGTAGGTACACTCCGCAATAGAATGGTGTTGCAGAAAGGAAAAACATGCACATTGTAGAAGTGGCATATGCCTTGATGGCTGAAAAAATATGCCACATTATTTTTTGGCAAAAGGAGTAGAAATTGCTGTGTGTACATTATGAAGAGGACACCCACTGCAGCTGTTCATGGTATGACTCCTGAACAGAAGTTTATAGGCATAAGATTGGATGTGTCTCACTTGAAAGTGTTTGGGTGTATTACATATGTACATGTTCCTAAGATGAAGTGAGAACAAAGTTGGATCCAAAGGTAGAGAAATGCATCTTCATTGGTTATGCTATGGAGAAAAAGGGTTATAGATGCTATAACCCTACCACTCGTGAGATGCGAGTAAGCTGAGATGTTGTCTTCGAGCGATGAGATGAGTAGCTGGTATGCACCAATAGTAGTGAAGGCAACATAAGATGCAGATGTAAGAAGTGCTGATGTTGCACCCACATGTAGAGCAGTAATCAGGTGTTGAGTGGACCTGGGGAGTCCTCGAGCAGTGGATGATGCATAGTTGCCTTGCTGCAATTGTTTTAATGTCATTCTCCTTTGTATAGCAATCCTTTGCCATGTGTCATAGTTTGCCATAGTAATAGCACTTTATGCTATTTGCATTCTGATTTCTTTGCCAACCACCTTGGCCTCTTTGGCTCCCCCTACCTGGCCTCTTCCACTTGTGTATGATTGCTATTGTGAATCATTGGACTGTTATTGTCCAAAATTCTGATTTCCTTATCGGCCACCACCTTGGCCTTAACCACGGCCTCTACCTCTGCCTCTACCTGAATTAGAGTAGAAGCCCTATTCCAATGTGTTCTTTCTTTGTGAAGAAGAATTCTCACCTAAAGTCTTTTCTTATATGATCAGTATAGATATCAAGTCTCAAAAGTTGGGAATATTCTCCCTAACTACAATGGAGGTCTTGAATGGCTCATACTCTTTGCCAAGCCCATTCAGACAGACACTCACCAAATCATCATCCTCCCCATTGATACATTGATAGACCCAAGGGATTCAACAATGCCCTTGATCTTTAAGGCATATTCATTGATGGACATGCTTTTCTTTTCCACAGTATGCAACTCTTGCTTTAACTATAACTTCCTTGCCTTTGTGTTAGTCTGGAACATCTGAATCAGATTCTGCTATGCAACTACTGCTAGAGTGTTTACATCATGTATGTGTCCTATCATAGTGTCTGTGA
Source organism: Cibotium barometz (assembly GCF_041138505.1). Lineage (NCBI taxonomy): Eukaryota > Viridiplantae > Streptophyta > Polypodiopsida > Cyatheales > Cibotiaceae > Cibotium > Cibotium barometz. Next base: position 56,451,298 of record NC_141070.1, read on the forward strand.
CACTAATTGAAAGCCAGTACATGACTTTTCTTACACCCTGATTCCAATCCTTGAATGCCTTTATATCTGCAAGAGTGGCATTCTCCTCAGATAACTCTGGAGGCTCCTCATTGTCTCCTTCTACATAATCCCAAAATCGTTTACCCATTAGGAAATTGGTCATTATGAACTTCCAGGCATGGAAGTTTTTCTTATCTAGCTTCTCAATAACAATCTAATTAATTTCGTCAGACATGTTTTCCTGCAACAATCAAATAACCTACAAATAAACAACTTCTATATGCAACCTGTAGTACAGCAATATCTCTTGTAAAATTGATGTAGTAGAGCAGTACTTCAGCACAGCCTGTGTGTCACCAAATGTGACCAAAGTACATGTACATACACCTAGTATCAACAATACATGTGCAAACCCTATCTGCACTTCCAAAATGCAATGCTACGGTGCAATAATCAGATTTTGAGCAGAAATAGACCTCCATAAAATTGCCAAAAAATACCTTGCAGTGATGAAATGGGGCCCGTAACGTGCCCAAAACGCGAATCTAGCTGAAAATTTCCATTCAATAGGATAGTGTACTTGCTTGTAGCTCTGCTCCTGCGAAGACAGCTCCTCAATCAGAGATGTGCAGCTCCCATAGCTACTGAGGGGGTGTTGTACCTAAACCAAGACGAGGAAAGAGATGACGGTGCTCTTACCCGTGTAGTACCGCTTTCTTCCTTACTTGTTCTTGCATTTTGCTTGTCTCCTTATCTCTCACACAAACCAGGCTTTGATACCATAAAGAGAATGTGGGGGAGAGGGAGAGCTTCAAACCCTAGCAACAAGTAAACAAACACACATAAGAGAGAGCAAGACACAAGAGAGAGATGGATAGCTGAATTTTCTTCTATCTTCTTCCTCTACTCAACCAACATAACATAAAGATAAGAGTACACACTATATGGGTTAGTACTCAACTACTACAACATACAAGGGTTGGTCCATAATATGAACCCGACTAAATGAGCTGACGCGCTATAACTATGCTAGTCTCTAGTAGTAATCCAAAATGGCTGTCACACGACTGCAAATCACCCATAATCTCACCAACTATGCCAGTGGTGTAGATGTGGAAGCTATCACCCAGGAGGGTCGTCTCATCAATGTCTGTATGTCATCAATGTCGTAGCACTAGTTGAGCTCGATATCTCAACACTAACCACAAACCTTGCCGAAACTAAACATGCTAGCATGCGAGCTTTTGTTGGGTACAAGTGTCATATCTCATTGTATGAAGCTACGGGTGTACGGCATTGGCCATGTTGCAGAGTGTTAAGTATAATGCATACCTTAAAGGATTACAAACATTAACTGGGTTGAGCATTCATGATTTGGCGAAGAGAATTTTCAATCAAAATGTGGGAAGTTCATCTGGTAGGAGATTAGTGGACATGACACATTCATCAATGTAGGAGATGGGCATCAATAGTCTAGAGATGAGTCATGCAAATATCAATTAGCGTAGTTTTCATAAGAAAAGACCAATCTTTGTTGATCCTAGTGTGATCTTGGAAGATGATAGTCATAGACAAGAGTACGTGACAGTAATAGTGTCCGAAGAACGAGGAAACAACAATGTGCAAGAGATGGACAAGAGACCTTCTAGCTCGAGACAAAGCTGGCAAAAACAATGTGGGCAATTCGAAGAACTGAGGCAAGGAAAAAAATGACTTGTTTTTACAAATTGGCAGGGCAGAGTGAGAGATGTGGGAGATACATTAACGAGGGTGCAGGTGGTGGTCGTTAAGGAGTGGTTGCACCATACTTTTGGGGCCGTTAGAAAGTACCCTGCATCAGGCTCGCACCTACCGGGGTGGTGGAAGGTTACATCTGGTTCTGCAACACTTCAAATGCACATGCATGGGATGTTCATGATATTGTGGGGTTGGACCACCGGGCCTAGCACCAAGAGTGTGGCTAGTTAAAGAAGGGACATGTTTGGTACCTCATGAAGTATAATTGTTGCAAGGTAACGGTTTTGTGCTACAGGGGGGTGGGACCCCTAAAGCAGCCCAGGTAATGGGAGGTGGAAGTAGAGTTCTGAGTGGTTTTCGCCCAAAGTACAGAGATGGAAAAATTGTCAAGTGGAGATCAAAGTTGACAAAGTAATTTTATGTTAGAATTGAGAATGGAAGAACCATGCATGCACAAGTTATTCGTGAGGCCATTGTACTAGGTAATGAGTCCCATATCTTCTATGTTAGTATAGAGGGATCCATTTCTAAGGGTGTGAACTATTCTGTGACAATATAAGATTTTCCACGATGTACTTGTGATGAAGACTTTCATAGGAGGGATAGCAAGTGCTTGACATTTGTGCCTTGTAAACATCTCTACTATGTGTTTTTACAAGTTTTAGGGTTGGATTTTGTTGCTCATGAATTCATGCACTAAGCAGCCATCACCAAGGTTCGTTTGCTTTAACCACTTCCCATGGTACAAGCTTTGGTGGCTTCTCTACTTTAGGAATTTAGTGCTTCATAAATCAACACAAATAGAGGGAAAATCTTCATCAACTCCAAGCATTGGTAATGCCTAAGGGCCATTGGTGAGGAGCTATTGCCAAGCATTGATTCCACGATTGTTTTCTTTCAAGTTTCCATGTCATTTAGGGATTTCTTCAAGAAACCCTAATTTCTTAGAAATTGGCCATTCCCTCTTGTCATTGGGAACTCGTTGAGGCTATTGGAAGCATTGTTGATGCTATAATGCTTTCATTGTGGGCGGATGATGGAGTTGATATGGGATTTGGGTATTGCTGTCAAGTAGATTTTGTTGTGGTGGCATAATCATATGTAGTAGTTTTGCTCGGAAGGCATGGTGGTATGGTTACTTCTTCTTTAGTTAGCAACTCCGGTGTTATGCTAGGTGGAGTGTGCCTTTTGTGATGACATATCTTTTGTTGTGTCGTCTATGTTATTTGCATCTACTTTCTTTGCGACAACAACGTAATATTGTGATGAACTACTTTTTTGTTGTGGGCGACTATGTCATATGCGACACTGTTGGATGAAAATCATTGTGATAAGGTTACGACTTCATCGTTTTAAACCCTAGTGTTTTGTGAAATGAAATTATAACAAGTTTAATATTGGTAGAAAACCTCCTTTTTGGTATGTTTTGGAATGTTTCACTCGGAAAATATCGCTCGAGGTTTGGGAGTCCTCCATCATGGTGGCAGTGGGAAATGATGCAAAGTGCCCAATAAAAGGTTCAGGTACTATTTCACTTATATATAAGGAAAAAATTCTTTCAAATTTTCTTTGGGTTCCACATATAAAGAGAAACCTCCTTTCTTTCTTCTTGACCATCATAAACATTGGTGTCACAAACACACACAATGCTCAAAGACAAGAACATAGAGGTGTAGAGTGTGATAGAGATTGGCAAGCTCAAAGGAGAGAGATGAAGCTCTCTACAAGTATAAAGAAAAAGTACAAATGAGTAGCAGTCCTAAATTGTGGATGAGGTTGCTTATATACTAGCTAACTCTAAGGTGCATGCCATTTACACCTAGATGGCCATGGGGACAAACCCAATGGGACAAAAATTCCCATGGTATAAGTACATGGCCTCACAATAAAATAGTACCATAAATCTAACAAACCCCCCTATCGTATAAATGTGAGGTTTACAAAGATTGTAGTTCAACCTCTGAAAGGGACAAGGCCCAAAGCTTTACGGAAGGCCTAAAACTTTTCACGTGATAAGGCTTTAGTGAAAATATCTCCACATTATCATGTGTACTACAATATATTAAATTGATCTGGCTTGCATGGAGCCTCTCTTTGACATAGTGGTAATGCACTTCAATGTGCTTCATCTTGACATGAAAGACTCATATGATTATTTTTAACTGCCATTACACTCTAACTTGTCAATGAGAATAGTAGGTGTGTTTGAAGTGACAAAAAGATCCTCCATCAATCTTCTCAACCATACATATTTGTTAACCCATGAGACGGACATTGAGATGTACTATGTTTTACGTCATTAATTTAAATATTCTGAGTCATGGGCCGGGCTTGTCGGCACCATATGTTAAGGATAAAGGGATTGGGTGATCGCCGATGAGAGGCGCACCTTGAATATCAGTAGGATAAGGGTTAGGGTCGGCCGACCATGTATGGGCGCCCAAGTGTGAACGGCCAAGTCACCTATAAGAGTCAAATGTAACCCTAAAATCCTCATTCTCATGTGTTGTGAATACAAGAGTGCTCTTGCCTTATCTCTTTGGTTTCCTTCTCCTGCGTGTGTGTGAGAGAGAGAGAGAGAGTGAGAGAGCGATCGAGCACTGTGTAGCGGCACGGCGGCGGAGAGGCGGTAGAGCGGCGAGCGACGGCGGCTCCTCCTTCACGGCTGCGACGCGGCCCATCCTTCAAGGCGGCGGTTGAGCAGTGAGTGACACACCCTTGGCATTCTGTTTGAGCTTCCTTCCCTGGTTGTATGCTTGCAGCCATTCGCGGCTCGCATACGGTGTCCGACAAAAGTGCACATTTTTGGCGCCGCTGCCAGGGAGTTGCCCTGCACCAAGCTCCAGTTTGCAGCTCGGCTACTGCGTGAAGTTTAATCTACATTGTAGGAAAGCGACTGTGTGTTTGTTGTTGAGGTGTTTCTGTGGTTTTCAATGTCTGTTTCTGCAATTTGTCTTCTGCATTTCTGTTTCTTTTGTTATTTTTTCGCTCCACGTGTGGGCGTGTGCTCTGTTATCTGGTTTTCTGCGTGTGAGGGGGGATTTCTGAATCCCCAGATCTGTGCTGTGTGCGAACTGTGCCGCGGCCAAAGAAACCCTAGAAAACTTATCTAAAAAAAAACAGGAAAAAAAATTAAAAAAACATAAAAAATAAAAAATAAAAAATTAAATTTTATTTTCAAAGAAAGAACCAAGCGTGTGGAGAGGAAAGATTTTCTATTTGGAGAAATTTTTTTTGAAAAGAAAGAACCCCAATTGACCCACGACCCACGACCCACGGCCCCGGCCTCGGTCTCGATCTTTTGATATATATATATAGGAGAGTGAGCCTCCATAGCTTTCTTTCAAGTGAGAGCTTATGGGAAGTTGTGCCCTATATGTAGCCCACTCCCCAAGGAGTAAAGTGAGCATGTGGGATAAAGCCCTCACCCTTTCCTCCACAAGCAAATAGGCTTTCGCCCCTTCCCCCCAAAGGAAACGGACTGTTTTGAGGACTACAGGAGCTCTAGATAGGCGAACACATGGTGCTGTAAAGCACACTAGGACCCTTTAAATAATACGCTCGTTTCGAGCTATCACACGCCCTAGTCCAGATTCGACCATAAGTAAGGGGGTCAAAAACGGGTTAAAAATAATACAAAAACAAGTAAAAACGGGTGTGAAACACCTAAGAAACCACTTGTATGAGTTTCAAGGGTAGTTACCAACGCACGTAGGGTACCCACATCACATGCATCTACGTTCTAGTCGAGTGCTAGAGCCTGAACCACTAGAAAGCGTTTCAGTTTACGCAGGCTCACACCATCCCTCCACGTTGGCATCTTGGCCTTCGGCTGGAACCCAAGGGAGTGCAACCCAAGATCCACGAATAGTGGATAGTGACTCATCCTCTGACTCAGAAGCCATGGAAGGGCACCCTACCAAGAACCCTGAGGAGATAAGCCAAAACATGCCAGTGTGGGCCCCACAACCCGGATCTAGCATGTTTAGTCGTCTAATAGAGACCTTTAGTAGAGCTACACGCTCTGAGCATGCGACAAGCGAAGTAAATGAAGGAGGGGTAGTAGATTCACCATTCACATCTTATGTAGACCCTACCCTCCCAAAGAGTGTCCATGTGGATATTCTACCCACTTCGTTTAATGAGGGCCCTACTGAGCTACCAACTTCCGATGCTCTTCCTAAAGTAGAGGTCCCTAGAAGCCAATCCATAAGAAGTGACATTGCATCCACTTCAAGAGAACCGTTTGGCACACCAAGTCTAGATGGGATATTTCTCAATGAAAATTGGGAATATGATCTACACACAGAGACTCTAACGGACCTATACACGGGTTACACCTACCATGTAGGTTGGTTAGAAGTCCTACGGTCTACATCTAGCGCCACTAATCTAGAAGAGCAACAGCAAATGATATGTGAGGTTATCCATAGAATTATCCAAATTGAGAGGCAAAATAGGGGAGTGGACCTAGTTTCCACTGGCCTTGCAAATAATATGATCTACCCAAGCAAAAGGGGAGCATGCACTCACGCTCGACATTCTAATGCTTCCTCCTTATAACCTTCTCCCCTGACCATGTAATTGCCAAATTCAAGGGGATGTATATATATAGCTTCATACATTTTAAAAAAAAAACAAAGAAAAGAAAAACAAAAAATAGTAAAAAGAGCAAGAGCACAAAAACAAGAGAAATATCTGTATACAATCAAGAACTAGATTGTCCTGTCATAAACCTACTGATGCTATATCTGTGTTTGCAGATATGGCAGATGCCCGATCATCATACACTTCATCCACTCCTACCTTTGGTGAGAGGTATCATCTGTACCTTTCTCAGATATTCCACATGTGCTATCCTGTAATTGAAACTGAATGGGATCATATAGATGTACTAGCCAGAGAGGAAAATATTGAGGAATTAGAATGGCTAATTCGCCTATTGACCATGACTGACCCCTACTCCGTAGAGGACATATCCCCAATAGCCCAATGCTTTCCTTTTCCACAAGATGACTATCCTCGCATGGTTACATTTTTGATGAGTTTATGTGGATGGGAAAATGAAAAGGAAATATCTGACAATGATGAATGGACGGATGAAACTCATGGCACTACTGAGGTTGACTTTATTTGTTTGGATGATGCGGATAGAGGCTTAGCCTTAGGGCTAGAGCCAGGACTCTACAACATCCTCTTACCATATCCTCAGTAGTAGTGTGGTGACTGGTAGGTAGGTTAGCGTTTTCAAGTTTTTTCTAGTTTATATTCTTTAAACAAGTCTGCCTCTCGAGGTATAGTGCTTGTTAGTTGATTGTACAGGTTGAAAAGTTTGAGGTGGGTTCGCTTTCAAGTCCTGAGACTGCCGCAACGTTCATCAAAATATATCTACATCAAATTGCAAGCTGTCTCATCAAATCAAGGAGATCTCCAATTATAGGTGTAATTCTTCCATACCCACTCTCTTTCGTTTTTACTGTTCAATCAATCGCATAAACTATAATGCATGACCACATGGAAATTGTCAATGTACTACTTAGTTTTTGAAGTTGCTTACATGCTAGTGTAAATCATTAATGAGCTTAACTTTATTGGAAATATTCCTAGGCAGCATGATGTCTTTAGTTAACCTTGGAATACGATTGTCTTAGGTCTAGGGTCAAACCATCTTAATGTTTGACACTTGGCCATGTGTGTGTTGACCTCTAGGACATAGCTATTACCCCTTTGTCGAAAGGATGCAAGACAAATTATAGTTCAGGAGCAAAGATCAAAAGAAATAGATTTTTTTTTTAAAAAAAGCCTACAATAAATGGCAATACAAGTCTATGATGTGCTTTAATGTTGGCCTATCGCCTTATTGATACTTGGTAGGCGAGGAGTATTCTACTCCCCAGACCGATGCCTTGGTTGGTAGGGGGTAGCCTTGCCTAAAGTGAGCTAATAGATTCCTGGATAATGCCTTGTGTTAAACATGGTACCAGGATCGATGTTAGTTTTGCCTTAGGAAGGTCGCCATTGGGTGTAAAAATTGTCACGTGCATTAAAAAAAAAATAAAAAAAATAAAGGCAAAAGGCTCCTGTAACTCTAATGTTTCTTGTGTCCCTAGACGCGTGGTATTAACTTGTTCTTAGAGTAGACACAGTGTGGTCATCTGTTTATTTATTAAGCTTGGTTATTTTCCTTGACTTAGGCCAGTTATAAACCTTGATTAACCTTTGACAACTTGCTAACTCTTGATTTACTTTCAATAATTTTAAACTCCTATTAATTTGCTACACTAGCTCATTCATGTGACCCTTAAACTAAGTTCTCATAGCAACATCCATTGTGGTCTAACATGCTTGAATTTATACACTTTATATCTTTTGAATTCCAGCATACTTTCACTCTACTTCCCTGTTTTGCAGATGGTCTACCACAACAACCCTCTTGAGCTTACCATACCATAGCTTCCGAGGACGGAATCTACATCAGGAAGGGGGGCATGTTAACCCATGACGGACATTGAGATGTACTATGTTTTACGTCATTAATTTAAATATTCTGAGTCATGGGCCGGGCTTGTCGGCACCATATGTTAAGGATAAAGGGATTGGGTGATCGCCGATGAGAGGTGCACCTTGAATATCAGTAGGATAAGGATTAGGGTCGGCCGACCATGTATGGGCGCCCAAGTGTGAACGGCCAAGTCACCTATAAGAGTCAAATGTAACCCTAAAATCCTCATTCTCATGTGTTGTGAATACAAGAGTGCTCTTGCCTTATCTCTTTGGTTTCCTTCTCCTGCGTGTGAGAGAGAGAGAGAGAGAGAGAGTGAGAGAGCGATCGAGCACTGTGTAGCGGCATGGCGGCGGAGAGGCGACGGCGGCTCCTCCTTCACGGCTACGATGCGGGAATCCTTCAAGGCGGCGGTTGAGCGGTGAGTGACACACCCTTGGCATTCTGTTTGAGCTTCCTTCCCTGGTTGTATGCTTGCAGCCATTCGCGGCTCGCATACGGTGTCCGGCAAGTCCCCAGCTACGACCTGTGCGGCAAAAGCGCACAATATTCAATTGTCATAGTGAATGTTGCTCTCTATTCAGCTTCATAAGACGATGTTGCCACAGTTGATTGCTTTGTGCTTAGCCAAGATATGTACGAATTGCTTAGAAAGAAAAAGTTTCTAGGTGTGGATCATCGTGTATTATAATCACCTGCCTAGTTGGAATCATAGAGAGAAGGACTAAAATTGTAAATCATCCCCCTTGGCATAAAACAATCCAAGTATTTAAAGATATGTTTGATTGCCTGCCAATGCTTAGTGCTTGGGTAATGCATGAACTTTGAAAGTTGTGACACACAATGCTGGAAGTATGGGCATGAGTTACACAAATAGATTAGGTATCCAAAAGCTTAATCATAAGTGGTTATATCGAACGGTTCACTGGCATCCTATAGAATAAGCTGTATACCATAGTCCATTGGTGTAGAGATTGGTTTGTAATTTTCCATATTGGACCACTTGAGCAATGTCTTAATATACTTTTACTTAACAACTATACCATCATCTTACTATATAAACTACATACCTAAATAGTAGTAAAAAAGACCACGATTTGACATCTCAAAATTTGAGGCAAGGTCAGCCTTGAAAGTTGTAATGAAACCCTCATTAGTGCCTATCATCACTAGCATGTCATCTACATAGAGAGCAACAACAAGCAAATCCTGTTTGTTCTTTTTCACATATAACGTACTTTTTATATGACTATTTTAAAATCCCTATCTAGTCAAATAGGCGTGAATATTCTAGTACCAAACTCTAGGATCTTGGTTATTTCAAACCATATAAAGCTTTATAAAGCTTCATTACGCTTGCATATCTTCTGTTCTTGACTAGGTTAGGTAAATCCAACTGGTTGGCTCACATAAACTTCTTCCTACAAGTCACCATTAAAGAATGTTGTTTTGATGCTCAATTGGTGCACTTTCCATCCATGATTTCCATCCATGATGAACTACCAAAGTAATAACAAATTGGATAGTGGTCATACGAGAAGTTAGAGAAAAAGTTTCATCATAATCAATCCCTTATTGGGCATAACCTTTTGCAACAAGTATGGCCTTGAATCTATTGATACATTTGCCTTTCTCTTAATTTTGGAAACCCACTTAGTACCAATGGCTTTCTTACCAAGTGGTAGACCCATTAAATCCCAAGTGCCAATTTTTTTAAATGGCATGAATTGTATTAAATTTCTTTCACTCAAATTGGATATTGCTGAGCTTCTTCAAATAACTCGAGTTCATCATGTAGAGAACTAAGAAATGTAAACTCACCAATATCTATTGAAGAAGTGGTTTTAGCACCAGATCTAGTTCTACTCTACAAAGAAGCACACATTTTGCTATCCCACAAGGTGCTTCTAACCTGTCTAGGCAGCATAAGCCTAGATTCATTGATTATTGATCTTTTAGCATTTACTGCATCATCCAACTAATCTGAAGTTGGTATATCAAATCCTTGAGCCTTGTAATAAACAAGGATAAGTAGGCAAAATTTATAGAAAATCAACAGATATTACAGGTAATAACCCATCAAACATGTCTAGAGAATAAGCATAGGCATGCTTATTAAAATCTATCATGGGATATCTAATCTATCCTCTTTGGAAGAATACCAAACAAATCATTTTCAGAGTTGTTGGCCATACCTAACTATTTGCTAGTCAATTTGAGAAGGTCAGATGCAAAAGGCAAGCTTGAACTAAAGTGAGGTGCTGTTGAACAGTGAGAAAACTCCTGAAAATTACAAGGTGTAGAGTATAAGAGAGATGAACAAGCTCAAAGGAGAGAGATAAAACTCTCTACAACTATAAACAGAAAGTACAAATGAGAAGTGACCCTAAGCTATGGACGAGGTTGCTTATATACTAGCTAATCTTAAGGTATTCGTTTATACCTAGATGGCCATGGGAAAAACACGATGGCACAAAAGTGCCCATGGCATAAGTACATGGCCTCACAATATATAAACAACAGGCATGCTCACTTTGATAAGACTAGTGTAGTCATTTTTGATGGAGATGATAAGGTAATTATAAAGGGCATTCAGAGGAACAATTTGTAGGAGCTTTGGCATTTACAAGATTAACTCAACAAACTTTTGCATGAGAGATATGGGCATCTTAGCAGCAAAATTTTGCTTGAGAGATATGGGCATTTTAATAGCAAACATTTTCATGAGAGATACGTGCATCTTAGTAGAATGGCTTTTTTATAGACATGGATTATGAAGATGAAGAAAAAAAAGGTAAGCCATTTTCTAAGTGGTACATGAAAAGTTTGGATTGAGTAGAACCTTTGACCATCAAGGATGAACCTCAAGATGTTCACATATCTAAATGGTTAGAACAAGGATAATAGAGTATTGTTTTTCTCTTGGTTTGGGACGCATTTCTTGGATCAGTAAGAAATAACCCATTATTACACTCTCATCGGCAAAGGCTGAGTTCAAAGCTACATACTTTGCATCATGCAAGCCATTATAGTGGCTAAGGAGGATTCTATAAGATATGGGAGTCATGTTGTTCAAGTTAAGAGCTTACCTTAGCATTTTCGGAGTATGTGTCATTGGATTTTACCTTTGAGCAACAAATGCAACTTCCGATGTGGGTGTGGTAGCTTATCCATCATGTCCTCACTCCATTGTCACACCAGAATGCTCCTTGCCAACCAAAGGGGTGAAGGGAGAGCTCTCAATGCCTAAATGGATTCAAGAAGTTATGATCCCTCACGATGGTTCTTTCTCATAAAAATTAGGGAAAGAAGAAAATAATTGAGGAGGGATGCCTATAAAAAAAGAAGAAACGAGTCAAAGAGATGATACCTCACGATAGTTCTCTCTCACAAAAAGTAGGGGAAGAAGAGGGAAGCCTACAACTAAACCTATTCAAGCATGCATCCATCTAGCAAGCATGGACTCAAAAGTATATAAGCAAGCAAGCAAGAAGAGGAAAGAGGGAGAGTTTGTTTTATGACCTATTTTTAAATGATTGTTTTATGTCAAGAATGCTGGGGATGCATTTTGACCGTCTTGTGAATGATGCCGTGGTGGAGACCTAATCTGATAAAGTTGCAAAGCTGACAGAGATTCAATGGAGGACGTCTTGCGTAGCAAGATTGGCCGAGGTCTTGACTAGCCTCGGTTCGATTAAAATGGTGAGCTTCCGGTACGGTGGATGAGGGACCAAGGAAGCGGCCTATAAGTGAAGCGCTAGGTCACCTACGAAGGATCCTAGAGGGTGCTGACCATACGATGCTCGGACTCTGGGTCGTCGAAGTGAAAAGATGCAGGGGGGAAGAGAGCTTGAGCTCTTGCAAGCACACACACACACTCACAAAACCCTAATAGAGAACACACAAGGTGAGAGGCTGAAAATCTTCTTCTTCTCTACTCAACACTCAACACACCATATACAAGAATAAGAGTACACATAATATGAAAGGTACTCAACCAATACATACACAGGTTCTCTATAGTGTGAACCCGACTAAATGAGCTGGCGCTATAACTATGCCAGTCTCTAGAATGGCTGTCACACAGCCTGTCATCCCACTGGCCGCATATCACCCAAGATCTCACCAACCATGCCAGTGGTGTAAGTGTGGGGCCTATCCCCGAGGCGGGTCATCAGTGTCCACCGCCTCACTAGACGAGCTCGATATCTCAACACTACCCCTCGAGCTCAACTCCATCTCATGTACACCAAGCGAAGCCCTGAATCTGCGGAGCTTCTCTGTACCCAATGCTTTGGTGAAGATGTCAGCTACCTGATCCTCTGTGCTGACATAAACAAGGTCAAGATCTCCTGCCAAGACCTTCTCTCTGACGAAGTGGTAGTGGACCTCTATGTGCTTCGTACGAGCATGAAAGACTGGGTTCCTGGCCAACTGTATACTGCTAATGTTGTCACAGAAAATGACAACTTGTCTATCCACTGATAGACCCAAATGTGCAAGTAGCTTTCTCAACCAAGCTACCTCACATGCTGCCATAGCAGCTCCTCTGTACTCAGCCTCTGTACTGGATAGAGCAACCGTAGGCTGCTTCTTGCTGCTCCAAGTCACAGCAGCACTCCCCAAAGAAAACATGAAGCCACTGGTAGATCTTCTGTCTGAGATACTACCAGCCCAATCAGCATCTGTGTACCCATGTACACATATCTCTGTCCCAGTCTCATAGAATAGTCCACAATGCAAAGTAGACCTCACATACCTCAGTATGCGTTTCACTGCATCTAAATGCGGTTTCCGTGGAACCTACATAAACTAACTCACCAACCCAACAGCATAGCTCAAATCTGGCCTGGTGATCGTCATGTATATCAAGCTTCCTACTATGCGCCTATACATAGTAGGATCCTCCAAGATCTCTCCTGAATCTGCACTCAACTTGCCATTCTGATCTAATGGCACGGAAATAGGCTTACAGCCTGTCATACCATACTTGACAACATGTCCAAGCCATACTGTCTCTGCAGTAATCCAATACCATGTGGTGACCTAATCACCTCAATGCCCAAGAAATATCTGAGCTCCCCCAGATCCTTCATCTCGAACTTCTGTCTAAGCAAGATCTTTACATCAAAGATCTCTGCATCATGGTTCCCCGTAATGATCAAGTCATCTACATAGATGACAACAACCACAACTCCTCTATCACCATGTCTCACATACAGCGAGAAATCTACATTGGCTACATGAAAGCCAGTAGTGATAAGATATTCAGAAATCTTGTCAGACCATGCTCTTGGTGCTTGCTTTAAGCCATACAAGGCTTTCTTCAATCTGCAAACATGCTCGGGGTGACCCACATTTTCATAACCAGGTGGCTGCAACATATACACATCTTCTTGCAAATCCCCATGCAAGAATGCATTCTTTACATCCATCTGATGTAAAGACCATTGCTTTGATGCAGCCACTGCTATCACAACTCTCACCGTTGCCATCTTGGCAACTGGGCTGAAAGTTTCCTCATAATCAATCCCATATGTCTGCGCATATCCTTTGGCTACCAATCTAGCCTTGTACCTGTTTACCATCACTGTTATGTTTAACTTTGTACACCCACTTGCATCCAATGGCTTTCTTGCCTTCAGGCAATTGCACTAAATCCCAAGTTTCATTTCCATATAGTGCATCCATCTGCTCATCCATAGCTTTCTCCCAACACACATTTCCAACAGCCTCATCAATGCATGTGGGCTCTACAACCTACACAACCTTTGCCATATATGCATAGTGATGTGCCACATAACCATCATATGTAAATCTCTGCACAGGGTTCTTCACTCTCCCTGGTCTTCGCAGCTTTTCATTCATGGCTTCCATAGACTTCTTTACACCAGGTGTTCTCATAGCTGGGATCCCAAGCTCCTCATCAAGGCTCATATCTGAGCCACTAGACTCTCCATCAACATGAGAATGCCCTACAGAAATGTCAGGCATACCAAGGGGCTCAACCACTTTCTCTTTTTCTTTACGTGATGTACTAATCACATTTGCAGGACTGGTATTATGACGCAGCCTGCCACTCCATGGTCTATCAATAGACCCACTAGATGAGGACTCTCCTGGTCCTCTCAAAGACTGTGATTGCTGACCTGCATTCTGTGCAACCACACTTCCACTCACATCAGCCCCAACAACTTCTTTTTCAGCAACATACTAGCTGCTCATCTCATCAATCACAACATCCCTGCTTACCCTCAGCTCACGTGTAGTAGGGTTATAACACTTGTATCCCTTTTGCTCAAGGGAATATCCAATAAACACACATTTTTCAGCTTTTGGGTCTAGCTTAGTTCTCAGCTCATCTGGCACATGCACATATGCAATGCATCCAAAGACTTTCAGATGAGACAAATCTGGTTTTCTGCCAGTAAACCTCTCCTCTAGAGTTACATCATGTATGGCTGCAGTTGGAGTCCTGTTCATGATGTATACTGCTGTAGAAACAGCCTCAGCCCAATAGCTATGCGGCATATTTTTCTCTTCCATCAATGCTCGCGCAATCTCAGCAATGTGCCTGTTTTTCCGCTCAGCAACTCCATTTTGCTGCAGAGTGTATCTGCATGTGAACTGTCTCCGAATACCATTCTTCTTCAAAAATTCAGAGAACTCATTAGAGAAGTACTCTCCCCCTCCATCTGACCTTAGGCACTTTACATATTTCCCTATTTACTTTTCAACCAAAACTCTGAAATTCTGAAAGTGAGTGAACACCTCACTCTTCTCCTTCATGAAATATACCCACACTTTCCTTGTGTGGTCATCAATGAAAGTCACATAATACCTGCAGCCTCCCATAGATATGGTCTTCGTAGGACCCCATACATATGAATGCACAACATCTAGTGCATTTCTGCTCACATATCTGTTACGTGGAAACACATGCTTTGTTTGCTTCCCAAATTGGCATGCTTCACATATTTTCTGCATACCTTCCACTTTAAATTTTGGCAGCCCTGTCACAATTCCTTTTGTCTGCATAGACTTCAATCTCTGCACATTTACATGTCCAATCCTTTTACGCCAAATGTCTATGTCTGCAACAATTCCTGAACCATTTGCAAACATCGCAGCACTCATTTCAGGCATGTCTACATTCAACGTAAACATTCTGCCCACTCTATTGCCTTTTGCAACCAACCTGTACTTATCTTTGAAATCTTCAACATAACAGGGTTAAACCGAACCTGCAAACCCTGCTCAATCATCTGGCCAACTGAAACCAGATTCTTTGTTATGTTCGGTACATGAAGTACATCTACAAGGTACTTCACTTTGCCATCCTGCATAGACAATGGCACATCTCCAATGTGGGCAATTGGATGAGCAGTGTCATCCCCTGTTTCCACAAAACCTGGTCTTTCCGGGTTTTTCATCTCCTTGAACCACTCCCCATGACTCGTCATGTGGTTTGAAGCGCCTGAATCCACATACCATACATTATCTTTTTATGCTGCATCAACATTTTCAGACATGGCATTCACGACATGCTGCATAACAAACAACCTTTCATTATCCTCATTATTTCTGCTTGAGGATGCATAGTTGTTTTGCTGCACTTTCCCATTTTGGATGTCAGCCTGCTTCTTATAACATTCTGCCTACACATGTCCAGGCTTACTACAATAATAGCATTCACGTGCATCATTATATTGCCTTTGCCAATTTCCACGGCCTCTTTGACTCCCCCTGCCTCTGAATTTGCCTCTTCCACCTGCATGTTGTTGTTGTTGTTGATTCTGGGACTGTTGTTGTTGTTGTTGCTGCTGCTGGCCATAATTTTGATTACCTGTTTGGCCACCTCCTTGACCGCGTCCACGGCCTCCTTTACCTTGTCCTCTTCCTGAACTCGTGTAGAAGGCCTGGTACTCTGAACTGTTTTTGCTTTGTGAAGACTGTTGGTCTTCACCCAAGCTCTTCTCTTCGATAATCAGCATAGACACCAAATCTGTAAAGTTGGGAATGTTTTCCCAAGTCTGAATGGACGTCTTGAACGCCTTGTATTGTGGCCCGAGACCACGTAGACAGACTTCCACCTTGTCATCATCATCTACTGACACACTAATAGATGCAAGGGATTCCATGTTGAAATGTCAAACTCGTAAGGATAACACATGGGTGCTGACAGAGTGATAGTATGGTAGATGGATATCGTGTGGTGTGTTTATGACCGCGTCCAGCTGGTCATGTGTGGTGTGGACATTACATTAGGTTTACTTTGTAGTGTGGACATAACACTATGTTGTGTTCTCTTTTGTGTGTGTGAGAGAGATGATGACTATGGCTTCTCTCCTTCTTTATGATTGATGAATATGGATTAGGGTTTGCTTCTCTTGTGTGTGCTCCCTCCTTCTTCTGTTTTTTATCATGGTATCAGAGCCTAGAGCTCATTAGTTGTATTGTGAGAGTGAGTGAGAGAAGAGGGAAGAAGAAGAAGAAGCTGTGAAGATTTCCATTGAAGCTGTGGAGCAAAAGAAAGCTATGGAGCTCACCTCGGTTACAAATCTGAAGCTTGGCCTAACAGGTAAGAGTAGCAAAACTCTCTTGAGCAGATTGCAGGTGCCAAAGAGCAGGTTCAGTAAGTGAAGATTGAAGTGCATAAAGCAAGCATAAAATTTTTGTTTTGAAGCTTTCATGGAAAGCTTGTGAATGAATGTATTTTGGCACATGTATTTGGGGAAATGCAAGCAAAGAAGTGGTCTCATGTATTTGGAAGGGCACATGTACTAGCAACTCAGGAGCAAATCATTCATGCAAAAATTGATGCATTTCAAGTGATGTGTGAAGGAAAAATTCTGGTTTTGTGAACTTCTGCAAAACAGAGAACATACCCCCCCCGTGGAGGATCGATTGCGAAAGCTAGAGGAAAAATTGAGTCAAACCCTTCAAGAACATGTTAGCTTAGGTCATTGCTAAGTGCTGGTGAAGTGAATGTGCAAATGCCCCATCCCTAGAGCCCTCTGGAGCAGGCGGCGCTTTCTGGAGCAGTATCTTGGATAGTTTGAGAAGATTTTGGTCTAATTCACTCATTTGTACATCAAACTTGGTGCTTTAAAGCTTGGAGTGCTTAGGAAAAGTGTGATTGAGAGTTGTATTACATTTGGGGCAGCTCATGTGATGTATTTGAAGCTCATTTAATTCAATTAGCAGAGATTTGCAGGTTTGCAGAAATGCTGTGCAGAAATAGAGCATCACTAATCAAGCCATTAAACCTTGTGTATTGCAAATTGGCCTAATTCCTTTGGTACAAGTGAAGTCCCAATATTTGCTAAGCCTTTGGTTCAAGAATTTTTGAATTTGGATCAGATTTGAAGGAGATAGAGCACTTTTAGTGAGAGGTGGTACCTGACATATGCAGAAAAAGGCAAACCAGAGAGCTACAAAAATTGGTGGTTCTCATTAACCTTGAAGAATTTGATCAAATGCTTCTAGGATATGTTGGAGCATTATGTAATGAAGCCAATGAATGTCTGAACATCAAATTTGGACAAGAATTGAAGCAATTAGAGCAAGATCTCTGACTGGTTCTCTGGCGAGAAAAAAAACCAGAATTTTTTTTGTGAAGAAGTATTATTTGTTTTCAACCTTGATCGAGTATACATTGTTGATGAAGCATTGTGGGATCTAAAAGCACATATATTGCAATCATTTGATGTGATTTGGAGAGATTTGGAGCATTACAAGTACTTCATACATTGTGTTCAAAGGGGTGCATCTACTACCTTACAAACATGGGAGATGGTCTGGTACAAATTGTTGGAGAGAAGCTTGACAAAACTAACTTTCAAGTGTGGAAGTTTCAAATGAAGAGTTTTTTGAAAGGCAAAGGTTTATGGAGTCTCGTGTTGGATGAAGACCCGAAGCCATTTCTACCTCCTCAACCAAATAATGCTCAGTTGGTGGCCCACAAGCAATCGGCAGAGTGGTCTTCGAAAGTGTTGCATTACTTTTCAATATGTGTAACAGATGCCTTGCTTATTCACATCCAAGATGCAAATACACCGAAAGAGGCATGGGATATATTATGTCGAATGTATGAAACAGACACAGGTGCAAGGAAGATACAGCTTAAACAATAGATTCATAGTGTAACACGAAGGAATAGAAGCATACATGAATATGTTCAAGAGATTAAGGGCTATGCAGATTCCTTGTCATCAATCCATGCCCCAATGGATGATGATGATTTGGTTGCCCTCACATTGCATGGTTTAGGCAAAGAATACAAATCTTTTGACACTTCCATCTCAGTAAGGTTGGGAGGAATGCCTGACTTCAATGAGCTTGTGTCTTTGCTCATTGTTGAAGAATTGAAGCTTGGACTTGGTGGAATGAATGTCACAGGTGGTGCATCCTCATCGAGTAATGATGAGCATGCAAGAAATCAGGCCTTTTACTCATCTAGAGGCTCTCCAGGCAGGGGGAGATTTGCCCCTCGAGGCCGTGGAGGACGTGGTTGGAATGACAGGTTTAGTCAACCACAATCAAATCAGAATTTTTAGAATTCACAGTCATCATTTGGACCACGTGGAGGTCGTGGATTTCAATCCCATAGGGGGAGAGTTGGAACAGGTGCTTGTGGTAGAGGACGATGGCAAGGTCCTCAATAAAATTTGAATGGGATTGAATGTCACTATTGTGGCAAACTTGGACATATGGCAAAAGATTGTCACAAAAAGCAGAATGATGTCAGGAATGGAAGACCACAACATGGAAATTATGCATCTACTAGTAACAATGATGGGAGTTCAAATCATCTTTTTGCAATGAAGCACATTATGGGGACAATGGATTCTCAGAATGCTGGAGATGAGTCATGGTATATGGATTCGGGTGCCTCAAACCACATGACATGTCATGGTGAGTGGTTTGAGAAGATGCAACCATTGGGTACAAATGGTTATGTGGTTACAGGAGATGATACTCAGCATCTTATAACACATGTTGGCAGTGTGCCTTTGAGGATGCATGATGGAAATGTGAAGAATATGTCAGAAGTGCTATATGTACCATCCATTACAAAGAATTTGGCATCAGTAGGCCAAATGGTTGAGCAGGGACTACGTTAGAGAAATATTATCCTGGAGGAATCGCCTAATGGATTAGTCTCTTGTCTGGATATCTGTGGGTGAGGCCCCTAGTGAGGGACCCTGCCCCGCGCAACAAGTGCTACTTCCGCTGCTAGCACCCTTGAATTTGTTACGCGGTGAGGACAAGGATCTCACAGCTGGTATCAAAGCAAATTGGCTAATGTGGATCAACTGAGAAACCAAAAATGTCAAAAATTTATGAAGTAGCAGTAAAAGGTTGTAATTGTACAAATTGTTCTTAAGAGACTGAAAATTCATAAATTGGTAATTGGGTCTTCAGATGGAAGTACCGCAATTGCATGGAATCCTTGACTTGCTTGAGACCTAGACATGATGGTATTTACCTTATAGTTCCAAGGACCGTGACTACCTGTATATACTAAGGGTTTAACTGCAGCTCTTTACTGGTAGTATATACGAGTAAATCTAAGATCTTGAAATTATAAGCAAAAATGCTATCCAAATGATGAATTAAAATGTGGTTGATATGATTTTAAAATTTTGGTTGAGAACTGATGAGTTGATTTGGATTCTGATTGAAAAATGATGATTCCGAAATTTTAGTTGAAAAGCGATAAGTTCAACAAAACCACAATGAGGATGAATGGGATGATTCCCTGTGATGATGTTCATAATAACTGGAATGACGATAATGACTTCAGCAAATCAATATGAGATTAGTGGATTGTGCTGACAAATTACTATTGTTAACACTTGACCCAGTGGATTAAGTTAAGGGATGACAAATTAATAATCTGTATAATTGAAATTCCCATGGAGAACTATTCCGATGGAAATTTCGATCTAATGGACCATTATTGTGTTAAAGATATGAATGATATGTTCTGAATGAATTGTTTTCTGATAATGAGTTCTATAATATCTTTATCCCATGATTTTGTGAGGAACTGTGACCAATCTAAAGAACCCCAAAATCAGTTGAATCTAAAATCGGAATTGAATCATAAATAAACGGACTTAACAAGAATTTTCATATTGATAGGAGCATGGATCGAGGTCGTCGTGGTAGAAATGATCACCCCCAACTTGATGAGGAAGAGATCGACTTGGATGTTCGTAAAACTCTTCATAGATTGCAGCCTGGACCTTTCAAGGGTGAAGGGGAAAACTTGGGTGAGGCTATGAAAAAGTGGATCGAAGCAATGGAAGTGTACTTCGATGTCATTGGGTATAATGAGAAGAGCAAAATGGCTCTTACAAGGCTGAAGATAGTAGAAACAGCCAGAGTGGCATGGAGAAACCACTGCGAGACAAACCATCTGGATTGGAATACCCAGACATGGAATGATCTCAAAATTTACCTAAGGACGAGGTTCTATCCTCCTAGATTTTTGGAAACAAAGATGAACAAATTCTTAGAGTTAACCCGAGGGAGCAGAACTATTGAATTATATCACCAAGCGTTTGCTCTCCTCCTCAAATACTCACCACCGCTGGATGAAGAATAGCTGATGGCCAGGTTCATTCGGGGTCTGAACAAACCTTTGATTATCTTTGTGAAGAATGCCAAGCCAGTTTCCATGGCTGAAGCAGTGCAGATGGTGGCGAAGGATTTCACCAAGGCCTTTGATGTCAAAGTCCTGCCCGAAGCCAGCACCATCACCTTTCAAACGGTTTTTAATTCCTGAAGGTGATTCCAACCTTCCGCTGCCTAAAAGATATAAGGATCAAGCCCAGGATATGGGAAGTTCTAGAATGGAAGAAATGTCCTTTTCTTGAAACTCTATCCCCTGGAACTCAACTTCAGAAGTTCAACCCTTGAACAAGGGAGTGAAAGTTATTCTCATTAAAATTGATTTTATTTATAGAAAGATGCATAAAGGATTTATTTTTCTTTCAAAAGTGTTATTCTCATTAAAATTGATTTTATGCATAAAGGATTTCTTTTTCTTTCAATCTCATTAAAATTGATTTTATGCCTAGAAAGATGCATAAAGGATTTAATTTTATTTCAAAAGTGTTAATTTTATTAAAATTGAATTTATGCATAAATAGATGCATAAAAGGATTTTTATAAAAGTGTTATTCCCACTGAAGTTGATTTTTATGCATAAATAGATGCGTAAAGAATCTTTATATCAAAAATTAGAATTCTCTTAAATTCTATGTTTAAATTCTATGAATAGATGTAACGAGATGTGATGAGAATCAGATAAGTGTGAATGAATGGATGGGTGGATGTGATGTGAATAGAGGTGATGAGATGTGAGGTGAATAGATGTGATGAGATGTGATGTGAATCAGATAGATGTGAATGGATGGATGTGATGTGAATAGAGGTGATGAGATGTGATGTGAATCAGATAGATGTGAATGGATGGATGGATGTGATGTGAATAGAGGTGATGAGATGTGAGGTGAATAAATGTATCAGGATGTGATGAGAATCAGACAAGTGTGAATGAATGGATGGGAGGTTGTGATGTAAATAGAGGCGAGGAGATGTGAGGTGAGTAGATGTGATAAGATGTGATGAGAATCAAATAGATGTGAATGAATGGATGAGATGTAACATCATGTGAATCATGATGCAAATGAATGATATGGGATATGAGTGGATGATATGTCATGAAAATGGATGTAAATGTATAAGTGAAGAATGGATGTGAATATATATGTGAAAACATTGATGTAAATGAGTATGTGAAAGAATGGATATAGATGTGTATGTGAAAGAATGTGATGTGATGTGTCATAAATATATGTGGATGTGATGGATATGAATGAATGTGAATGTGATGGATATGAATGAATGTGAATGTGATGTGATGTGTCATAAATATATGTGGATGTGAATGTGATGGATATGAATGAATGTGAATGCGATGGATATGAATGAATGTGATGTGATGGGATGTGAATGAGGATAGATGTGAATGAATGAGATGTGAGGTAATATGAATGAGATGTGATGTGAGTGAATGAATGTGATGTGGTTTGAATGTGATGTGATGTAATATGAATGAGATGTGAGGTAATATGAATGAGATGTGATGTGAGTGAATGTGATGTGGTTTGAATAAATGAGATGTGAATGAATGTGATGTGATGAGATGTGAATATGGGTAGATGCGAGTGGATGAGATTTGATGCGGATAAATGAGAAAAGGTGTGATGAAATGGAAAATGATGTGATGAGATGTGGATATGGGTAGATGTGAGTGGATATGGGTAGATGTGGGTGGATATGGGTAGATGCAAGTGGATATGGGTATATGCGAGTGGATAAGATTTGATGCGGATAAATGAGAAAAGGTGTGATGAAATGGAAAATGATGTGATAAGAATGGAAATACACATGAAATAAATGGGAATACACATGATGTGATAAGAATGGGAATACACATGAAATAAATGAGAATTGATGTGGAACAATGTGGAAAGACGAGAGTTTGTTATAAAAACTGTATTTATGACCTATTTTTAAATGATTGTTTTATGTCAAGAATGCTGGGGAAGCATTTTGACCATCTTGTGAATGAGGTCGTGGAGACCTAATCTGATAAAGTTGCAATAGCTGACAGAGAGTCAATGGAGGATGTCTTGCATAGCAAGATCCGTCGAGGTCTTGACCAGCCTCAGTTCGATTAAAATGGTGAGCTTCCGGTACGGTGGATGAGGGACCAAGGAGGCGGCCTATGAGTGAAGCGCTAGGTCACCTGCGAAGGATCCTAGAGGGTGCTGACCATATGGTGCTCGGACTCTGGGTCGTCGAAGATACCCACACATGCATCGAGAAAGATATTGTAAAAAGGAGTAAGAGTTGTTTTCTAAATTGCATGGATCTGGTTGATTTACCTCGCTGATCCTCAACGGATGAGTCCATGGCTCTTTTATATAGATCCGTTGGTTGACCTTACTGATCTTCATCAGAGATTCTATTTTGAAATGTGATTATATTTCCGGTTACTATGAGCTAGGAACTATAAAAAAGGCCCCCTAAGTGGACAGGTGGTGACCATTCTGGTTCCAATGATGCCATAGGTACACCGATTAAAGAATGATTGGAATTAAGGATTCAATTGGAGATTTTGGAGGATTACGATCAGTTACACTATGATTTCATTAAATGATTGTTTTAAAGATAGCTGAATGTGTAAAAAGGCAATTTCATATTGGGTGTGTAAATGGTATGTCTAGTTTTCAGTTTGTATGAATATCTGGCTAGGGGGCCTGGGAACTCTTTTCCCTAGTACCCGGGACTAAACCTAACCAAATTCCTAATTGGATCCCATCACTACAGGCGGTTGGCTAACCCATGGGACTGGATGGGGTTAGGCTAGACTGATGGATCCCTAAATTGAGACTCAATTCTCTTATGGTACGATAGATAAAGTAAATCCCAGACAAAAATTGTTCTATCGAAAAGAATCAATGGCTGTGCCTCTTAATGAGGCAAAAAGGCGTTGGTCTCTATGATCCAAGTGCAATCTTTTCCCTGATCTAACTATGGGACTTACGGGTTTGGTTAGATCAATTCAGTTAGTTAAGGCTTTTGACTACGTTAGAGAAAAATTATCCTGGAGGAATCGCCCAAGCTTTCCGGGCAAGGGAAGTTTTTTCGGGTTCGATTTTGGAAGAACCGATGGATTAGTCTCTTGTCCGATATCCGTGGGGGGGGGGGGGGAGGGGCAAGGCCCCAACTGAGGGACCTTGCCCCGTGCAACAAGTGCTACTTCTACTGCTAGCACCCTTGAATTTGTTATGCGGTGAGGACAAGGATCTCACAGCTGGTATCAGAGCAAATTGGCTAATGTGGATCAATCGAGAAGCCAAAAATGTCAAAAATTTATGAAGTAGCAGTAAAAGGTTATAATTGTGTGACAAAATTCATACAAATTATTCTTAAGACTGAAATTCATAAATTGGTAATTGGGTCTTCAGATGGAATTACCGCAATTGCATGGAATCCTTGACTTACATGATGGTATTTACCTTATATAGTTCCAAGGACCGTGACTACCTGTATATACCGAGGGTATAACTACAGCTCTTTACTGGTAGTATATATGAGTAAATCTAAGATCTTGAAATTATAAGCAAAAATGCTATCCAAATGATGAATTTTAATGTGGTTGATATGATTTTAAAATTATGGTTGCGAACTATTGAGTTGATTTGGATTCTGATTGAAAAATGATAATTCCTGAATTTTGGTTGAAAAGTGATAAGTTGAACAAAACCACAATGAGGATGAATGGGATGAGTCCCTGTGATTATGTTTGAAACTGGAATGATGATAATGACTTCAGCAAATTACTATGAGATTAATGGATGGTGCTGACAAATTACTATTGTTAACACTTGACCCAATGGATTAAGTTAAGGGATGACAAATCACTATTGTTAACACTTGACCCAGTGGATTAAGTTAAGGGATGACAAATTAATAATCTGTATAATTGAAATTCCCATGGAGAACTATTTCGATGGAAATTTCGATCTAACGGACCATTGTTATGTTAAAGATATGAATGATATGTTCTGAATGAATTGTTATCTAATAATGAGTTCTATAATATCTTTATCCCATGATTCTGTGAGGAACTGACCAATCTAAAGAACCCCAAAACCAGTTGAATCTAAAATCGGAATTGAATCATAAATAAAGAGACTTAACAAGAATTTTTGTATTGATATAGGAGCATGGATCGAGGTTGTTGTGGTAGAAATGATATTATCCCTTGAACAAGGTGGTGAAAGTTATTCTCATTAAAATTGATTTTATGCATAGAAAGATGCATAAAGAATTTATTTTTCTTTCAAAAGTGTTATTCTCATTAAAATTGATTTTATGCATAGAAAGATGCATAAAGGATTTATTTTTCTTTCAAAAGTGTTATTCTCATTAAAATTGATTTTGTGCATAGAAAGATGCATAAAGGATTTATTTTTCTTTCAAAAGTGTTATTCTCATTAAAATTGATTTTATGCCTAGAAAGATGCATAAAGGATTTAATTTTATTTCAAAAGTGTTATTTTTCTTAAAATTGAATTTATGCATAAATAGATGCATAAAAGGATTTTTATAAAAGTGATATTCCCATTGAAGTTGATTTTTATGCATAAATAGATGTGTAAAGAATCTTTATATCAAAAATTAGAATTCTCTTAAATTCTATGTTTAAATTCTATGAATAGATGTAACGAGATGTGATGAGAATCAGATAAGTGTGAATGAATGGATGGGTGAATGTGATGTGAATAGAGGTGATGAGATGTGATGTGAATCAGATAGATGTGAGAATGGATGGATGGATATGATGTGAATAGAGGTGATGAGATGTGAGGTGAATAGATGTGATGAGATGTGATGTGAATGGATGGATGGATGTGATGTGAATAGAGGTGATGAGATGTGATGTGATGAGATGTGATGTGAATTAGATAGATGTGAATGGATGGATGGATGGGATGTGAATAGAGGTGATGAGATGTGAGGTGAATAAATGTATCAGGATGTGATGAGAATCTGATAAGTGTGAATGAATGGATGGGAGGTTGTGATGTGAATAGAGGTGATGAGATGTGATAACATGTGATGAGAATCAAATAGATGTGAATGAATAGATGAGATGTGACGTCATGTGATAAGATGTGATGAGAATCAAATAGATGTGAATGAATGGTGGATGAGATGTGACGTCATGTGAATCAAGATGCAAATGAATAATATGGGATATGAGTGGATGATATGTGATGAAAATGGATGTAAATGTATAAGTGAAGAATGGATGTGAATATATATGTAGATGTGAATGAATGGTGGATGAGATGTGACGTCATGTGAATCAGGATGCAAATGAATAATATGGGATATGAGTGGATGATATGTGATGAAAATGGATGTAAATGTATAAGTGAAGAATGGATGTGAATATATATGTGAAATCATTGATGTGAATGAGTATGTGAAAGAATGGATATAGACATGTATGTGAAAGAATGTGATGTGATGTGTCATAAATATTTGTGGATGTGAATGTGATGGATATGAATGAATGTGAATGTGATGGATATGAATGAATGTGATGTGATGGGATGTGAATCGGGATAGATGTGAATGAATGAGATGTGAGATAAAATGAATGAGATGTTATGTGAGTGAATGTGATGTGGTCTGAATAAATGAGATGTGAATGAATGTGATGTGATGAGATGTGGATATGGGTAGATGCAAGTGGATGAGATCTGATGATGCAGATAAATGAGAAAAGGTGTGATGAAATTGAAAATGATGTGATGAGAATGAGAATACACATGAAATAAATGAGAATTGATGTGGAACATTGTGGAAAGATGAGAGTTCGTTATAGAAACTGTATTTATGACCTATTTTCAAATGATTGTTTTATGTCAAGAGTGCTCGGGAAGCATTTTGACCGTCTTGTGAATGAGGTTGTGGAGACCTAATCTGATAAAGTTGCAATAGCTGACAGAGAGTTAATGGAGGACATCTCCCGTAGCAAGATCGGCCGAGGTCTTGACCAACCTCGGTTCGATTAAAATGGTGAGCTTTCGGTACGGTGGATGAGGGACCAAGGAAGCCGCCTATGAGTGAAGCGCTAGGTCACCTGCGAGGGTGCTGACCATATGATGCTCGGACTCTGGGTCGTCAAAGATACCCACACGTGTGTCGAGGAAGATATTGGAACAAGGAGGAAGAGTTGTTTTCTGAATTCGGGCATGGATCTGGTTGATTCACCTTGCTGGTCCTTAACGGATGAGTCCATGGCTCTTTTATATATGGATCCATTTGGTTGACCTTGCTGATCTTCAACGGAGATTCCATTTTGATATGTGAATATATTGCCGGTTACTATGAGCTAGGAACTATCCAAAAAAGCCCCGTGAGTGGACAGGTGGTGAGCATTCTGGTGCGAATGATGCCATAGGTACACCGATGAAAGAATGATTGGAATTAAGGATTCAATCGGAGATTTTGGAGGATTATGATTAGTGACACCATGATTTCATTAAATGATTGTTTTAAAGACAGCTGAATCTGTGAAAAGGCAATTTCATATTGGGTGTGTAAGTGGTATGACTAGTTTTAAGTTTGCATGATTATCTGGCTAGGTGGCCTAGGAACTCTTTTCCCTGGTACCCGGGACTAAACCTAACCAAATTCCTAATTGGATCCCATCACTATAGTGGTTGGGCAGTTGGCTAACCCATGGGACTGGATGGGGTTAGGCTGGACTGATGGATCCTTAAATTGAGACTCAATTCTCTTATGGTACAATAGATGAAGTAAATCCCAGACAAAAATTGTTCTATGGAAAAGAATCAATGGATGTGCCTTTCAAACAAATAAGGAAAAAAGCATTGGTCTCTATGATCTAAGTGTAATCTTTTCCCTAATCTGACTCTGATTGAGGTGAGCTTTCACGAGCGCTTGCAGGTCCCTATACTCTACAACTACGCCCGTTGGGCTTGGCGTTCTCAGAAATCGTATCTGAGGTCGTTTCGAGCTCCATTTTTGCATTGCAAGTTCTGCACAGGTGATTTCGTCATTTTCTACAGAAATTTTGACAGTACAGTTTTCTGCAAAACAGGCATACATATTCTATTATGGACCGTGCTACATAGCACGAGTTGTTCTCTGTTCAGTCTTTGCTTCATTACAGGTAGCTTTTACATCAGTTTCAGTCAGTGGCCATGGCTGATAACAGCAATGATGTATTTCGCATGTTGTCTGCTGAAGACAAATTGGATGGAGACAGCAACTACCCACTTTGGGCATACATGATGCAGCACTATGGGACTTATGGGTTTGGTCAGATCAGTTCAGTTAGTTAAGGCTTTTGACTATGTTAGAGAAAAAATATCCTGGAGGAATTGCCCATGCTTTCCGGGCAAGGGAGGTTTTTCCGGGTTTGATTTTAGAAGAACCGATAAATTAGTCTCTTGTCTGGATATCCGTGGGCAAGGCCCACGGATAAATTAGTCTCTTGTCTGGATATCCGTGGGCAAGGCCCCGAGTGAGGTACCCTGCCCCGCGCAACAAGTGCTACTTCCACTACTAGCACCCTTGAATTTGTTATGAGGTGAGGACAGGGATCTCATAGCTGGTATCAGAGCAAATTGGCTAATGTGGATCAACTGAGAAGCCAAAAATGTCAAAAATTTAAGAAGTGGCAGTAAAAGATTGTAATTGTGTGATAAAATTCATACAAATTGTTCTTAAGATTGAAATTCAAAAATTGGTAATTGGGTCTTCATATGCAAGTACCATAATTGCATGGAATTCCTGACTTGCTTGAGACCTAGACATGATGGTATTTACCTTATAGTTCCAAGGACCATGACTACCCGTATATACCGAGGGTATAACTGCAACTCTTTATTGGTAGTATATACGAGTAAATCTAAGATCTTAAAATTATAAGCAAAAATGCTATCTAAATGATGAATTCAAATGTGGTTGATATGATTTTAAAATTTTGGTTGAGAACTGATGAGTTTATTTGGATTCTGATTGAAAAATGATGATTCTTGAATTTTGGTTGAAAAGCGATAAGTTGAACAAAGCCACAATGAGGATGAATGGGATAAGTCCCTGTGATGATGTTTGTAACTGGAATGACAATAATGACTTCAACAAATCACTAAGAGATTAGTGGATTGTGCTGACAAATTACTATTGTTAACACTTGACCCAGTGGATTAAGTTAAGGGATGACAAATTAATAATCTGTAAAATTGAAATTCCCATGGAGAACTATTCAGATGGAAATTTCGATCTAATGGACCATTATTGTGTTAAAGATATGAATGATATGTTCTGAATGAATTGTTATCTAATAATGAGTTCTATAATATCTTTATCCCATGATTCTGTCAGGAATCGACCAATCTAAAGAACCCCAAAATTAGTTGAATCTAAAATCGGAATTGAATCATAAATAAAGGGACTTAACAAGAATTTTTGAATTGATAGAAGCATGGATCGAGGTCGTCGTGGTAGAAATGATAACCCCCAACTCGATGAGGAAGAGCTCGACTTGGATGTTTGTAAAACTCTTCATAGATTGCAGTCTGGACCTTTCAAGGGGTGAAGGGGAAAACTTGGGTGAGGCTATGGAAAAGCGGATCGAAGCAATGGAAGAGTACTTCGATGTCACTGGGTATAATGAGAAGAGCAAAATGGCTCTTGCAAGGCTGAAGATAGTAGAAACAGCCAAAGTGGCATGGAGAAACCACTGCGAGACAAACCGTCTGGATCGGAATACCCAGACATGAAATGATCTCAAAATTTACCTAAGGAGAACGAGGTTCTATCCTCGTAGCTTTCTGAAAACAAAGATGAACAAATTCTTAGAGTTAACCTAGGGGAGCAGAACTATTGAATTATATCACCAAGCGTTCACTCTCCTCCTCAAATACTTACCACTGCTGGGATGAAGAATAGCTGATGGCCAGGTTCATTCGGGGACTGAACAAACCTTTGAATATCCTGGTGAAGAATGCCAAGCCAGTTTCCATGGCTGAAGCACTGTGGATGGCGAAGGATTTCGCCAAGGCCTTTGATGTCGAAGTCTCGCCAAAGCTAGCACCATCACCTTTCGAACGGTTTTTAATTCCAGAAGGTGATTCCAACCTTCCACCGCCTAAAAGATATCAGGGTCAAGCCCAGGACATGGGAAGTTCTAGAATGGAAGAAATGTCCTTTTCCCGAAACTCTATCCCCTAGAATTCAACTTCAGAAGTTCAACCCTTAAACAAGGGAGTGAAAGTTATTCTCATTAAAATTGATTTTATGCATAGAAAGATGCATAAAGGATTTATTTTTCTTTCAAAAGTGTTATTCTCATTAAAATTGATTTTATGCATAGAAAGATGCATAAAGGATTTATTTTTCTTTCAAAAGTGTTATTCTCATTAAAATTGATTTTGTGCCTAGAAAGATGCATAAAGGATTTAATTTTATTTCAAAAGTGTTATTTTTCTTAAAATTGAATTTATGCATAAATAGATGCATAAAAGGATTTTTATAAAAGTGTTATTCCCACTAAAGTCGATTTTTATGCATAAATAGATGCGTAAAGAATCTTTATATAAAAAATTAGAATTCTCTTAAATTCTATGAATAGATGTAACGAGATGCGATGAGAATCAGATAAGTGTAAATGGATGGGTGGATGTGATGTGAATAGAGGTGATGAGATGTCAGGTGAATAGATGTCATGAGATGTGATGTGAATCAGATAGATGTAAATGGATGGATGGATGTGATGTGAATAGAGGTGATGAGATGTGAGGTGAATAGATGTGATGTGAATCACATAGATGTAAATGGATGGATGGATGTGATGTGAATAGAGGTGATGAGATGTGACGTGAATAGATGTGATGAGATGTGATGTGAATGGATGGATGAATGTGATGACATGTGATGTGAATCAGATAGATGTGAATGGATGGATGGATGTGATGTGAATAGAGGTGATGAGATGTGAGGTGGATGTGAATCAGATAGATGTGAATGGATGGATGGATGTGATGTGAATAGAGGTGATGAGATGTGAAATAAATGTATCAGGATGTGATGAGAATCAGATAAGTGTGAATGAATGGATGGGAGGTTGTGATGTGAATAGAGGTGATGAGATGTGAGGTGAGTAGATGTGATAAGAATCAAATAGATGTGAATGAGATGTGATGAGAATCAAATAGATGTGAATGAATGGATGAGATGTGATACCATGTGAATCAGGATGCAAATGAATGATATGGGATATGAGTGGATGATATGTGATAAAAATGGATGTAAATGTATAAGTAAAGAATGGATGTGAATATATATGTGAAAGCATTGATGTGAATGAGTGTGTGAAAGAATGGATATAGATGTGTATGTGAAAGAATGTGATGTGATGTGTCATAAATATTTGTGGATGTGAATGTGATAGATATGAATGAATGTGAATGTGATGGATATGAATGAATGTGATGTGATGGGATGTGAATCGGGATAGATGTGAATGAATGAGATGTGAGGTAAAATAAATAAGATGTGATGTGAGTGAATGTGAGGTGGTCTGAATAAATGAGATGTGAATGAATGTGATGTGATGAGATGTGGATATGGGTAAATGCGAGTGGATGAGATCTGATGCGAATAAATGAAAAAAGGTGTGATGAAATGGAAAATGATGTGATGAGAATGGGAATACACATGAAATAAATGAGAATTGATGTGGAACAATGTGGAAAGACGAGAGTTTGTTATAGAAACTGTATTTATGACCTGTTTTTAAATGATTGTTTTATGTCAAGAATGATGGGGAAGCATTTTGACCGTCTTGTGAATGAGGTCGTGGAGACCTAATTTGATAAAGTTGCAACAGCTGACAGAGAGGCAATGGAGGACGTCTCGCGTAGCAAGATCGGCTAAGGTCTTGACCACCCTCGGTTCGATTAAAATGGTGAGCTTCCGGGTACGGTGGATGAGGGACCAAGGAAGCCGCCTATGAGTGAAGTGCTAGGTCACCTACGAAGGATCCTAGAGGGTGCTGACCATACAGTGCTCGGACTCTAGGTCGCCGAAGATACCCACACGTGCGTTGAGGAAGATATTGGAATAAGGAGTAAGAGTTATTTTCTAAATTCGGGCATGGATCTGGTTGATTCACCTTGCTGGTCCTCAACGGTTGAGTCCATGGCTCTTTTATATGCATCCGTTGGTTGACCTTGCTGATCTTCAATGGAGATTCCATTTTGATATGTGAATATATTGCCGGTTACTATGAGCTAGGAAATATCAAAAAGGCCCCCTGATGAGTGGATAGGTGGTGAGCGTTCTGGTTGCGAATGATGCCATAGGTACACCGATGAAAGAATGATTGGAATTAAGGATTCAACCAAAGATTTTGGAGGATTATGATCAGTGACACTATGATTTCATTAAATGATTATTTTAAACACAGCTCAATCTGTAAAAAGGCAATTTCATATTGGGTGTGTAAGTGGTATGACTAGTTTTAAGTTTACATAAATATCTGGCTAGGGGGCCTGGGAACTCTTTTCCCTGGTACCCGGGACCAAACCTTACCAAATTCCTAATTGGATCCCATCATGTGGTTGGGTGGTTGGCTAACCCATGGGTCTGGATGGGGTTAGGCGAGTGATGGATCCCTGAATTGAGACTCAATTCTCTTAAGGTACGATAGATGAAGTAAATCCCAGACAAAAATTATTCTATGGAAAAGAATCAACGGTTGTGCCTCAATGAGGAAAAAAGCGTTGGTCTCTACGATCCAAGTGCAATCTTTTCCCTGATCTGACTATGGGCTTACGGGTTTGGTCAAATCAGTTCAGTTAGTTAAGGCTTTTGACTACGTTAGAGAAAAATTATCCTGGAGAAATCGCCCATGCTTTCCGAGCAAGGGAAGTTTTTTCGGGTTTGATTTTGAAAGAACCAATGGATTAGTCTCTTGTCCAGATATCCGTGGGGGCGAGGCCCCCAGTGAGGGACCTTGCCCCGCGTAACAAGTGCTACTTCCACTGCTAGCACCCTTGAATTCGTTACGCGGTGAGGACAGGGATCTCACAGTTGGTATCATAGCAAATTGGCTAATGTGGATCAACCGAGAAGCCAAAAATGTCAAAAATTTATGAAGTAGCAGTAAAAGGTTGTAATTGTGTGATAAAATTCATACAAATTATTCTTTAGACTGAAATTCATAAATTGGTAATTGGGTCTTCAGATGGAAGTACCGCAATTGCATGGAATCCCTGACTTGCTTGAGACCTAGACATGATGGTATTTACCTTATAGTTCCAAGAACCGTGACTACTCGTATATATCGAGGGTATAACTGTAGCTCTTTACTGGTAGTATATATGAGTAAATCTAAGATCTTGAAATTATAAGCAAAAATGCTATCCAAATGATGAATTCAAATGTGGTTGATATGATTTTAAAATTCTAGTTGAGAACCGATGAGTTGATTTGGATTCTGATTGAAAAATGATGATTCCTGAATTTATGTTAAAAAGCGATAAGTTCAACAAAACCACAATGAGGATGAATGGGATGATTCCCTGTGATGATGTTCATAATAACTGGAATGACGATAATGACTTTAGCAAATCAATATGAGATTAGTGGATTGTGCTGACAAATTACTATTGTTAACACTTGACCCAGTGGATTAAGTTAAGGGATGACAAATTACTATTGTTAACACTTGACCCAGTGGATTAAGTTAAGGGATGACAAATTACTATTGTTAACACTTGACCCAATGGATTAAGTTAAGGGATGACAAATTAATAATCTGCATAATTGAAATTCCCATGAAGAACTATTCCGATGGAAATATCGATCTAATGGATCATTATTGTGTTAAAGATATGAATGATATGTTCTGAATGAATTGTTATCTTATAATGAGTTCTATAATATCTTTATCCCATGATTTTGTGAGAGGAGCTGACCAATCTAAAGAACCCCAAAATCAGTTGAATCTAAAATCGGAATTGAATCATAAATAAACGGACTTAACAAGAATTTTCGTATTGATAGGAGCATGGATCGAGGTCGTCGTGGTAGAAATGATAACCCCCAACTCGATGAGGAAGAGCTCAACTTGGATGTTCGTAAAACTCTTCATAGATTGCATCCTGGACCTTTTAAGGGTGAAGGGGAAAACTTGGGTGAGGCTATGGAAAAGTAGATCGAAGCAATGGAAGAGTACTTCGATGTCACTGGGTATAATGAGAAGAGCAAAATGGCTCTTGCAAGGCTGAAGATAGTAGAAACAGCCAGAGTGGCATGGAGAAACCACTGCGAGACAAACCATCTGGATCAGAATACCCAGACATGGAATGATCACAAAATTTACCTAAAGACGAGGTTCTATCCTCCCAGCTTTTTGGAAACAAAGATGAACAAATTCTTAGAGTTAACCCAAGGGAGCAGAACTATTGAATTATATCACCAAGCATTCGCTCTCCTCCTCAAATACTCGCCATTGCTGGATGAAGAAGAGCTGATGGCCAGGTTCATTCGGGGACTGAACAAACCTTTGAATATCTTGGTGAAGAATGCCAAGCCAGTTTCCATGGGTGAAGCAGTGCGGATGGCGAAGGATTTCGCCAAAGCCAGCACCATCACCTTTCAAACGGTTTTTAATTCCAGAAGGTGATTCCAACCTTTCACCGCCTAAAAGATATCAGGGTTAAGCCCAGGATATTGGGAAGTTCTAGAATGGAAGAAATGTCCTTCTCTCGAAACTCTATCCCCTGGAATTCAACTTCAGAAGTTCAAACCTTGAACAAGGGAGTGAAAGTTATTCTCATTAAAATTGATTTTATGCATAGAAAGATGCATAAAGGATTTATTTTTCTTTCAAAAGTGTTATTCCCATTAAAATTGATTTTATGCATAGAAAGATGCATAAAGGATTTCTTTTTCTTTCAAAGGTGTTATTCTCATTAAAATTGATTTTATGCCTAGAAAGATGCATAAAGGATTAAATTTTATTTCAAAAGTGTTATTTTTCTTAAAATTGAATTTATGCATAAATAGATGCATAAAAGGATTTTTATAAAAGTGTTATTCCCACTGAAGTTGATTTTTATGCATAAATAGATGCGTAAAGAATCTTTATATCAAAAATTAAAATTCTCTTGAATTCTATGTTTAAATTCTATGAATAGATGTAATGAGATGTGATGAGAATCAGATAAGTGTGAATGAATGGATGGGTGGATGTGATATGAATAGAGGTGATGAGATGTGAGGTGAATAGATGTGATGAGATGTGATGTGAATCAGATAGATGTGAATGGATGGATGGATGTGATGTGAATAGAGGTAATGAGATGTGATGTGATGAGATGTGAATAGAGGTGATGAGATGTGATGTGAATCAGATAGATGTGAATGGATGGATGGATGTGATGTGAATGGATGGATGGATGTGATGTGAATAGAGGTGATGAGATGTGAGGTGAATAGATGTAATGAGATGTGATGTGAATCAGATAGATGTGAATGGATGGATGGATGTGATGTGAATAGAGGTGATGAGATGTGAGGTGAATAAATGTATCAGGATGCGATGAGAATCAGATAAGTGTGAATGAATGGATGGGAGGTTGTGATGTGAATAGAGGTGATGAGATGTGAGGTGAGTAGATGTGATAAGATGTGATGAGAATCAAATAGATGTGAATGAATGGATGAGATGTGACGTCATGTGAATCAGGATGCAAATGAATGAATATGAGTGGATGATATGTGATGAAAATGGATGTAAATGTATAAGTGAAGACGAGATGTGAATATATATGTGAAAGCATTGATCTAAATAAGTATGTGAAAGAATGGATATAGATGTGTATGTGAAAGAATGTGATGTGATGTGTCATAAATATATGTGGTAAAGGCAATTTCATATTGGGTGTGTAAGTGGTATGACTAGTTTTAAGTTTGCATGATGAATATCCGACTAGGGAGCTTGGGAACTCTTTTCCCTGGTACCCGAGACTAAACCTAACCAAATTCCTAATTGGATCCCATCACTACAGTGGTTAGGCGGTTGGCTAACCCATGGGACTGGGGATGGGGTAGGCTGGACTGATGGATCTCTAAATTGAGACTCAATTCTCTTATGGTACGATAGATGACCAGACAAGTCTATGGAAAAGAATCAACGGTTGTGCCTCTCAATGAGGAAAAAAGCATTGGTCTCTATGATCCAAGTGCAATCTTTTCGCTGATCTGACTATGGGACTTACGGGTTTGGTCAGATCAGTTCAATTAATTAAGGCTTTTGACTACGTTAGAGAAAAATGATCCTGGAGGAATCGCCCATGCTTTCCGGGCAAGGGAAGTTTTTTCGGGTTTGGTTTTGGAAGAACCAATGGATTAGTCTCTTGTTCGGATATCCGTGTGGTGGGCGAGGCCCCGAGTGAGGGACCCTGCCCCACGCAACAAGTGCTACTTCCGCTACTACTGCTAGCACCCTTGAATTCATTGCGCGGTTAGGACAGGGATCTCACAAATAAGATAGGTATTATTTTCCATAGCTTCGCTGCTATTACTGATAATTTTTAATTTTTCTTAAAAGAATCAAACATTGTAATGGAAATATGATAGAAGATCTATTCTTAAGCTTAAACCTAAACTATGAATTTAAATCATAATTTTAACCATAATAATAAACTTAATTATGATTATTCTACTAAATTAAGCTATTTCCATTATTCCTCTTTTCCCAAATTGATAGGATTATCTCTTTTCCATTTATAATGAATTAAAGTAGTTTTTAACTACTTATAAATAATCTAAAAGAATTAACCATTATTTTATTAACATAAAAGCATAAAATACCATTTTCTTATTCTCTAGCTTAACAAGCCTAGAGTTTGGTTTTGAAATAAGAATTTATCAATGAAAAGCATTCTTTTGCTCTAAAGAATTAGTCATAGAGATGACTTTCTTTTTGGAGAGAGAGATATACATAAGAAAGCATTCTAAATAAGCATAAAGATTAACTTTTTCTTGATTACACATTAAAATTCTTAGGGAAAGCTTGATTTGAATTTAAAACAACCAATTAGAAAACTTCTCAAGCTTGAGAGGGGTTGAGAAGAGAAGTCATTTGAGAAAATTTAACCAAAAACCATAAAATTCATTCTTACCTCAAGGATTAGCTTGCTTATTTTTTTTAGAAGTGAAGCCCCCAACCAATCAATTGGTTTAGCAAGTGGAGAAGAGAGAGTTGTTGAAGAGAGAGAGAAGCTCCCCAAAAGTACAGGAGGATTTTAAAGGGATAATAGAAAATATAATTATTTTAATGTAATATTGGCATGGTATAGTTCACAGATGAGAATACAAAAGAATGAGGGTCTATTTATAGGTGAGGGAGGCCATTAACTGAGTCCAACTAGGTTCTAGAATTTTTTAGCTTCAATTTGATTGAATTTGGACAAGATTTGGACCAGTTTGGCTCCCCTTTTGATCCAATTTAATCCACGAGAGAGGAGAGATAAAAATATCACAAATTTTTAAATTAAAAACCCTTCCACACATGTGAAGGAGGCGCCTACCTCAAAATTCTCCCTCCTTACCAAGGTGTCAAAAATTCATCATTTCTCCAAAATATCTCATTTTTTTAGTAATATCTCTTAATTTTTAACTAATAAACCTTGTACTTAGTCAAC
The DNA here is from genome assembly GCF_041138505.1 of Cibotium barometz. Taxonomy (NCBI): domain Eukaryota; kingdom Viridiplantae; phylum Streptophyta; class Polypodiopsida; order Cyatheales; family Cibotiaceae; genus Cibotium; species Cibotium barometz. The sequence continues at coordinate 56,488,885 of NC_141070.1, forward strand.
TCTTCATCTTATGTGAGCATTTACTCATTTTTGGGTATTTTCTTTTATTCATTGGATTTATCTCATCCCAACACTTGGATTAATCCTATTGGCCCATTAGAACCTTAATTGGACCATAATCCAAAAATTTCTGAAAATCTAGACCCTTAGGCTAAGGTCCCTTATATCATTTTTAATTGATTCCTAATACACGTTGGGGAATTTATTTTGAACTTCTGTTTAAAGGAAATATATTTTAGATATTAGGAAAATTTTTATATCTAAAAATATCTCAATATTGAATTACCTCTCTCTAGAATTTTTCTTCTCTCTAGGTAAAAACAAGGAAAAATAATATTTTCTTGTATTCTAAAATAGGGAATGATTACAGGGGATTGAGGTAAAATCTTAATCATTATTCTAGCTAAGGAGGAATCTTACAGGTGTGAGCTAGGCTGGGTAGTGGTGGCGGTAGCAATAGTTAGAGAGATATTGCTCAAGTAGAGAGAGAGGGCAGCCAAGAAAAGCTCCCTCCAAAGCTCCCTCCACCAAGCTCGCTCAGTGACTATCCCCACAAATCATCATCTAAAGGAAGCAGTGGTGGTCAATTTGGAAAATAAACTAGAGGCAACACAAAAAAAAAGTATCATGGGGGAGGCCACTCTAGAGGCAAGGGAAGCACGAAAGAGGCCGAGGTGGTTAGCAAAGAAAGAAAATTACAACTAGCATGGAGTGCTATTACTATGGCAAACTAGGGCACATTATAAAGGACTGTTATAATCAGCATAATAATATCAAAATCAGAAAGCAACTATGCATCATTAAGTAAATAGGGTGATGACAAAATTAAGTAGCTATTTATAATGCAACACATGCTCATTTCCATGATAGGAGATGTGTTAGGATCGGGAGATGGTATGTGGATTTTGGTGCCTATAGAAAAGAGAATAGATGAGATCAGAGGAGACACACAAACCCAAATTGCTCTCATTAATCCATCTCACACAATGTAGAGATGCTCCATAGCTAGCTTCATTCTCCTTCACCAAAATCAGCACATTTTACAAGTGATAAGTTCACACATAACATAACCTAGTACTAATGTTCACACACACTTGGCCAGTTGGAGTAGATCTATGTCATCCTACTATAGGCAAGGTGACATAATACTTGCCATTTATGGATATGGTTTGTCCTAGATCCCAAATATATATCACTATGAATGATTGCCAAAGGCCTTCTACTCATTTGACCATCCTTTGGAAATGGAAGTCTTACATGCTTCCCAAACTGACATGCATCACATACATGATTGCTTCCATTATACGTGAACCTTGGGGCAAACTACCAACAATCTCTTATGTTTGCATAGACTTTAGCTTTTGGATATTCACATGCCCAATCCTCTTATGCCACATATCAATGTCTTACACAATACCATGGCTATGTGAAAACATGGTTGATTTTCACTTTGGAATACATACATCATCCAAAGTGAATAGTCTTCCTTCCTTTTGTTCCTTTGCAATGACCATTGTTGAAGTCCTCAACAAAACAACCACACTCATTGAGCTTTATTTGCAATCCTTGCTTAACCATTTGATCCATGAATGCAAGGTTCTTAGTGTGATTAATGGTGCATACAATACATCTGACACTCTTCCAGCATGCATCTTCAATGACACACTACCAACATGAGTGATGCGATGCTGTGTATCATCTCCTATAACCACATATCCATGTGTTTTTATGGGCAGGGTGTGATTTTTTGGCAAGCTTTCTTCGCGGGTGCTTATTAGGAAAGCTCATCACACCCAGTCCATTGTATGCAAAAGAATATATAAGTGAACTAGCATTTGAGACAAAAAATCTAATTAAAGAGTAAAAGAAATACAACATGCCATGATGAGGAGACTATTTATTATAATTATGTTTCAAAACTAGATGAATGGTTAGTTTATTTTAACTTACTATTAATTGTCCACCATTAAAAATAATGCTCTATAAATGTAATATGATCAACATATTCATGCAATATGATCAACAATGGTCCATAAATGTAATATGATCAGCCATAAATGTAATATGATCAACAATGATCCGCCGTAAAAGTAAAAGTGATAAACCATGAATCATAATACTAGTCTTGTTGTAAGTCAAAAGTAAAACAACATAGAATTCTCATAACATGCATGATAAGCACATTTAAGATGACATGTGTTTCAATAGACATTGATAACACAACATATCAATGCTCAATTCAACAAAAATCTCAATCCAAAAATAACAATCCCGTCTCTCAAATCCAAACTAGCAATCCCAAAAACTATTTTCTTGTGCTAGGGCTTGGATGATTCTTTCTCTTGAGATTGCATGTGTCACCACTTTGAATCTCCCTCTTGAGACACTTATTGTAAATTTCCTTGTGTTTTTTGACATACAGATAAAAGGCCGTCATAAGTTCACATACTCTTACCATGTGTCTTCATCCTGCAAGCATACTATGTCATCCTTCCCACAACAACCCATTTATAAAAAGTGGTCACAAGATATGCATACAAGGTCACACACACATGAGTACTCTCCCATACACAAAAGATAAAACACATATACTCTCACACATACTCTCGAGACCATACATACAAGGTCCCACATACATACAATGACATACATACAAGGTCCCACATACATACAATGACATACATGCTATTGATTCATAAGTGTTAATAAAAACAATGCTAAGAGAACACGTACTTACAAAATAATTATGATCGTTTAGCCCCTCTAAGATATGGTCTGCTTGGACCAATAGTGCACGTTGGATTAATCTTAGGTGACAACTCCAAAATAAAACTTTTATGGTTGCACAAAATTCTTGTGCATCAATCTTCTCTCCTTCTTCTCTGTCCATCCATGGCCTTGGATATCCTTCTCAATGGAAGAGACAACACACCAAAGTAACCACCTACATAAGAGACACACCACCAAAGTAAACTTACTCACTTTTTATATATACACTTACCTATGTACATAAAAACTTACATATATATATATATATATATATATATATATATATATATATATATATATATATATATATAAGCTTACTATGTGCTTACATACATACATATATGCTTACTAACATATAAGATTAGTCTCTTATATAATGTTATCTCAAGCATTAACTTCAAATTACATTTTGAGGAAAATCCTCAAAATGATAATATACAAGCCACAAGGGACAAGCAATGGTCCAACTAAAAGCCAACTGCTATTATGGCACACTCCATGGCCATAGGCATACGCTCCATAATGGTGGTGACCACAAACCACCCTTGGTCACATAAGAACCAATCTGTTATCGACTCCACAAGCTCTCTACTATGAATATTCCATGTGTGACCCCTGCCCCCTTCAGGGCACTCTTGTCGCTGCCGCGGCGAAAGCGGCATCAGCCTCCCGCGTGGGGTGAGGATCCACACTCGGGGCCTCGCTCGTAGATGTCCGAGATGAGAGGCTAGCCCGGGCAATTCCTCCGAAACCGAGCCCGGAAAGACTCCCCTCGCCTGGAAGGCACGGGCAATTCCACCATGGGAAAAATCTTCTAATGGGGGAATTATTCTAACGAGTCAAAGTCTTAACTAGCTAAACTGATTTGACTGAACATGAAGTCACATGGTCAGATCAAAAAGAGACTTGCACTTGGTCCATGGAATCACCGCTTTTTTCCTCATTTATGAGGCACAGCCCCCGCTGATCCCCTCCCACAGAACAAGGTCTTCTCAGGATTTAATTTAATTAATGTAACTAATCGTATCTAATTATTTCACAAGAATCCTCTGATCCAGCCTACCCCATCCGGCCCATGGGTTAGCCAACCACCCGACCACAGTATTGGTGGGATTCCTTTATAAAGATTAGGTTGTGTTTTTGCCTAAGTACCGAGGAAAAGAGTTCTTAGGCCCCCTAACCGTCGACGATTCATGCAAAAATTAAGGTAGGCATACCACGTACACACCCCATATGAGATTGCCATTTATAACCAGATTCACTTCAATAGAAATCATAATATTTTTGTTCATTATTTTCCAGAATTCCAAGTCCATTATATTACAAAATGTGTCTTCTGAACTCTCCGTTGAAGACCAGCTGGCCAACCAACAAGATCCAGTATCAAAATTTGGTTCCAAAAAATCTTTCCTTTTAGTCCATCTGAAATCTTCCTCGATGTACGCATGGGTGTCCTAGCAACCGAGTGCCCGTGCATCACCTGGTCAGAACCCTCTAGGATCGTCCTTAGGTGTCCTAGCACTTCACTCAGGGACCGCTTTGTCGATCCTCACCCATTATACCAAAAACGCATCGTTTTAACCTTATCGAGGCTGGTCAAGACCTCACTAGGCTTTGTCGCGTGCGACATCCCTTGACAACTCCTCGCCAGGCTGTTCCAACAAACCTCCTCTCAGTAAAACACATGCCAAATGCTTCCTCCAGCATTCTGGCATAAAACAGTCCTTTGAATGAAAAACAAAGGTTCCAATGCAAGTAAAATTTCTAGTTTGAGATTGGTTCATAAAACCCTTTTCTCCATAATTCCCAGTTTCATAATGAGGATCCTTGATCTCTCATGAGGGTAATCTACCCATCATTTTGTCTGTTTGTCCAACTAGATTCTTGGTGAGTTTGGTCAAAGGAAAAACTAGTTTAGTTCCAGTAGTCTATTCTTTGTATTTAGGAACTAGAATTGGACACAAATTTTTTGCTTGATTCAGTTCGAGAGATGGACAAGTAGGTTTACTATCCGTCCCTTCGCAGTCTAACCAAATTCATTCGGTTTAGTTCTAACGAGGATTCTCTTCAGATAAACATCTAGTTTTGGGTAAATATCAATTTAGTGATTTTACCAATTAAAATATCCAAGATATTCTTTCTGCCACATAATTTCTTGACCTTAATTCATTAGTTAGAATTATGGTGGAAATTCATCTTTTTTACCCTAAATTTTTTTCAAATCCATCTTTTCTTAAATATCATAAAAATTCTTCTTTTAACTAAATACCAATTTTCTATTTTTTGAATAAAACTAAAATCCCTTTTTTTCTCATTTAATGAGTACAATCCAATTATCATGAGAGCTCCTCCTTTACCATAAATTAAATCTATCTAAAATTCTCTTAAAAATTACATAAAATATCCATTAATTTCATTAAGCTAGAAATTCCACTTTTCTCATTCAAATGATTGAATTCCAAATATGGTGGGAATTCCTCTTTCATCATTTAAATTTATCTATGCAAAAAGATAAATTTAACTAAATTTTCTCTTAAAAATTAAATAAAATCTCCATTAATTTCTTTACACTAGAAATTCCATTCTTCTCATTTAAATGGTTGAATTCCAATTATGGTGGAAATTTTTCTTTCATCATTTAAATTTATCTATGCAAAAAGATAAATTTAATTAAATTCTTCTTTAAATTTTAAATAAAATATCCATTATTTTGGTATTCTAAATTTTTCTCTTTCCTCATTGGAATACATGGATTTCTATTGTCATGGGAATTTCTCTTTTATCATAAAAATGAATTACTAGAATTTTTTCTTTTTTCTAATTAATTATTTATGTATAAACATAAAAATTAAATTTTCCATGGTTATGATGAGAATTATTCAATTAATCTAGGTTGATTAATCCTAGAATATGGTAGGAAGTCCTCTTTTCATATTATGAATGAAAATGATTTATGTGCAAAAATTTTGCCATAGCTCCGCTGCTATTACTGAATTTTTAATAATTTTAAAAGCATAAAGTTTAGTATATGATAGAATAACTATCATTAGGATCAATATCCAATTATGGACTTGATTCCTAAGTTTTTCATAAATTAAATAGCATAAAAGGGCATTAAAAAGCCACTTCTTTGGCCTCCAATTTGACAAGCATAGAGTTTACTTAGAATTAAGAATTGCTCCATGAGAAGCATCATTTGAATATAGCATAGGTCATAGGAATGACCATTCTTTGGGAGGAGAGAGAGATATGCTTAAAAAAACATTCTAATTTAAGCATAAATATATAATTTATAAGATTTATCACTAGAATTCATTAGAGAGTTCCAATTGCATTAAAGAGCCATTCAATTGAATGCTTTTCAAGTTTGAGAGGGGTTGAGAAGTGAGAAACATTTTGAGATTAAGAAAAAAGACCATAAAACACACTTTATCTCTTAATTTGCTTGATTCTTTAGTCAATGGAGACGCCCCCAATCAATCAATTGGTTTGGTATGTTGATGAAGACTCCAAGGAAGGTTGAAGAGAGAGAGAAGCAACCCTGAGACAAAAGTTAAACAAGGATGTTTTAAAGGTGCTAGATGATAAGAAGAAGACACACAGTAAGTGCCACATTCACAATCACAAGTGTCGTCTCGTTGTGGTGACCTCTATATGCTTCGTGCGAGCATGAAAAATTAGGTTCCTGGCCAACCTGCTAATGTTGTCACAAAAAATGACAACTTGTCTATCCACCAATGATAGACCCAAATTTGCAAGTAGCTTTCTCAACCAAGCTACCTCACATGCTGCCACCATAGCAGCACCTCTATACTCGGCCTCTGTACTGGATAGAGCAACCGTAGGCTGCTTCTTGCTGCTCCAAGTCATAGCAGCACTCCCCAAAGAAAACATGAAGCCACTAGTAGATCTTCTATCTAAGATACTACCAACCCAATCAGCATCTGTGTACCCATGTACACATATCTGTGTACCCATGTACACATATCTCTGTCCCAGTTTCATAAAATAGTCTACAATGCAAAGTATACCTCACATACCTCAGTATGCGTCTCAATGCATCCAAATGCAGCTTCCAAGGAACCTGCAAAAACTGACTCACCAACCCAACATCATAGCTCAAATCTGGCCTGGTGATCGTCATGTAGATCAAGCTTCCTACTATGTGCCTATACATAGTAGGATCCTCCAAAATCTCTCCTGAATCTACACTCAACTTGCCATTCTGATCCAATGGCACTGAGATAGGCGTACAGCCTGTCATACCATACTTAGACAATATGTCCAAGCCATACTGTCTCTGCAGTAATCCAATACCATGTGGTGACCTAATCACCTCAATGTCCAAGAAATATATGAGCTCCCCCAAATCCTTCATCTCAAACTTCTGTCTAAGCAAGATCTTTACTTTTCCAAAACCATGAGGTCAAAGAACATGATTGCTCGCTTGACCCCAAAGTACTACAAAGTGTGCATGCACCATACCCTCATCATCCACATACGTCCAAGTACATTTCTGGGGATGGGGGGGGGATATGGTGAGCAAAAGCCTGGTTCTCGGTATGACCTATTGCCATATATGGTGAGCAATTTATTATACCATTCTTTTTGACAACCTAACCTTACAAACCAACCCCCCCAACACACAGGAATCTCTTCATCACGGATACACCCCGTAATCTTCTCTCAACTAAAGTGAAAATTTTCAAGGAAAGTAGAAAAAGGATCAAAGAAAGTAAAGAGTTATAGTCTTCACTTAGAGGGAGAAAACACACAGGCACACATGCATCCCTCATAGCCCATCCACCACAACACCTACATTGAACCTTCATTACTCAAAATGATTTCACATTTCACAAGCAAGTCTTGCTTACATAGGCACTCATAATAGCTAGTAGTGCACCAAGCCTCATCATCAATGAACCATCCAAGTACATCTTTGGATTGGGGGGAAGGGGGGGAGGGGGGCGCATGGTGGGTGAAAGCATGGTCTATGGTATGACCCATCACTTGGATCCTCTTCAAATGTGTAGGAACCTCCAAAGATCTTTAAAGAAAACAACTCCTTACGCTCTCCATTGGCCCATCTACCTCTTCTTGATTGAAAGGATGCAGGGGAGAAGAGAGCTTGAGCTCTTGCAAGCATACACACACTCACAAAACCCTAAAAGAGAACACACAAGGTGAGAGATTGAAAATCTTCTTCTTCTTCACACAACACTCAACACACCATATACAAAGATAAGAGAACACACAATATGAAAGGTACTCAACCAAATACATACTAGGGTTCTCTATAGTGTGAACCCAACTAAATGAGCTGGCACTATAACTATGCCAGTCTGTAGAATGGCTGTCACACAGCCTGTCATCCCACTGGCCGCATATCACCCAATGATCTCACCAACCATGCCACTGGTATAAGTGTGGGGTGAAAAGATGCAGGGGAGAAGAGAGCTTGAGCTCTTGCAAGCACACACACACTCACAAAACCCTAAAAGAGAACACAGAAGGTGAGAGGCTGAAAATCTTCTTCTTCTTCACACAACACTCAACACACCATATACAAAGATAAGAGTACACACAATATGAAAAGGTACTCAACCAAATACATACTAGGGTTCTCTATAATGTGAACCCAACTAAATGAGCTGGCGCTATAACTATGCCACACTCTAGAATGGCTGTCACATAGCTTGTCATCTCACTGGCTGCATATCACCCATGATCTCACCAACCATGCCAGTGGTGTAAGTGTGGGGCCTATCCCCCACAGGGGGGTCATCAGTGTCCACCGCCTCACTAGATGAGCTCGATATCTCAACACTCCCCCTCGAGCTCAACTCCATCTCATGTACATCAAGCGAAGCCCTGAATCTGCAAAGCTTCTCTGTACCCAATGCTTTGGTGAAGATGTCAATGACCTGATCTTGTGTGGTGCTGACATAAACAAGGTCAATGTCTCTTGCCAAAACCTTCTCTCTGACAAAATGGTAGTGGACCTCTATATGCTTCGTGCGAGCATGAAAAATTGGGTTCCTGGCCAACTGTATACCTGCTAATGTTGTCACAAAAAATGACAACTTGTCTATCCACCAATGATAGACCCAAATCTGCAAGTAGCTTTCTCAACCAAGCTACCTCACATGCTGCCACCATAGTAGCACCTCTATACTCGGCCTCTGTACTGGATAGAGCAACCGTAGGCTGCTTCTTGCTGCTCCAAGTCATAGCAGCACTCCCCAAAGAAAACATGAAGCCACTAGTAGATCTTCTATCTGAGATACTACCAACCCAATCAGCATCTGTGTATCCATGTACACATATCTGTGTACCCATGTACACATATCTCTGTCCCAGTTTCATAAACATACCTCAGTATGTATCTCAATGCATCCAAATGCGGCTTCCAAGGAACCTGCAAAAACTGACTCACCAACCCAACATCATAGCTCAAATCTGGCCTGGTGATCGTCATGTAGATCAAGCTTCCTACTATGTGCCTATACATAGTAGGATCCTCCAAAATCTCTCCTGAATCTGCACTCAACTTGCCATTCTGATCCAATGGCACTGAGATAGGCTTACAGCCTATCATACCATACTTAGACAATATGTCCAAGCCATACTGTCTCTGCAGTAATCCAATACCATGTGGTGACCTAATCACCTCAATGTCCAAGAAATATATGAGCTCCCCCAAATCCTTCATCTCAAACTTCTGTCTAAGCAAGATCTGTCAAAGTTTCCTCATAATCAATGCCATATGTCTGTGCATATCCTTTGGCTACCAATCTAGCCTTATACCTGTTTATGCTTCCATCACTCTGTTATGTTTTACTTTGTACACCCACTTGCATCCAATGGCTTTCTTGCCTTCAGGCAATTGCACTAAATCCCAAGTCTCATTTCCATATAGTGCATCCATCTCCTCATCCATAGCTTTCTCCCAATACATATTTCCAACAGCCCCATCAATACATGTGGGCTCTACAACCTGTACAACTTTTGCCATGTATGCATAGTGATGTGCCACATAACCATCATAGGTGAACCTCTGCACAGGATTCTTCACTCTCCCAGATCTTCGCAGCTTTGCATTCATGGCTTCCATAGCCTTCTTTACACCAGGTGTTCTCATAGTTGGTATCCCTCTGCACAGGATTCTTCACTCTCCCAGATCTTCGCAGCTTTGCATTCATGGCTTCCATAGCCTTCTTTACACCAGGTGTTCTCATAGTTGGTATCCCAAGATCCTCATCAAGGCTCATCTCTGAGCCACTCCCATCAACATGAGAATGCCTTACATAAATGTCAGGCATACTAAGGGGCTCAATCACTTTCTCTTTGCCTTTATGTGATGTACTAATCACATTTGCAGGACTGGTATTATGATGTAGCCTACTACTCCATGGTCTAGAACCACTAGATGAGGACTCTCCTGGTCCACTCAAAGACTATGAGTGCTGACTTGCATTTTGTGCAACCACATTTTCACTCACATCAACCCCAATAGCTTCTTTTTCAGCAGCATACCAGCTGCTCATCTCATAAAAAACAACATCCATGCTTACCCTCAACTTAGGTGTAGCAGGGTTATAACACCTGTATCCCTTTTGCTCAAGGGAATACCCAATAAACACACATTTTTTAGCTTTTGGATCCAGCTTAGTTCTCAGCTCATCTGGCACATGCACATATCCAATGCATCCAAAAACTTTCAGATGAGAGAAATCAGGTTTTCTGCCACCAATAAACCTCTCCTTTGGAGTTACATATGTATGGCTGCAGTTGGAGTCATGTTCATGATGTAAACTGTTGTAGAAACAGCCTCAGCCCAATATCTATGCGGCATATTCTTCTCTCCCATCAATGCTCGCGCAATCTTAGCAATGTGCTTGTTTTTTCGCTCAGCAACTCCATTTTGTTGCGAAGTGTATCTGCATGTAAACTGTCTCCGAATACCATTCTTCTTCAAAAATTCAGAGCTCATTTGAGAAGTACTCTCCCCCTCCCCCTCTATCTGACCTTAGGCACTTTACATATTTTCCTGTTTGCTTTTCAACCATAACTCTGAAATTCTGAAAATGAGTGAACACCTCACCCTTCTCCTTCATGAAGTATACCCACACTTTCCTTGTGTGGTCATCAATAAATGTCACATAATACCTGCAGTCTCCCACAAACATGGTCTTCGTAGGACCCCATACATCTGAATGCACAACATCTAGTGCATTTTTGCTCACATTTCTGTCACGTGAAAATACATGCTTTGTTTGCTTTCCAAATTGGCATGCTTCACATATTTTCTGCATACCTTCAACTTTAAACTTTGGCAACCCTGTCACAATTCCTTTAGTCTGCATAGACTTCATTCTCTACACATTCACATGTCCAATTCTTTTATGCCAAATGTATGTGTCTGCAACAATTCTTGAACCATTTGCAAACATCGTAGCACTCATTGTAGGCATGTTTACATTCAATGTAAACATTCTGCCCACTCTGTTGCCTTTCGTCGCAACCAACCTGTACTTGTCTTTAAAGTCTTCAACATAACAACCAACCATCAGGGTTAAACCGTACCTGCAAACCCTACTCAATCATCTAGCCAACTGAAACGAGATTCTTTGTTATGTTTAAAACATGAAGTACATCTGCAAGGTACTTCACTTTGCCATCCTGCATAGACAATGGCACATCTCCAACATGGGCAATTGGATGAGCAGTGTCATCCCCTATTTCCACAAAACGTGGTCTTTCAAGATTTTTCATCTCCTTGAACCACTCCCCATGACTTGTCATGTGGTTCGAAGCACCTGAATCAACATACCATACATCATCTTTATGTGCTACTTCAATATTTTCAGACATGGCATTAACGACATGCTGCATGACAAACAACCTTTCATTATCCTCATTGTTTCTGCTTGAGGATGCATAGTTGTTTTGCTGCAATTTTCCATTTTGCATGTCTGCCTGCTTCTTATAACAATCTGCCTGCACATGTCCAGACTTACCACAATAAAAGCATCCACGTGTATCATTATTACTCCTTTGCCAATTTCCACGACCTCTTTGACTCCCCCTGCCTCTGAATTGGCCTCTTCCACTTGCATGTTGTTGTTGTTGTGAATTCTGGGACTGTTGTTGTTGCTGCTGCTGGCCATAATTTTGATTACCCATTCGGCCACCTCCTTGGCCGCGTCCACGGCCTCCTCTACCTCATCCTCTTCCTGAACTTGTGTAGAAGGCCTGTTACTCTGAACTGTTTTTGTTTTGTGAATACTGTTGATCTCTTCACCCAAGGTCTTCTCTTCTATCATCAACATAGACACCAAATCTATGAAATTGGGAATGTTTTCCCGAGTCTGAATAGATGTCTTGAACACCTTGTATTGTGGCCCGAGACCACATAGACAGACTTCCACCTTATCATCATCATCTAGTGAAACGCCAATAGATGAAAGGGATTCCACAATACCCTTGATCTTCAATGCATAGTCATTCACAGACATACTCTTTTTCTCCACAGTATGAAGTTCATTCTTCAATTGTATCTTTCGTGCCTTGGTATTCATTTCATAGAGTTTTACCAAGGTGTCCCACGCCTCCTTGGGGGACTTGGCATCCTGTATATGCCCAATCATGGTGTCCTATATACTGATAGAGAGCCAATACATACCTTTTCTGGCTCCTTGGTTCCAATCCTTGAAGTCTTTCACATCTGCAGTAGTAGTCGGATTGATCTTCGGTATCTTCGGTGCCTCTTCATGCTCACCTTCTATATAGTCCCAGTAACACTTTCCCATCACGAAATTTATCAACCTAAACCTCCAAGCATGGAAGTCTTGTCAAGCTTTGCAGCAACGATCTAGTTTATACCATCATTTGACATCTTGCCAGACACACAAATTTACCAGAAACAGCACTTTGGTTTGTCCTGCAGCACAAACTGCTATATTTTCTGCAGCAGTACTGTATTGCATAAAGACCAGAGTTTTGCAGTTAGGATGTTCTACCATATGTTAAATCTCTTTTATAGAGTCACCTTTACCTTTTGCACATGTCAACCAATTGTAACCAATGGTGATTGGCCCTTTGGAGTTACCTTTAGGCAAGACTAAGAAGTCACCAATTAGGTGTTGATTATCAGAATAGGTGTTATTTTTTAACAAACCAAGCACTTTTGTATTTTTCTTCTTGCTACCTGTCACTCAAGCTTCACTTGGTTGAAGTTTGGGTTTTCCTAGTTGGCACCAAGCAGTAAAAGAGATTAAGTTGTGCATGGTTTCCCCACCAATCAAAGCTCTAAATATAGGGACTAGTCGCATTTTCTTTTTGGTTCTAGAGATGTTGTAGCTGAATCTACAGTGTGAATCCAACTAAATGAGCTGGCACTATAACTATGCCAGTCTCTAGAATGGCTATCACACAGCCTGTCATCCCACTGGCCGCATATCACCCATGATCTCACCAACCATGCCAGTGGTGTAAGTGTGCGGCCTATCCCCCAGGCGGGTCATCAATGTCCACTGCCTCACTAGATGAGCTCGATATCTCAACACTTCTTCGACTACCTTCACCTATCATCACAATAAGAATCTCACTATACTAAAAAGTAACAATCGATAACAAAGCAACCCAATCTATAGTTTTACCATGAGATTTGGGATTTATAACTTGTTACACCAAAGAATTTTTGACCACTATAAGGAATACACATTCATTCCCTTGTAATATAATACTTGTAAGCTCTCCTTCTTCTCCCTACCCTCTTACTTGTGTTCTATTGAATCTTACTTGCTTGATTGCGAGATAGGTTTGATTGTAGGATCTCTCTTGCATGAGCTTCTCCTCTTTATCCACCTCTTGTGTGATTGATTCATCGTGTAGGTAACCTCCTTCTCATCACCTCTCCATCAAAGTCATTGAAGCTCTACTTGCATACCCCATAGCCAAAAGTATTACAGTGTGACAAGGAAGTGAAGATGCGATGGTAGTGGGCAAGCTATTGCATCCACAAGGGAAGTTACATTTGTGGTTATATGGTAAAGTCCCAAATGACAATTCTTTCGGCATAAGCTATAATCATTAGACTACTTTTTGACATTTGTACATGATAATTGAGCCCTAGAGCCTGTGTTCAAGTCTGAGAGAGTACCTTAAAATATCTTAGATACATGTAATAAGTGATAAGAAGATAAACATAGTAACAATTACACAACCCTCTTGGACAACTTCGAGAAGCTTTTGGTTTAGACAAATATGCATCATGAATGAAAGTTCTTAGAGGCCCAAATGAACTCAAAATATTCCTAATGACACATTGATCTACCACCAAATAATATGGGAGTGCTTTAGATCCTTGCAAGTGTACTTCAAGAAGATGGTCAAGCATTATCAAAACAAGTGCGTGTAACAAAAGTCAATCAAAGATATTAAGATTTGGAAGAGAGGAAAGAAGCACTTATGTCAAATTTTGGGGAGTGTTAACCCAGTTTGGGATTAATAGATGTTGGCACTAATAACCCAGTTTGGGATTAATAGATGTTGGCACTAATATTCTACATTAAAGAGCAAAAACGGACACACTAATGGATATATGATCAAGCTATAAAGCAACGGTGTCCAAATCTACCTAGACGAGTGATTTTCGATATCAAAGAGCAAATACTGGCACTCTTAAAGGATGTCTGATCAAGCTATGACCAAATCTACAACTTGGATGGGCACCCGTAATGGTCTGACAGAATACTTATGTAAGTTCGCCATAACATATCAGGTCTTGTTCTTATTGTGTGTGTGTGCATGTGCGTGCGCGAGAGAGAGAGAGAGAGAGAGAGAGAGAGAGAGAGAGAGAGAGTAGGTGTTCTCAAGAGAGCCGAAGCAAGCCGCCATAGCACGGAGTAACTTGAAATAAATGCAAGAGTGATGGAATGGCAAAGAAACATGATCCATTCTTTAAGGCGGGACTGGATCTCATGGATGACTCTGCTCGTTCCACCAAGTAACCCTTGGCTTTCTTTTGTAAAGAAAAGAACCCTAACTGCCTAGACATATCTAGAGTGGTCGTTGCACTCACTCATCCACCCTCCTTGTCACCACATGAAGTAGCACCAACGCAAGAAGATCACCCAAAGGTGGAGGTAATTGCAGTTCTTCCCCCCGCCCCTTCTGCACTATATAGCTTAGCTACAACTACTTCTACAATGGACTTGGAGAAGCGAGTTCTGGAGCACATTTCTCCATACCTTGGCAAAAGGACCTCTTTCACACTTTCATGCCATAAAATAGATCCATGACCACGTGAATATAGCTTATTTAACTGAAAGCAGAGGATTGCACACACAGGTTAATCACAGATGGAGGCATGGGCTCGCATCCATCTTGGAGAGAGTAAGTTCCACATATGAAAAACTTGGGAACTTGAGAATGGTTTGGAAACACGAACTTGGAATTTTCCATTGTTAGAGCATCCTCACAGCCGTATTCCAATAGAGTTGAGGAGGTTAAGGAATTAGGGTTGCACTTAATTGAATTTTATTATGATGTCCCAAATCAAGAAGTGTGAGGATTGGTCTTCTATTATCAGCTACCTTTCACCCTCTTTATTCTCGTAGAGAGTTTAAGTACTTTTCATGTGGGAGTATATAGGCTTGTTTTGTGAATCCAACTATGCCAATTACAAAATGCCTATACTATAGAGTCTGGAATCTAAATGTAACATCAATCTTCAAGTATGGACACCGGAAAGTGGATTCTGGCACGAAAACACGCATGTATTTTGGGCATGTGGAAGAAAAGACAAACAAGGGATACTTCATTCAAGTCCAAAGCAAGCAGAATAAGCCAAGCAGCAATAGAGACTTTGCTACATTGGGCTCCCCTAGTCGACACATCCTGAGGATTTGAGGATTCCCCCCAACAAGAGGGTAATGTTACTCAGTCATCAACACTATGACCCATTTTGACATCTAGTACGTGTCCATGCAATGGACGGGCATGCTACAAAGATGCACATCTTCTTCAAGGGAATGGGCTTCAATGAAACCGGCATCATTTTTGGGCAGTCATAGCATAGTAGCTCTAGATGGTGCAAGGGTATGCCTCCAAATGTGCCTAGCCTATTACCATTAAGCATTAGCCGACACATGTAACGTAAAGCTTTGTGTAAGTAAGTTGAAGGGCATGTGAAGTGCCTAGCCTATTACCATTAAGCATTAGCTGACACATGTAACGTGAAGCTTTGTGTAAGTAAGTTGAAGGGCATGCGATATAAACCTTTTGATTTGTATGTAAGTAAATTTTTTACATATTCTAATGGACTTTTACGTGTGTTTTTTTTCAGAAAAGAGATTTCTATTACATATTATAAAATCATACAAAAAGGGAGAAGCCAAACCAAAAGGTATGGAGATCTCACCCAACCGGGGGCACTGTGCTAGCATAAAAGCCTCGTAGGAGTGGAGGAGAAGAAAATACCATGGTTCGACTCACATAAATCTGTTGTGATCTGTTTGCACAGCTCTAGATGATCCATGTACACAGCTCAGGTGGCCAAAAGAGTCTGATCATTCCATACAATGCACACACACTATGCAACGCCTCTGAGCATCTGGTCTTCCAAATATGCCATGTCGTGATACTAGCAATAGCCTCCAAGGTACTTTTACATATTTTGGAATACGCTCACTTTAGAAATGAGAACTCGTGTCTACATTAGCTTTGAGAATAAGGAACAGTAGCACACGAGTAAGGTTTATCAGGCTTCATGATAACTTGGAGAAGCATAAAACCTTGCTTGAGTTGAGTTTGAAGCTCTTGCAGCTAGGTAAGATGGCATGTTTTGCATCTGTTAAAGCATAAAGCAATACTGGCTTTGTAGTCCAGACAACGTAACGATCAGTTTTAGGAGGAGGTGAAATGCCGGGGCTTTCTTCATCATAATCAAAGTCCGTCATAATTTATATAAAGCACGGCCTTACGAACTTCATAATCGATGCCCATTTTTTCAACTTTTTCTCTTAAGTGCTACAACCTTACAAGACTTGTTGCCGCATGCCATAAGCTACTGTTAGGATTCAATGTTTTGTCCATGCATAATTTTGCTTTTTTTTTAAATCTCCATTTGCTACTCACCTACATTATGAAAAGCCATAAAACCGCTCACACTTGTGTCCATGCAACATTGAACCTCACACAAAGATAGCACTTGACGCAGAAGATTGAATGCAGAGGATGATTATTTTGAGCACTACAACAGTCCTTTACTAGTGTGCATGATGAAGTCCGTGGCTTGAGCTCAGGTTGGGGTTTTCTCTTTGCTGCTCTCTAAAAGGTCATCACAAGATGAGATGACATTCATATAAAATGGGGCATAAAAAGAAACGAAAATGTGCTCTTTATACAAAGAAATCATAATGGCTTGGTAACTTGGAGATACCAATATTACAGGAATTGAAGCTTCGGTGAAGACATGGGAGAAGAATGTCAAATATGTACAGGGATCCCTTAGGTTTCTGACAAAATTGACTTCACATTTGCAAATTGTATTCATACAGAGAAGTGTCTACTTTGCAGCATACCAGCTGTTGGCATACTTGGCATCCACTGCCAGGTCAACTTTTAAGATGTTCTTTCCTTCGAATGGATGAGACATCGCTTTGACCACCAGATCTTTGGCACGAGCTGCACTCTCTGTTGGCCCCTCAAGAATCATTTCATCATGTACCTACAAAAAGAGAAAGACAATCTAAGCTTGAGCATACCTGCTAATCCATAAGGATGTCACAAGCAAACCACTAACTGACACTGATTGACATATTACCTGCAGAAGAAGCCTCCACCCAAGCTGTTTCAATTCGGTACTGCGTGCTATTTCTAGCATTGCAAGCATGGCCACATCAGCTGCACTTCCCTGCAGCAGCAGTGTAAGACACCCATATAAGTGCACACTTGAAAACACCCATATTCCTTCTGAATGATTCTTTGGAAGTCCCAGATCAAAAGCTCAAGACATGTAGACTTAATTTGTGAGCAGCGGAAAAAGACCTGCACAGGAGTGTTTATGGCAGCACGGTCTATGCGACCCCTGACAAAATCACTCGATGATTTAACGTTGGGAAAATGCCGGGCACGGCCCAATAGAGTGTGTACACAATGCCTCTCCCTGGCATCCCTTTTCTGTTCTTCCTGCCATAGGCGCACTTCACGCCTGTCTCTATACCAAAGATTCACAGTTCCTTGGGCTTCTTGCAAAGTCACCTACACATGAGAAGCAATCTACTCACTTCTTAGAAGAAAAAGTATGCCATACTTCTTGATGGGTTGGAAGAGCACACAATGTCACTGTAAAACCTTGTACATTATATAAGATTGAGAGAGAGAGAGAGAGAGATGAAATGAAATGTTATATTAACGTCTTCAAAAGGCCATAATGACCTATGAGACCAAAAAGTTACATCATGGTGGATCTGATACAATGTCTAGATAAAAAACCAGAAAATGAAAAATAAAGATGATACTACTGGCACCTAGAAAATGAAACTGGAACTGGAAGGTAAACAGAAACCCTTATAGGGTGTGAATATAGTGAGGAAGGGGGGGGGGGGGGGGGGGGGGGGGGGGGTACGGTATGGAGGTAAACCCTTATAGAGAGAGAGGTATTGATGTCGGTAGAATGCAACACGAGGGCATATACGACCAACGGTGGGACTTGAACTCGGGTGGATCATGGCCTTTATAAGGGCCCTCGCACTAGCCGATTTGCCCCACTTGTGGGTGGCAGAAAGGTAGTGCGAGGGTCCTCTTTTATTACACACACACACACACTGTGGGGGGGGGGGGGGGGGGGGGGGGGGGGGGGGGGGGGGTACCTTCCAGTCTTTTGCAAGACCCTTTGCTGTTTTACCATAAGCAATAGAAAAATTAAGCATCTTTGCCTTCCTCCTTTCTGCACCATAAACATCCTGCATGGGAAAAAAGGGTGAAATATCAACCTTCATAGAAGAAGCAACAGCCTGGCTTAGAAAGAGGTTCATGATCTTTAAAAATGATAATATGTCAAGCTTCATAAAGAATGATAACGCTCCCTTTGTGCAATTACCTTGAGTATTGGTGAAGGTGGAGAATTCTCCCCAGGTTTAGGCTCCCACTCTAGAAGCACTTCCCCTTTTTCCACAGCTTTTTTTACATGGTCATACATGTTCATAGCTGTTCTTGAATGGAAATCACCTCCAACTTTGAAAGCTTCTAGCATACTTCTGCAATTTGCAAGGTGTGCTAAGAGTCTAAGCTCCAACTGTAAAATCCACACAACAAATGCCAGCCCTCAAAAAACAAGGCCAACTCGTAGTAGCTTTATCTTCTTGGAAACAAGATGAAAAGGAAAGGTGAAATCCTTAGGGAAATGTCTCGAAGGACTCTAGAGTGGTGAGAAGCATTCCTTAAATAAAAACATAATATCCAGCCTCCAGATTGAATGAAAACAACTCAAAATAACAAGAATAGCACCATCATCCCATTACTTTCACAAACATAGAAGAAATATTGCAAACATACTACATAAGTCTACACCCACCTTGGTGATTCTCAAATAGCATTCTCAAATAGCATACTTGGAATTCCAAACAAATCAACATGACTTACACGAAGTACTCCTAAATCTTAGAGAGAGAACTTGCTAACAGCAGCATCGATCATGACATGTCTACGTTCCCTCAGCAAGAATAAAGCGTGTTTAACATGCCAGAGAAAAATTACTGTTTCCTTTCAAACATAACTTTGTTGCTACTTATAACCTTTGACTTGTACCTATATTAGTGTGCCAGTACCAGCTAGCTCTACATTGTAAGGCCTCCTTTATGACAAGACACGGGGTGGGGCCATATATGGCTACAATTGGTATCATGCCTTATAGGCTACAAGCAAGTGCTCGGGTTGCGGGGCCCAAACAGGCACTTAGATGACCTTGAGTGGGTCTGGAACCTGCGCCAATACTGTAGATCTCTTGTTTAGTCTATTGTTGCCCCAATCAAGTGATGTGGTCACTTGGGTTCAATTTTAGCAACATAGGGTGGCCGATATGGAATGACCCATCATATGACAACTATATATAGATGGGTTTGGTAGCTTTCATCATATTAAGATTATCGATTTTAAGACACCCTTCTTTCATACTGCCTATAACCTTCATCTCATCTTCTTTCTAAATCCCCATCTAGGCTCCCTCATTGGAGGGCACGAGTGGTAGACAATTGCCATCAGTTGTAGTATCAGTTACATCAATAATTTGAAATTGAATTTCATCTCTATCTTGCTAGTTCTTGTTCTCTATGAAGACCATGTTTTTTATGTTAGAATGCGCAGCGGAAGACTAACGCACGTAGGAGACGCATCACCATCGAGCACCACGAACATCCCCAACGGGCACTGCAGCATCCCTCCACCGGGCTCCCATCTCCCCCAAAACACTGGCCGGAGGAGATCATTATGACAAGGCGCCACTCTAGCCTATATATGGCTCTTCAACTTCCCATGCTTCCACTTATGGAATAATCCAAGGCACCTTCTCGCCATAGATCACAAGCTCGAAATCGCCAACCTTCCAACACCCTCCCTCAATTCGAGCTCCACAAGCTACTGAGGCGGGAGGGGGTCGCCCAAGACCACACACGCCTAAGCCGCCCAGGACCACACACGCCCGGGCTCTGATACCATGTCAAAATGCGCAACGGAAGACTAACGCACGTAGGAGACGCATCACTATCGAGCACCCCGAACATCCCCAACGAGCACTGCAGCATCCCTCCACCGGGCTCCCATCTCCCGGTGAGCTGCCTCCCAAAACACCGGCCGGAGGAGATGATTATGACAAGGTGCCACTCTAGCCTATATATGGCTCTTCAACTTCCCATGCTTCCACTTATGGGATAATCCAAGGCACCTTCTAGCCATAGATCACAAGCTCGAAATCGCCAACCTTCCAACATTTTAATGCTAACACACAAGTTGTATTTTCTTTCATGATATTAGAGATTGGGCTCTAGACAAGGATATGTTGTCAAGTTGCTCTATGAAGCAAAATTGGAGACCTGCAGGAAACGCCCCTCAAGCTCCAACCACCATCTGGCAATGAAGGAAAGTGTGATTGTACCAACTCTCTAGAAGTTTAAGATAAAAGCAATCGTATATTCATATGAGTTGTGAGAGATGGTTACTTGGATAACGACAATTGCTATATCGGATCCTGCAGATGTAACACAAACAATTCCACCCAATCTTGCTCTTGTTTTGCCATGGAAGAGGGATGCAGATACTTTGTGCTCCATCGTCACAAGCCTCAATGATTCTCTTATGATGTTGATTTAGCATGTGTCTATGGTTGCGCCCGGTTCTAAGGAATTAGTATGAGACAACTATCAAATAATTCCCTGTTGCTTCATGAGTTGCATGAAACTCATCTGGTCCCCACTAAGAGCAGTGCTCCCTGATGGCATACTCTTCTTGGATCTGTTGTTCTCTCTCATCATCAGAGGTCGAGATAGTGGGAGTGGTCAAGGTTCTTCCTAACTACAAACAAACCATCTACTATGGGGTTACGCCTCATCGAACGGGTGCAAAGTCCACTACTCCATGAGTAACTTCAGTAACTTATCATGTCACTCTTTCTCTCTCCCCTCCCCACCCCCCACCCCCCCAAAAAAATAGGAATTAACATGTCCTCATGTAGAGGCCCTACTTCCAAAAGAAAACAAGGAAGTATAACATCATGTGTGGAGTTACATCCGCTACTAAGCGATCCTGAATCTTGGATCCACAACCTGGTCTTAGGCACTTAGTCCTAGATGGAGAAGTTCCAAACGGGTAAAATGTCATGCTCACACTTCTTATCTCTCTCATGTACAATTCCGATGCATCAATATTACTTGGCCGCCATGAGAGAGAGTGTGAGGAATCACCCCACGGGTAACATGTCATGCTCGGACAACCAAGAAAGTTCATTATCTTGTTGTCACTCACAAACTAGCACTACCCGTCATAGTTACCATAGATTAACTATGCCCAAGCACAGAGCGTTCTAGATCAAAAACCCGTGAAGCCTCAGGAGATCCTACATGAAAATACACTCTAGCATTACATACCACCAAAGCACACCCTACATAAAACCCCCGTTAAGCAGGTGAAATGGCCTACTTTTCCTCCTATATTGGAGCCTTGAAACAACCGAATTCTCCTCTGAACACCAAGGTCAAACCTTGAGTCAACTTAGAGAGTCAAATGCAAAATCAAGGGTCAAAGATACCTCCATGTTCAGACCCCAAATCCGTGTCCTTGTCTCCTATAGTCAGCTCCACTGCCTATTGTCTATACGCCCTCTGAAAACCATGGCTTGGGCATCTCTGAGTATGGCCACCTCCATAGGATAGCCTAAGCGGCACAACATCCTCGATTATGTCGACTCCTAACAAAATTGCCTACCACTAATCACCTAGTGACTATCCGGATAACACCAAGTGGCAAGGATTCATGGTATATCTGGGTATCCTTTCCACACCCCTAAAAAAAACTCTTTCTACTAACGTAGAAAGCATGCAAGACAATAAATTCCATCACAATGTGGCAAAGACCTCAAAAAATTAAACCTTATTAATGAGAGGTTTGACAAAAGTACCAAAAATACAAGTATCACGACTTAAGGTCTCGGAAGTCAATTATTGAGCCACCACCAAACTGACACCACTGGTGTAACTCGCCTGAGAAGCGCGAGAGTGGGTGTGCATCACTTGACCATGAGCACAATTAAACATTTTGGCATTTAATCACAACCATTAAACAATCCATAAAGCTGAAAATAAAGGTTGCATATATAGCACCACATTGAGGCTGGAATGGGCCCTTCCCCCCCCTCTTTAGGTATTTTATTACCCAAGGAGAAAATATCATGTACAAGCTTTGAGGGCTTTACTCTCCCCATGGGAGATGCCAAATTATCCATATAAAACCATAAACATGTCCTTCATCCAATATGGATGATCCATACACATGTGAACCTGCTAAATAGCCATACGGTTCATCCATAGCCGTATAGAACCTATCCATCAGCCCATATGCTTCATCCATATGTCAATAAGCTTGTAGAGTAACACATATGCATCTTCCATGAGTGCATAAACCTGTATGGCAGCACATATACCTCTTCCTTAAACGCATAAACTTGTAGGGCAACACATATGCCACTTCCATGAGTGCATAAACCTGTATGGTAGCTTGTACGGCGCATCCATAGGCATAGAAAACCTGTCCATCAGCCTTTGTGCTTCCTTCATAAAGCAAAAAACATGTATGAGAACTTGTATGGCACATACATAAGTCCATACACTTGAAAAAAAGCCTGTATGGCTCATTCATGGGCGCCAAAACCTGTAAAACAGTCTGTATATCGCATAAAACCAGAAATTTCAGCAAGCCTTAGGACTGTTTTGCTGGAAAACAGCCATCCGCGGTGTGCAAGATGGTGTAGAGTAGTGAAAATCATCTTTCCCAAGTTGGAAATGCCTATGGTGAGCTTAGAAATGAATAGAAATGGTGAAAATCAGAGTTTTCAACCTCCAAAAACCTACTTGAAGCTCAAACTCGCCCAAGAGATGACTCAAATAAGCAAGAAAATGCTACAATGCCATGTGTAGACCTGATTGACAAGTGTGAAAACACTTGTCTCACTTTAATCCTCCCAAAGGTGTCATGACCCTGTGAAACTGGAACAGCACAAGTGTGGGCATGGTGGTTGCTGAGCAAAAATATTAAATGATTCACATTTGGGGTGCCCGGACAGAGAGAATGATGTATGGACGTCTCCAGGTGTGAAGGGGGAAACTAGAACATTAATATTTTAATGTTTTATTTATGGTTGCCCCTAGGCCTTAGTGGCCCCTAGGGAACTTTAATGTTTATTAAAGTTGGGGCCCTAGGACATTTTTGGAGAGAGGCCACTCCACTTTTGGAGATGCATGCCTCTCTCATCTCTCTCTCTCTCTAGCTTTTTGGGAGGCATGTAACCTACGTGCAAGTTCTCAAGCGTGGAGAAGAGGAGAAGCAACGTCGACTGCTGGCTGCTATTTTTGACTGCTGTTTTCTGTGCTAAACTGGCCGTACAGTCCACTTGTTGCAGGCCGTACAGCCCAGGTGGAGTTTGCCCTTACAGAACTGCTGCTACAGGTACAGCCGGCTTCTGCAGGTACAAGCAGCACAGGTCAGGCAGTTGCTGCTCTGTTGCTGGCTGGTGCAAGTGAGCCATCAGAGAACTATACAGCAGGTACAGGTGGCTGTACGACTGCTGACACAGGCGGCTGACTGCAAGCGCTGGTACAATCGGGTACAGCAGGCGCATAGGTAGGCTCAAGCGACAGCAGCACAGTCCGTACAGTTCTGTACGAACAGATTCAGTCAGGTGTGCAGAGGCTGTACGGACAGGTACAGTGGTGAATTACTGACCTGTATGGACAGGTACGGCATCTCCAGTTGCAAGCAGAGCTTTTCCAAAGTTTGTTGGTGCAATAGTCAAGTGGTTGCAGGGGAAAGAGTACAGACAGTCGTTGTCAAGTGCAGACTAGTACGAACTGTTCCACGGTTGCAGAATCACACACTGACTTGGTAAGCTCTGAACTAGTCCATCTATCTTTCTTTCCATTGGCTTGTGTTTGCTGTAGAGTTGTGCTATCTGGCCCTTGTGAGAGGAGGGGTATGGCAGATTGAAAGGGTGGAAACAGAGATTGGGCAGTGGATGTATGTTTGTGCTGAGTTGTGGAACCATGTACATGAGATATGCCAGATGTGTGCTCAAGACTGTCCTGCTAAATGGTCTTGGCTGATCAGAGGGAAGCACAGAGTGTTGCTTTTGTGGGACACAGATCTGTGTGAGAATCCTCTGTGCTAAGAGGTCTTGTGGGCTGCCAGATTGGACATACAGGTGTATTCTTCTGGTTTGTCTTGTTGTACTCAGCTTTACTTCTTTTTGAAATTGAATAATTAAATACCGAAAGGGGTGCCAAGCTTTGGGGCCAACAGGTGTCGTTCTCTTTTCATATTTGGGGCACTCTAGCTCCAATCACATTTGTTTTTATATCTGGACTACAAGTGGAAGGGTGACTGCTAGTCTACCGCACTTTTGTTTCTACCAGAGGCCGGTTTCAAGGTTCCGTTGCCGGGACCTATCATCAACTTTCTTAAGGGGGTGAGCTCGTGGTTGACTCGAGGAAAGTCATCGTTGAAAAATTCAGCAACATGTCTGATACAGAAGATGAGTATTTTTATCATGAAGAGGAAGAGCAAGAGACCTCTCCTGAGAGAAATGAATCTGAGGATATTCTTGCAGGAGAACAGGCTGCAGATGATGAGCATTATGAGGATGTAACAGAGCCAGAAGATGTGCCTAGTAAACAGGATGATGATGCTCAGTTTAAAAATCGTTTGGCTGGTGTTATGGATGGGTTCATGCAGCTCACACAAAGTGAGAAGTTTGTTGAATTTATGAGATCCCGTACAGAGCCTGAAAAGAAGAAGAAGAAGGTGCGTTCTAAGAACCTTCCTCAGGGTTATAGTGATGCCATCCCAGAGGATCCATCTTTTGGACAGTTTCCGAACATGCAGCATGCTTTTGGTGCTAACTCTCAGAGTTCCTTCTTTGGACAGCCATCTATTCCTCAGCAGACTATGCATCCAGGTTATTTTGGTAGTGGCTCGGTGTTCCAATCTATGACTGGGGGTTATCCTCAGGGAGGCATGGGTATGCCAATGACTTTTGGAGCAAATTTTCAGCCTGGAATGCATGGGAATATGTATGGTGGTATGCAGTCCGGAATGCAAGGAAACATGTTTGGGGGCATGCAACCTAGAATGCAAGCAACTATGTATGGTGGTATGCAGCCAGGTATGCATAATGGTATGTTTGGAAACATGGCTAGAATGTATGGCATGCCAGGTGTGGGAATTGGTAATGTTGACCCTATTATGGGCATGAATGTTGGGGACAGCAATCTTGCGAAGCCACTTCCATACGATAATCTAACGCCTATGGGAAAGGCGAAGGACTATAAGGAAGGGGAAGCTGCTGTGAAATTTGACACATTCAGTGGGACCAAAGATAAGTTAAAAGCACTTACCTTTTTACAGCAGTTTGATGCTGCTTTTTTGGGTGGAAATTACACAGAGTCCTCTAAAGTGAGAAAAGCTGCCACTTTTCTCAAAGGCAATGCTTTGCAGTGGTGGTCTACTCTTCTTTTGCAAGGCATAGCACCATCTACTTGGGTGCAATTTAAACAGGTGTTCTCTTCCGTATGGCTCACATCTACGTTTGAGGTGGATGTAATGACTGCATGGCACAAGTTGGATGCTTCAAAATGTGAAAATTTGGAAGATTATAATAAGAAGTTTTGGGAAGCTTTACTCCCAGTTACTTCTTACCGTGCAGTGCCTTTGTCTCAGCAGGTAGAGAAGTATTGTTGTGGGTTGCCCAAGGAGGTGCGTAACTATTGTATTAAGACTCGAGTAACAAACATGTCACAGATGATTGAGAATGCTATGACAGCTAATGCGTTACTCACTGGAGTCTCATCTGGGTTTAAAGGCAGTAAGAACTCGAGCAAGAAAGCTGAAAAATCTGGGCAAGCTTCGCGTGATGCAAAAGGGTCTACAGAGACGCGGTATAAGAAGTTGCCAATGCCCAAGAGAACTTCTGAGGAAAGACAAGCTTTGAGAGATGCTCGGAAATGTTTTTACTGTACAGAAGAGGGACATATGTCTTTTAATTGTCCCAAGAGAAAGTCCCAAAAGGACTCTGACAATAAAGGAGAGCCCAAGTCAAAGAAACCAAAACCTTCTACAGGGTTAGTTCCTGATCTCGTTGGGGAACAGCCAGGTGGTGAAGAGACAGAGTTGTGCAAGGCATGGGGCAAAGTGAGAGATCAAAATGCCTTGATATTCTTTGACACATGTGCTAGAGAGCCAACTTTATTTCACCGGATTTGGCTGGCCGATTGGGAATTCGTGCAGAGGAGATGGGGCCGTTATATGAGGCTAACATGGCTTGTCCAGGGTATGCAGAACCTGCCACTCCTATTATTGGGAAGTTCCGGCTTCATTTGCAGGGTTATGTGGACAGCGAAGAGTTTTTCATCCTGCCTCTTGATGGCTGTGATGTTTTGTTGGGAATGCCATGGTGCCACAGAGTACATGCGGTGGTGGATACATATAATAGGAAGATTGCTTTGACTCATAGAGAGAAAGAACATGTTTTGGATGTAAAACTTAAAGGGGAATCTGTTCCTATTGTATCAGCTTCGACAATTTCCTCAGTAATGAAACAACATCTTTCCGCCTACTTGATTTATGTAAAGGATGCACAAGATGATGAGTCTAAGTCTAATTTGTCTATGTTAGATAAGGACAGGACTGATTTCTTATGTGGGTTCCAAGATTGTTTTTCCGAATCATTGCCAGGGGAACTTCCTCCGGAGAGGCCAGAAGATCATGCCATTGATCTAATTCCTAGTAGTACTCCACCAAATAGACCGCCGTACCGTGTTAGTGCAACCCAACAGTAAGAAATTATGAGTCAAGTGCACGAGCTTTTGAATAAAGGATCGATACAACCTAGTTCATCACCCTTTTGCTCACCTGTACTCTTAGTGCAAAAGAAGGATGGTTCTTGGCGCATGTGTATTGATTACAGGGCGCTGAACAAGAATACCATCAAGAATCGATTCCCCATTACGAGGATCGATGACATTTTGGACCGCTTACAGGGCTCCACAGTCTTTAGTCGTATTGACTTGAAAAGCGGGTACCATCAGATACGTATTAGACCCGAGAATGTGCATAAGACAGCATTCCGAACCACGTTTGGGTTGTATGAGTTCTTGGTTATGCCCTTTGGTTTGACAAATGCACCTGCCACATTTAACAGAATGATGGACAGGATTTAGAGCGTTTGTGGGCACATTCTTTGATGATATGATTGTGCATTCACAAACTGAGGAAGAGCATAGAAGGCATTTGGCCATTGTGTTTGCAGAACTCAGAAACCATAGGCTGGTTATTAATGGCAAGAAGAGTGAGTTTTTCTTGCAAGAGATACATTTCTTGGGACATATTGTGTCTAAGCATGGAGTCCGTATGGATCCATCGAAGGTGGAAGCAATTCTTAATTGGCCAGATTTGAGGACCGTGCATGACGTACGCAGCTTTTTGGGATTGTGTTCCTATTACAAGCGGTACATACAGTACTTGCTGAAATTGCTTCGCCCCTTCATGCCTTAACAAAGAAGGCAACTCTGTTTAGATGGGCTGATCGGGAAATTACAGCCTTCAAAAAGCTTAAAGAAAAGCTTACTTCGGATCCAGTATTGGTATTACCGGACCTCCAAAAGGCTTTTGCTGTCGAGTGTGATGCATGTGGAAGTAGCATTGGAGCAGTTCTCATGCAAGAAGGACATGTGATAGCCTATGAGAGTAGAATATTGCAAGGTGCCGAGAAGCATTTACAGGTTTATGCGAATGAGATGTTGGCTGTAATTCATGCTCTTTCTACATGGAAACACTGTTTGCTTGGGGCTGATTTCACTGTGCAGATAGATCATCAGACCTTGCGTTATTTCCTCGCGCAGACTAAGCTTTCAGAGAAGCATATGCGATGGGCAAACTTTTTGTCTATGTTTCACTTCCAGATTGTGCATGTGGAAGGCAAAAAGAATGTTGTGGCAGATGCTTTGTCACGCAAGCCGCAGGTCTCAGCAGTTTCACTTGCTTATCATCATGAGCTTGATGAAATGAAAGAGTAGTATGCCCATGATGAGGACTTTGAAAGGTTGTATGATCAGATGTCTGAGGGTCAGCGGCATGAGCACTATACTCTCAGAGATGGGTTTTTATTGATACATGGCAGACTGTGTGTTACTAGGCCATTGCGACTCAAGGTTATGATTGAAAGTCATGCTCCACCGTATGCAAGTCATAGAGGTATTGACG
Organism: Cibotium barometz; assembly: GCF_041138505.1. Classification (NCBI taxonomy): domain Eukaryota; kingdom Viridiplantae; phylum Streptophyta; class Polypodiopsida; order Cyatheales; family Cibotiaceae; genus Cibotium; species Cibotium barometz. The sequence continues at coordinate 56,517,679 of NC_141070.1, forward strand.
CCACAGTAAAAGCAGTGGAGACTTTCTTTTATTGGCCAACCTTGAGAAGAGATGTTGATGCCTTTGTTAGGCAATGCATCGTATGTCAGAAGGTAAAGTTTGACCGTCAAAAGACACCAAGGTTATTACAGCCTTTACCTATTCCAGATAGACCTTGGGAGAGCATTGCCATGGATTTTATATTTCATCTTCCACGGACACAAACGGGCAATGATGGCATTTGGACTATCATATGCAGGTTCAGTATAAGCAAGCTCATTTCATTCCCGTGCGTAAGACGATCAAAGTGGATCATATGGTGAAGTTGTTCATGGCGAACATCTTCAAGTATCGTGACTTGCCTACGTCTATCATTAGTGACCGTGATCCACGGATGACGAGTTTGTTCTGGAGAGGGTTGTTTGACAACATGGGTACAACTCTCCAGTTTTCATCGTCATTTCATCCACAAACAGATGGTCAATCAGAAGAGGCTAACTCTACAGTGTTGGATCTTCTTAAGTGTTAGGTGTCAGAGCACAAGCAACAATGGGAAAAGTATCTTCCTTTGGTGGAGTTTGCATATAACAACACTGTCCATACCTCGACGGACAAGGCGCCTTTTGAGATTGTGGAAGGAGGGAAGAAGGTACCGCCCATTTTGCATACAAAGGATAAGATCTTCGAGGCTGATCAGTATGTGGAAAACATGGATGAAGCTTATCGGAGGGTTAAGTTGGCACTCCAGAAAACTCAGCAAAAGCAAAAGAAAGCGGCACACCGTCACAGACGTGCATTAGAGTTTGCATTGGGTGATTGGGTTCTTTTGCGATTTGAAAAGGCTAGACTCAAGAAGATGAAGGGTAAAGAGCGCTTATTCCCTAAGTTGAGCATGCGTTATTATGGGCCTTTTCAAGTATTGGAAAAGATTGGTGAGGTGGCCTATCGCTTGAAGCTACCAGATCACTGGAGGATTCACAATGCTTTTCACGTGAGTCTCCTTAGACCTTTCCGTGGGGATGTGCCTGAGGATGTATCAGATGAGGCTCAGCCGAAAGTTGAGGAACTTGATGAGGTTCTGATTCCGGAGCAGATATTGGCACATAAGGAAAGAAAGGTACGAGGTAAAGTTTCCCGTCGCTATCTTGTGAAGTTCAAGAACTATTCACCGATGGATGCGAAGTGGATGGAGGAAGGTGACTTAACAGATTCACCTCAGGTTTTGCAGCTTTATCTCGATGCCTTTGAGTTAGAGCCGACTCTTGTTGTGGCTCATTCAGGTTCAGCAGTGCATGGGTCTGGAGCATTGCCTGATGCTCAAGAGGGGGGTAGCACCTCCACTCCCTTGATACAGACAAGCTCAAATGACATCTAGAGGTCGCTTGGTGCAGTTTTTGTCTCACCCGAAGGTGCTGATGGCTGACAGTACATCTGTTTATGGGACTTCTATGATATACGTGTACTAGTCACATTGGATGTTGTGGTTGTGTATGGTTCATAGTGGTATACAGCTTGGACTACTACTACACCATTGGTTTGCAGTGAATGATGTTACATGTGCATGGCTTAGAGAGATTGGGACGCTGATCTTGCCATATTGCATATTTGAGTACAGTTGCTTTCAGGGTTCTTGCTATTGGGTTTTTTGATACACAGGTACAACATTGTGCGTAGGCATAATGGCAAATCAACAGCAGAGTGATGTATTCACATATTTGTCTAAGGAAGACAAATTGGACGGCACAAACTACTCCTTGTGGAGTTTTATGCTGAAAAATGTGCTTGTGGCAAAAGGTCTTTGGGATTTTGTTAGTGGTGATGAACCACGTCCAGGTCCATTGGCTCCAGAGACTCCTCCTCAAGGGGGTGCTCGTGGACGAGGACAACAGGTACAAGCTCTAGGGCAGCCATTGCCTGTTCAAAGAACAAATGCTCAGAAGACATGGGATGCCAGGGATGCACAAGCCTTGTCACTCATTGCATTGTCAGTACAGAGGTCTATTATACCTCATATTCGTTCAGCTGGCTCTTCACAGAATGCATGGGTGACTTTGGAGTAGATGTATGCTGCTCGTAATGAGGCTCGGATCTCATTTTTGAAAAGAGAGCTGGAAAATCAAAAAATGCATGAAGGAGATGATATATCTAGCCACTTAAACCAGCTGCAGGATTTGAGAGAGCAACTCATCAATGTGGATGAGATCATTCCTCAGAACAGCTTGTGTCCACCATCTTGCACTCTTTGCCAAGATCTTACTTGGCTTTTCATACCTCTTTGAACCTCAGCATGAGGAATGCTGCTGAACCCCTTAAGTATCAGGAACTTGTTGCTCTCTTGCTACAAGAAGAGCAAATGAGGAAGAATATGAATATGAACACAAGTGCTAAACAAGCATTTACTACAAATCAAAAGGGGAAAAGAAAAACTCAGCCAAAGAGTTCAAATCAAAATTCAGGTGATGGTGGTTCATCTCAGGATACCAAGAAAGGTGATGGACAGCCCAAGAAGAAGGGCAAATGTCATTACTGTAAGAAGCCAGGTCACTACATCACAGAGTGTAGAAAGAGGATTGCCAAAGAGAAGGCAAAAGAATCTGGGATGTCTGTAAATGATGCCTCTAAAGCTCCTCCAGAGACTGCTTCTTTTGTTGAGGACAGGGATTACTGTTTCTATACATGCAGCTATGATGCCTCTTGGTCTTCACAGGCACTCAGTATGACAGAGCATGCATGTACTTGGTATTTTGATAGTGGTGCCTCAAAGCATATCACATCTCGCAGGGATTTGTTTTGTCATGTAGGCCCTGCCCCTGTTGGCAAAACTGTTCAGTGTGCCAACAATGCTTCATATCCAGTTCGTGGCATTGGGGAGATTCAGCTCACAGCCATTGATGGCTCCATTCTCCGCCTTACAGATGCCTTATATGTACCAGGGATAAAGAAGAATTTGTTGTCCATTTCTTCTTTAGCACATTGTGGTATGCAAGTCCACTTTGATGATGATAAATGCATGGTCAGAGACAAAGCTAATGCTTTGACCTTGATGCTTACTGGTACATTATGTCATGGACTTTATCAGTTGGATGCATTTCAGCCAGTGGATCAGTCTGCTTATAATGCATTCACTCTTACTCCAGCTATGGTTGATGCGGAGTTATGGCATGCTCGCATGGGGCATGTAAATTTTGGTAGTCTTATGCTTATCCAGCGACATAACATGTTTACAGACCTACCTCTCATGGAGAAGCCTCCAGATCACATTTGTGAAGGATGTATTTTGGAAAAAATGCATAGGTTTTCCTTCCCACGTGATCAGGCTCTACGAGCAACTGCAAAGTTGCAGCTTATACACAGTGATCTTTGTGGTCCCATGCAGACGAAGTCATTGGGAGGTTGCTTCTATTTTGCAACATTTATTGATGACTTCTCTCGTATATGCTGGGTCTATCTTTGACATAGAAATCACAGGTATATGATGCATTTTTGGCCTTTGTAGCACTTGCTGAAACAGAGTCAAGATGCAACGTTAAGACTCTCCGTTCTGACCGAGGGGGGGAATATATGTCACACATGTTGAATTCCTTTCTTGAGAGTAGAGGTATAAAACATCAGTATACTACTCCTTATACTCCACAGCAGAATGGGGTTGCAGAAAGGAAGAATCGGTCACTCATGGAGCCAGCCAGATGTCACGTGCACACCAGTCAGGTGTACAGTGACATGGCATCATTAGCATCATCAGATTCATCAGGCATTTAATCAGCATTTATCAGGCATTATTCAGGTATTTTAGGCATTTTATGAGGCAGCCGACTGGTTATATTGGTATTTTATGGAGACATGAACTGGCCGACTGCAACCATCTGGCCGACCAGCAGTCCCCCACACATATATATAGGCGCCTCTTCATTCAGCATTGGGCACCCTCATCCATTCAGTCAACAGGCTCAGCAGTGAAGCGCATCATCATCTTCATGCGTTTTCAACCTGTCATCATCAGCATACAGTAGCAGCATCATCATAGTACCATTCAGCCCATGGTGCTCAAACGCATCATCATCAGCCATCCTCATCAGCAAACGCAGCCAGTTCAGCCCAACAGGTCAGCGTTTCATCATCCATTCAGCATACAGCTTCTGTTCCAAAGCCTCCCTTCAGTGTTTCCTTCCCAGGAGATGAGGGAAACAGTGGACAGCAGTTCAGCCCGCATTCCCAGCACATAGTCAGCATATTCAGCAGTACAGATCCATTTGGATCTCATTGTAACCGCATTCATTCATTTAATATAGCTGCACTGCATTGACACATACTTGTCTATCTCTTTGTCTATCTCTTAAACATCATTAAGTGCAGTTTATCTAGACTAAGGTTGTGATTACTACGATCTCATCCCTCACATGTCACATTGGTATCAGAGCGTTACAGGGTAACCAGCCTTAGAGCATGTTCAGTTCATCAGTCATTCAGTCAGACATCATTTTTTTCGCTTCCGCACAGTTAAACCCAGTTCTGAAAATTTTGCAAGCCACCCTTAGGGATTTTCCCTTAGGTCTGCATTAGTAATCCACCCATCTGCATTCTTGCACAGCATATAGCGTTGCACATGGTTTGCATAGCAGTCATCTTAGCAGTCAGTCCTGCATACATGTTACCCATGAACTCTCAGGGAAGAATGACATCCATCATCAAAGGAGCACATAAGTTTTGGATTTCAACTGGCAGCAGGGGGTTTCTCTTCCACAGAAGACGGGAGTTTGCTCCAACATTCGCCTCAGGAGGTTTAGAGCTTCAGGTACGACGGAGATGGTAGGTGAAAGGTTTCCAGGAACAGGTCAGGGGTGACTCAGGTAGTTGCCATTCAGTTCCCGCAGTACATAGCGTCTTGGCTCAAGGATTTAACTCCTGCAGACGGCCTCAGTCCCAGCAGAAGACAGAAGGAGGCAGTGGTTCGGAGGAGAAGGATCGCAGACGAGTCGAAGGTTGCCAGGTATCCACCCAGCAACAGTTTAGCAGCGGAATGTGATATGCAACGGAAGTCTTTGTATTGGTTGATCCTGTCACACAATATGCTCACACCGTCTTCTGTATCCTGAGTTTCGTGAGTTTAGCAATCCATTTCATTTACTTCAAACTTTAAAGAGATGAGAGAGAGATATGAACACTGTACACCAGATTGGGTCCCGAATTACCCACTGAAGGGCCCCCTATCCCGATAACGAGATAGTATTTGCTTTATTACTTTAGAGAGAATGACTTTGGACTGTAGATAAGCCAAACGCAAGATCTCGGAGGATCGGAGAGCGGCTGATCTGTACACTGCTGTAGAAACACCTCGATGACTTGATCTCGAGCCTATGCACTCCTCCCAAGGGCATGAGGAAGGGCTGCACACCTGAGGCTCAAAGAAGAAGAAGGTGGGCTGTTCTACACACTGTTAGAATGCTGAAAACACACATGAATGCTGTGTTACCTTCACCAGATGACTGCTGAATGTGTTGATGATGCATAGAAGGCTGGACACTGATGCAAACAACAGTTTCAGGGCTGGAAACTGCTGTAGACTGCTGATTCCGGGCTGGATACTGCTATGGACAGAAACGCAGGCCTATAGGAGTGTTGATGGACTGAAACGCAGCAGTTTTGGGGCTGCTGGACAGAAGCTGCAGGGTACTGAGGCTGCTGGACAGAAAACGCAGAGGTCTTTTGCTGCTGGACAGAAAAACGCAGGTGTTTGGAGGCTGCAAACTGGCGTTGAACTGAAGATGAACTGTGGACTGAATCAGGGCCTGAACTGAGTGCTGAATTCAGGGCTGAATGAGGCTAAAGGCAAGCACCTAGGGCTGGGCTGAAGCTATGGATCTCAAGGGCTAGAGAAGAAAGCTTATGGGCACTAGGGCTGGATTAGTCTTGGGCTGAAAGCAAGAAAGAGGAGAGCTCTTAGCACAATGAAGACTGAATGAGGAAAAGAGGCTCTAGGCAAGCCTATTTATACTAACTGGAGGTTGGTCATTTAATAAAGTTAATATTTATAAATGCCCAATAATGCAAATAATGATAAATAAATACTAATAAATATGGGAAAAATACCAGATAAATCCCAGTAAATTCCCTAAGGCTTTGGGGATGTTCTAAATGATGCACAGGCATATGTATGCATATTATGCAAGATGCAGAGTGCTTTCTGATGCAAACCCTAAGGCTTCTACTGACTCTACATGCATGAATGATTCTCTCCAAGTGGGTTAAGGGACTTGACTGACTGACTGACCCACTAAGGCTGAGGAATGACCTACGTAGCTCGTGCCTGACTTATCCTGGACTAAGGATGTACAATGGGGTCACGACGTACGACAATTATCATCCTATTGGGTTCTAAAACTGTACAAATGCTGCACTTCTGATGATGAGCCATCTTGTCACCATGCACTTAGTGCAGAGTGCATGTGACATTCCCTCCTGATTAGCTTGGCGGCAGGTTCATGGCTTCCAAGTAGTCCGCCAATAACTGAGGGTACTCCTGGAAGAACTCCTCGTCGAGCCATACGGCTTCGTGGGTGCCTCGATCTCGGAACTTCGTATAGAACTGACGAATCCGTCGACCGGAACCATGCTTCCATCGATGAAGAAGGATCTGCTCAGGCTCGATAACTTCTGCCTCGTCTACCACGTCTGGCTGCTGTTCATTTGAAACATCAAACACTTCTAGACCAACATATGGTTTTAGCCAAGAAACATGGAAAACATCATGCATTGTCCAACTGGCAGGCAACTTTAACTTCGTAGAGACATCACTTATCTTCTTAACTATTGGAAAAGGGCCAAAACTACGGAATGAAAGCTTGGGACAACGTTTGCCCACTTGTTTCAATCTCTGCTTCATGATACGCAAATAGACCCAATCCCCTTCCTTGAAGTGGACATCTCGTCTAGATTTATTTGCCAGTCTGCTATATGCTTCCTGAGCTTTGGTCAAGCGGTCTTTAACTGACTCAATGATCTCGGAAAATGCTTCCGTGGTTTTATTAGCCTCTAAAGATGGAGACACCATTCTCGTCAAAAGAGAAGAAAAACGGCGACCAAAGGCTGCTTCATATGGAGTCCATCCGACACTGGATGAATGTGTGTCGTTCAAGATAGCTTGGACCAACGGAAGATAGTGCTCCCATTTGGACTGCTGGTCATGACAATATGACTTGAGGACATCAAAGGCCAACTGATTATAAATTTATGTCTGGCCATCTGTCTGGGGATGGAATGCACTAGACAACTGCAACTTAGTTCCAAAGTTTTCAAATAATGCCCTCCAGAAATGCGAGGTAAACTTGGAATCTCTGTCTGATGTTATGGTGCTAGGCAAACCACAAATTGGATACCAATGCTTGAGAAACAGACGTGCTACGTCCTCGGCTGTGGCCGTATGCTTGCATGGGATGAGCATGCAGAACTTACTTAAGCGATCCACAATGGTAGAACACTGAGTGTTACGGGATCCAGTGGATGCTGGTAGAGGCCCTACAAAGTCCATAGATATGTCGATGAAAGGTCCGTCGGGGATAGGCAAAGGTTGAAGTAAACCTGCCTTCTTTGTATGGGGAACCTTGACTTTTTGACAAATCTTACAGGCTTGTACATGTGCATAGACATCACGCCTCATCTTCGGCCAATAAAAGGACCGTTCTAATTTCTCGAGGGTACTGTTGATACCCCTATGTCCTCCAACTAAGGAGTCATGGGCATCGTGGAGAAGAGCGGAACGCTTTTCTCGAGTAACACAGAGACGGTTCTTGTAGAACAACCAACCGTTCTGTTCTGAATAGTGGCCAGGCTCAGAAGTGAGGGCCAAACTATACTGAGTACCAAACTCAGGGGAGTCGACATATTGGTCTTTCATACTATCCAAGTCCTTTCCCGTGATTTCGAGAATGGTAGCTTCTTAGACTGCCTGGATGCTGGACTTTCGACCGAGAGCATCTGCTACTGGGTTATGCTTACCAGGGATGTATTCAATCATACCTCCAAACTGTTGGAAGATTTGACTCCACCTGGCTTGTCGATCACTCCACTGGGCACTTGGCATAGTCTGAAGCCACTTAAGTGCTTGGTGGTCAGTTTTCACTGTGAAAGCCTGTCCATAAAGAAAAGGCTTCCAATGTTTGAGCGTTGTGATCACACCCAAAAGCTCTTTGTCATATACCGAATAATTCTTTTCGGCGACATCCAACTTTCTGCTGTAATATGCCACGGGTCTATTGTCCTGCTGGAGGACCGCACCTATGGCTACATTGCTAGCATCGGTGATGACCTCGAAAGGTTCGTCCCATGATGCTAACTTTAATACAGGTGCTTCTGAGGCAGCTTTCTGGAGTGCACGGAATGCATCAAGTGCCTTACCTGTAACTGAGACTTTCTGCTTGCGAGTCTTCACCCCCTTGAGCAAGTCGGTAAGAGGTGCTGCAAGGTTGGAAAACTGATGGACATGGGTACTATAGGCCTGACAAAGACCTACGAATGACCGGATTTCTTGGGCGGTCTTAGGAATATCCCAATCTAAGATCTCTTGAACCTTGGAGGGGTCCAGTCTAATCCCATCGGAACCGATGATGTAGCCCAAATACTGAACTTCCTTAACACCAAAGATAGACTTTTTGGCATTTATGTAGAGCTGATTATCTCGCAAAAGTTGCAAGACTTTCTCCACATCTTTCTCATGCTGCTCCGCAGTGGCTGACAAGACTAGTATGTCATCAAGGAAGATGAAAACACACTTCCCAATGTGGACTGCGAAAATCCTAGACATCATCTTATTGAACGTTGCGGGTGCATTTGTAAGCCCAAAAGGCATGACTACGAACTCGTAGTGACCACGCTCTGTCCTGAAAGCTGTTTTTGGAATGTCAGCTTCAAAAATGCGGACCTGATGGTAACCACTCTTGAGGTCGATCTTAGTGAAAAACTTAGCACCGTCTAAACGCTCCAAAATGTACTCTATCCTGGGCATAGGAAACTTGTTCTTGATAGTGAGTTTGTTTAATGCCCTGTAGTCTACACAAAGGCGTGCAGACTTGTCCTTTTTTTGGACAAATAGGATAGGTGCAGCAAATGGGGAGGAAGAAGGCCGAATGAATCCGGCTCGGAGAAGCTCAGATGACTGCTTTTCCAACTCGCCCTCTAAAGTCTTGGAAAGACGATAGGGAAACCTGCTAGGAGGGTCTGATCCAGGGACCAAATCAATGTGATGGTCCTCAAGGCGAGAGGGTGGGAGACTGGGTGGGAGATCGTCCCTAAGCATAATGTCCTGGTGTCTGGATAGGAGGTCTGCTAACTGAGGGACTGACGATGTAAGGGATGCTACTAATGAGGGAGAGGCTGTTTGAGCACGAACATAAAGCAGTGCTCCTTCTGCTCCCTTGCGGATACTGAACCTCCTGAGGCGAATGTTGGAGCAAACTCCCGTCTTCTGTGGAAGAGAAACCCCCTGCTGCCAGTTGAAATCCAAAACTTATGTGCTCCTTTGATGATGGATGTCATTCTTCCCTGAGAGTTCATGGGTAACATGTATGCAGGATTGACTGCTAAGATGACTGCTATGCAAACCATGTGCAACGCTATATGCTGTGCAAGAATGCAGATGGGTGGATTACTAATGCAGACCTAAGGGAAAATCCCTAAGGGTGGCTTGCAAAATTTTCAGAACTGGGTTTAACTGTGCGGAAGCGAAAAAAATGATGTCTGACTGAATGACTGATGAACTGAACATGCTCTACTGGTTACCCTGTAACGCTCTGATACCAATGTGACATGTGAGGGATGAGATCGTAGTAATCACAACCTTAGTCTAGATAAACTGCACTTAATGATGTTTAAGAGATAGACAAAGAGATAGACAAGTATGTGTCAATGCAGTGCAGCTATATTAAATGAATGAATGCGGTTACAATGAGATCCAAATGGATCTGTACTGCTGAATATGCTGACTATGTGCTGGGAATGCGGGCTGAACTGCTGTCCACTGTTTCCCTCATCTCCTGGGAAGGAAACACTGAAGGGAGGCTTTGGAACAGAAGCTGTATGCTGAATGGATGATGAAACGCTGACCTGTTGGGCTGAACTGGCTGCGTTTGCTGATGAGGATGGCTGATGATGATGCGTTTGAGCACCATGGGCTGAATGGTACTATGATGATGCTGCTACTGTATGCTGATGATGACAGGCTGAAAACGCATGAAGATGATGATGCGCTTCACTGCTGAGCCTGTTGACTGAATGGATGAGGGTGCCCAATGCTGAATGAAGAGGCGCCTATATATATGTGTGGGGGACTGCTGGTCGGCCAGATGGCTGCAGTCGGCCAGTTCATGTCTCCATAAAATACCAATATAACCAGTCGGCTGCCTCATAAAATGCCTAAAATACCTGAATAATGCCTGATAAATGCTGATTAAATGCCTGATGATGATGCTAATGATGCCATGTCACTGTACACCTGACTGGTGTGCACGTGACACCAGATGTATGCTAAAGGCAAAGAGGCTACCACATATCTTTTGGGTGGAAGCTGTCATGTGTGCTTGTCATATTTTGAATCGATGTCCCACAAAGGCATTGGTTTCCATTACTCCTTTTGAGGCTTGGCATGGCCGCAAGCCTTCTGTATCACATTTTCGTATCTTTGGGTGTCTTGCATATGCACACATACCCAAAGAGTTGAGGAGGAAGTTGGATGATAAAGCCACAAAATGCATTTTTGTTGGGTATAGCCGTGAGAGCAAGGGCTACCGGTTATATGACCCACTATCCAGGAAGATATTCACTAGTCGGGATGTGATTTTTGATGAAAAATCAGAAATATCCAAGGCTGGTTATGATGCAAATCAGGCTGAAAATGATGTGTTTGAAGGTCTACTACCTATGGAGTTTCATTCCACAGTTGGTGATCCAACTCATGAGGGTACAGGACAGCCAGCAAATGATGAAGGTGGTGCAGAAATTCAGCAGCAAATTGAGCCAGAAGCTGAACCAAATATGGGGCAGCAGGCACCACAGGTCAGACACATACCTAGATGGTATTTGAGGACATTACAGGACAGCCATTTAGAGGGTCCTCTTGCTGGTCGTACTCGTAGGGAGACATGGACCAATGAGCATGCACACATCATGGATTTGAATATGGTTATGGTAGCCAGTTTACAGGATGATGATGAGCCTGATTCATTTGTGGATGCACGAGATAATGTGCATTGGAACAAAGCCATGCACAATGAGCTTGATTCTATTAAAAGGAATCAAACATGGGATTTGGTTGATCTACCCAAAGGCAAGAAAGCAATTGGTACTAAGTGGGTCTATAAGTTGAAAAGACATGCAGATGGATCCATTGACAGGTACAAAGCCTGTCTAGTTGCAAAGGGCTATGCACAGAAGAAGGGGCATTTGCTCCTACATCCCGTATGTCGACACTTAGCAGTGTCATTGCATTGGCTGCACATCGTGGTTGGGTTGTTCACCAGTTGGACATAAAGACTGCATTCCTACATGGGAACCTCGAGGAGAAAGTTTATGTATATCAGCCCGTGGGTTTTGCAGAACATGGTCATGAAAGGAAAGTATGCAGGCTGAAAAAGGCCTTGTATGGTTTGAAACAAGCTCCACGAGCTTGGTATGCAAAGATAGATGCTTTCCTACTCACTCAAGGATTTGTGAACAACCTTGCATGTAAAGAAAGAAGAGACAGATCTGCTGGTCATCAGTCTTTATGTAGATGATCTCTTGCTCATGGGATCTAATGATGACAAAATTGCAGCTTTTAAAGAGATATTCCAATAGACATTTGACATGTCTGATTTGGGGCTTGTACACTACTATTTGGGCATACAGTTTGTGCAGGATAACAGAGGCATTGGGTTGTTGCTGATGGGAGAGAATTAGGGTTAAGAGTTATGTGGGAGACATACACAGAGAAACACAAGGGGGAGAGAGAGAGAGAGTTGTGGGGATAAGTCAACTCATAAGGTATGAGTGTGTGACTCCCCTATCACACATGTATATTGCACTAGTACACATAGTGCACTTAGTACATTAAAAGTACTAAGTGTACTATGTACTATAACTTATGGGCTTGTACACACTATAAGGGTGGGCATAACGCCTTTACCCCAACAACCTCCCACTTAAAGGCAAAGTGCCCTTAAGTAAAGGAAAAGAAAAATCAGCATGTACATGATAATATACAAGGCCATATCAAGGCTGAAACTGGCCTCATCCAATGCCCATCAAGTGTCTGCAATGAGCAAACCGCTCCGAAGGCAAACTCTTCGTCAACAGATCAGCCGGGTTGTCATCCGTATGAATCTTAACAAGCTGAATTTGCTTGTTCTCTATCACCTCTCTGATGAAGTGATACTTCACATCCACATGCTTCGTCTTTGCATGAAAGACAGGGTTCTTTGCCAACTGAATGGCACTCTGACTGTCACAATGCAACAACGGAATATCCCCTGTATAACCCAAATCAACCACTAACCGATATAGCCATAATGCCTCCTTGCAAGCCTCTGTGGCTGCAATATACTCGGCCTCTGTAGTAGATAAGGCAGTGCACTTCTGCATCCTGGATATCCATGACACAGCACCTCCTGAGAATGTAAATACATAACCGGTAGTAGACTTCCGGTTATCTGGATGACCGGCATAATCCGAATCCGTGTAACCATGCACTAATGCATCCTGTTTGCCAAAGCAAATGCACATATCCTGTGTGCCCTTCAGGTATCTCATGACACCTTTCACTGCTTCCCAATGCTTCTTGCCAGGGTTGGCCATGTATCTAGAAACCACTCCCACTGCAAATGCAATGTCCGGCCTAGTAGCAACCATGGCATACATGAGACTGCCACAAGCTGAAGCATACGGAATCTTGGCCATATCAGCCCTGTCTCTATCTGACTGTGGGCTGTCCATAGCACTGAGTTTCACATATGGAGGCAAAGGAGTACTAGTCTTCTTCCCCTCGTCCATATTGAACCTCTGCAAGACTTTGCCAATGTATTCCTTCTGAGACAAATACAACACATGCTGATTTCTGTCCCGAAGTATCCGCATACCCAAGATGTGATTTGCATCACCCAAATCCTTCATATCAAAGGTTTGATGCAGCCTCAGCTTCAAGACATCCATCTCTTTACGAGATTTCCCGGCAATCAACATATCATCAACATACAAAATGAGAATCAATAGACTGCCATCCAAAGCTTTCTTGGTGTACAAGCAGTGATCTATGTCACTTCTCCTGAATTTCTGTGATTTCATGAATGTATCAAATTTATGATACCATTCTCTTGGTGCCTGTTTGAGCCCATAAAGACTCTTTTTCAGCTTGCATACAAGCTTCTCCTTTCCACTTACTGCATAACCCTCTGGCTGCTGCATATATATCTCCTCATGGAGATCACCGTGAAGAAAAGCAGTCTTCACATCCATCTGAATCAAGTCCAGATCATCATGCGCAACCAAAGCCAACACAGCTCTAAGTGTGGTCATTTTGACCACTGGAGAGAAGATCTCATCAAAGTCCACACCATATTCCTGCTTGAAGCCCTTAGCCACTAACCTGGCTTTGTATCTTGGCTTTGCATCTGGTGCAACTTTGAGCCTGTAAACCCACTTGCATGGCAAAACCTTCTTGCCTGCAGGCAAATGCACCAACTTCCATGTTTCATTTTTATGCAGAGAATCCATCTCTGACTTCATGGCACGCTCCCATAGAGCTTTGTCTGCCCTCTGTAAAGCCTCCTTGTAACATGAGGGCTCCCCACAGTCAGTAAGCATCAAGTAGTCAACCCCTGGAACAAACCTGTCAGGGGCTCTGGAGGGTCTTGTGGACCTCCGTACCCAATGACCATCATTTGCAGGTTGCTGTCCAGCCTGCATATCACCCATTGGTGGCTCCTGTTCCATGCCATAAGGCTGAAAAATCATGCCCGGTATCTCCTCTAACTGTGGTATATCCATAGGGATATCTTCTGCCATCTCTGGCTGTCCATTTGGACCATTTTCAACACCATTTAAGGGCTGGTTTTCCTGCTGTAATGGCTGATTTACAGCCCTTTGTTGTTGTCCATGATGTCCATCATCATCAAAGATGACTCTGCCAGGCTCCTGTTGCCTTGCAGGCTCCTTATACATGCATGTTTCATCAAAAATGACATCATTGCTGCGTATGATCTTTCTATTCATGGGATCCCAAAGTCTATACCCCATTTCACCTCTGTCACCATATCCTAGGAATATGCATTTGTGAGACTTAGGATCAAGTTTGGTGCGCATTTCCCTGCATATGTGCACGTACGCAACGCAACCAAACACTCTCAAGTGCTTGTATGACGGAGGCTTCCCTGTCCATACTTCCTCTGGCACTTTCCCACCAAGCCTCGTGTTAGGTGACCTATTTATAAGGTGAACGGCTGTCATAACATCTTCAGCCCAAAAACCATGAGGTAATGTAGCATGTGACAACATAGAACGGACCTTCTCCTGAATGGTCCTGTTCATCCTCTCTGCTGTCCCGTTTTGTGGAGGATCATAAGGAGTAGAGAGCTCCCTTTTGATGCCTTTAGCATCACAAAAGTCCTGAAACTGTTTGGACATATACTCTCCCCCATTGTCGGAACGCAAAGCCTTCAGTGTTTTGCCAGTTTGATTCTCAACAAGAGCAACAAACTTCTCAAACACTGAGAATGTATCACTCTTCAAACGAAGAGGATAAACCCACACCTTGCGTGTGGCATCATCAATAAAAGACACAAAATATTTTGCCCCTCCCAAAGAAAGCTGAGGCATCTCACATACATCTGTATGCACAAGCTCTAACTGAGCATCTTTCTGTCCAAGAGCTTTCTTGTGGGGGCACTGTAGTTGCCTACCATATATACAATGCTCACAAAACTGAAAACTTTAGAGAAGGCAAGTAACCCAAACGAGACAATTGCTCCATTCCTTTGACACTCATGTGTCCCAACCGGCTATGCCCCACAGAGATTTCCGGCAGCTCGGTTGCATTTACATTAGCATGGTGACAAACACCTGCATGCATGAAGTAAAGAGTGTCCACCTTAGAGCCTCTGGCAACAACCAGTGAGCCCTTACTAATTTTCCACTTTCCACTACCAAATGTGGTAACATAATCAGCATCATCAAGCTGTCCAATAGAAAGCAGATTCTTCTTGATCTCAGGCACATGCCTGACATCATGGAGCATAAGCTGTGAGCCATCTGAAAATACAAGCCTCACATCACCTCTGCCAAGAATCTTGCATGCATGGTTATCACCCAAATAAACCACTCCTTCATTGCCAGCAGTATACCTGACAAACAAGTCTCTGCAACCTGTGACATGAAAGGAGGCACCTGAATCAATGATCCATGAGTGCATACCATGACCACCTGTAAGAAGTGAATGGGCATCAAGTGAAGACGTAAAGAGGACCTCATCCTCACTGCCACCTGCATGTGACACATTGATTTCTTCAATCTTGACTCCACTTTTGCCCTTTGGCTTTACATCTTTGGCTTCATCTTTCTCTTTGTCTTTGCCTTTTCCCTTTTCCTTTTGATCATTTTTCCATTTGTAGCATTGCTTTTTAATGTGTCCCTTCTTGCCACAATAATGGCATTCCAAATCCTTTTTGGAGCGAGACTTGCTCCTTCCCCGTTCTTGGCTTTTTCCCCTTTGTTGGGATCTCCCACGTGCATTCATTGCATTGGACTTTCCAACAGAGTTGTTTTTCCTGTTCATCTCTTCTTGAAGAAGAGCACCCTCAACATCTGCATATGACAGCATAGCATGCGAATTGCTAGTGGCTATCCTGAATGTGTCCCAACTCTCTGGCAAAGTGCATAACAAAAAAGTGGCTTTGAACTCATCGTCCATTGCCAACTTTTGATTAATGACCTGGCTGACAATACCATTAAACTCATTTAGATGGGCTGTCATAGACGCCCCTTCCTTCATCTGAAGACCTATGAGTTTCTTCAACCAATACACTTTGCTTGAGGCACTTTGTTGGGCATACAAGTCCTGCAATCTCTGCCACATTCCCCAAGCTGTCATTCTCTTCACGAATGCTGAAAAGTAATGAGTCTGACACAGACAACATGATAGTAGATCTTGCCAGCTCATCCATATCTTCCCACTCTTCAGCAGTAAGAGAAGCGGGCATCACACCCCTTTCTTTGATAGGCTTGTGCTGCTTTTTCTGGAGCGACACATTGTAGCACTGGGTTTGCCAAATATCATAATCATGTGAGCCTTCAAGCTTCTTGATGTGAAGCAATGAAGAGCTCTCACCTGTGGTTGCCATAGCAATATGCAACCTGTCAATGCCTGACTCCCTGCAAAATGTGCAAACACTGCACCCAAAGCACACAAAGTGCTCACAGTTTTTCTCCCAAGCTTTATCTCCCACTGCGGAAGCAAGAATGCAACTTTTCTCCCACTTTATGTGATGAAAACACCAAAATCTGGTTGCTGCAGATTTTGGACAGCACCTTAAATGTGCTCTTTTGCCCTTCCAAAGTACTGTACAGCAGTACTAAGTGCTCACCAATGATGTACCAAACCTGTACCGGCAAGTTCAGCAGCTGAAATTGAACCTTTTCGTCACTCAAAACAGTGTACAGCCATGCCAAAACATGCACAAAGCTGTGCCAAATCTGTACCAACAGGTACAATAGCAATAAATGCTCTCTTGGCTGTCTAAATGAGTGAAAATCAGACTTTTACAGTACCGTACACTGCATACAACAATCCCGAACAGAAATTGGGCAAAAGCCCCTTGACTGCAAGCTGATTTCTGAGGATTCAAGGCATAAATGTCTTGCCTGCTGCTTTGCCAAGCTCAACAAGCATACAAACTTGAAAATCCCCTTGATTTGAGATCAATTTCTGATCATGCATGGTACATTGACGCACATGAAGGCATCCAAAGTGTTCACGATGCTTCCCCCTGGCCACATATACATCAAATACATGAAAGCCCCTTGATTTACAGGCACATTGAGTGCTTGTAAGGCATCAGCACATTATCCACAGCATCAAATTGATTGCATGCATGCAAATCAACCAAATCGGCACAAAAGCCCCTTGATTTGCACTGCAATCTACTGCAATTTGCTGCAATTTTGCCCAAATGTGCGATTTTTCACATCATACAGCATGTATGAGTGCTTAATTGCACAATTACATCAAAAGCCCCAAATTTCGACATTCAATTTCCTGCAAATTGATCCTGATTTGACCAATTTCCTGCAAATTGATCCTGATTGTGACCAATGTCACCCAATTTTGCCAATTTTGCTCAAAATTGAGCAATTGGGCACCTGTACCTGCTCAATTGTTGATTGTACTTGCTCAATTGCAAATCCCAAAAAAAAATTGAGGCAAAAACCTTGTAATTTCTTATTTTTGTTGCAGGAAAGGAGGGCGTCGATTTTGCTATTGATGCTGCTGCTCGTCAAGCTTCTGTGCAGGTGGACACAAGGGAGTCTTGCCAAGCCTTGTGCAGAAGGCTGTGGCTTCTTTGACAACCGAGTCAGAGGCTTGTTCTGTTGCATTTGCAGAGGCGCCTCGGATTTGGTAACTGTTCTAGTTTCATCATCTGCCGGTTGTGCAGCACTACGATTCAGCAACGGCACGTGAGCCTATGCGGAGGAGGATGTATGCTACGCTGCCTTCGTTTCGGCTCCAGTTGTGTGGCGCCGGTGACGAGTTGGATTTCAAGACAGCTCTAGCCAGCGTGAATTCGCAAACGCCTTCGCCCAACCCTTTTCGCTTGCCTTGTGGACCAGCCGACGACTAACGTCTAGTAGCCTTCGCTCACTTCCAGCAGTCAATCGACGACTTCGTTTAGCGCCACTCGCTTCTACCATGCCGTGCGCTGCTTCCCTTACGGCTTCGCCTAGCTATGCGCCTTCGCTGTCTCCGCCAGCAGCGCTAGTCTTCGCCTTACAAGATAGAATCACGAGTTTGTCTAAAGAGTGAAAGCGGGTGCTGGGCAGCGTGGATGCGCCTGCCCACGCTGCTGCTTCTCTCCACCCACCTGCCTGCGACTGGTCACACAGTCGACCAGTAACCAGCGCTGCACAAAGGCGACCAGCGCTGCACAAAGGCGACCAGCAAAAAAGGCGACTCACAGAATGAGCAAACGACCAGCAAAAGGGCAAACAATTCTTGATGAGAGGGAGGGGAACCTGGTGACCAAAGCTCTGATGCCAGTTGATGGGAGAGAATTAGGGTTAAGAGTTATGTGGGAGACATACACAGAGAAACACAAGGGAGAGAGAGAGAGAGAGAGTTGTGGGGATAAGTCAACTCATAAGGTATGAGTGTGTGACTCCCCTATCACACATGTATATTGCACTAGTACACATAGTGCACTTAGTACATTAAAAGTACTAAGTGTACTATGTACTATAACTTATGGGCTTGTACACACTATAAGGGTGGGCATAACGCCTTTACCCCAACAGTTGCAATCTCGGTATGTTGCTAAACTTCTGGAGAAGTTTAAATTTCAGGATTGCAAGCCTATTAGTACTCCTATGGAGCCTGGGATGAAACTGTCACTACAAGATGACAGTATTTCCTTTGATGCCACTACATATGCTCAGGCTGTTGGGTGCCTTATTTACTTGTGTACTACACAACCAGATATTCAGTATGCAATCTCTCAGTTGAGCAGATTCATGCACAGCCCGCAATTGTCACATTGGCAAGCTGTGAAGCGTGTATTCCGATATTTGCAAGGTACCTTGTCTCTTGGATTGCTTTATCCTGAGGGGGGTGACATGCAGTTATACACTTACAGTGATTCAAATTGGGCTGGTGATTTTGATACCAGACATTCCACTAGTGGAAATTGTTTCTTTCTTGGCTCTTCATGCATTTCTTGGCTAAGCAAGAAACAGACCACAGTGGCCACTTCGTCTTGTGAGGCAGAGTACAGAGCAACCTACACTACTACTGTTGAGTGTGTTTGGCTGCGTTATCTCATGACTGATATGGATATTTCAGTGGAGGAGCCTACACCTATCTATACTGATAGTCAGAGTGCCATTGCTATGGACACGCATCCTGTGTTACATGCTCGCACGAAACACATTGAGATTCACTATCATTTTGTTCGGGAGAGACTCCAGGCAGGTGATATCAGTCTAATCTACTGTCCTACAGATCAGAATGTGGCAGACATCTTCACCAAGGCATTGCCACGTCCGAAATTCGAAGCATGCACCCAGAGGAGTGCTAGTGATCATCAGTAGATTACTGGGACACTTTTTACTTCAGTTAGTGGAGGTTTTTTCCCCCAGTTTAGCTTAGTATCACTTATAAGCAATTTATAAGTGTTTTGGTCCACCCGGCACATTTTATGGCCGGACATGTGAACACATTCTTTTAGGTCACTTTATTATGTGGCTATTGTACTTCACATCATTATGTGGCTATTGTACTTCACATCATTATCTAAATACATAAAAAGAGTCGTGTTCTCTCTCTGCTCTCCATGCCTGTGTTTGCAGCACCTCCAAACCCTAACCCTAACAGTCTAAGGCCTTCAGGTATGGCAGATTGAAAGGGTGGAAACAGAGATTGGGCAGTGGATGTATGTTTGTGCTGAGTTGTGGAACCATGTACATGAGATATGCCAGATGTGTGCTCAAGGCTGTCCTGCTGAATGGTCTTGGCTGATCAGAGGGAAGCACAGAGTGTTGCTTTTGTGGGACACAGATCTGTGTGAGAATCCTCTGTGCTAAGAGGTCTTGTGGGCTGCCAGATTGGACATACAGGTGTATTCTCCTGGTTTGTCTTGTTGTACTCAACTTTACTTCTTTTTGAAATTGAATAAAGAAATACCGAAAGGGGCGCCAAGCTTTGGGGCCAACAGGTGTCGTTCTCTTTTTTTTTTTGCTTGTTCTTAAAAAAACTCAAAAGCTTAAGTTTTTTTCAACTTTAGCCAACCTTAGCTTTTTAAAGCTTTAGTCCAACACCAAAGAAGAAAATGACAGGCTGCTTTTAGCTTCTCTCCCCCCCACGTGTCTGCACAACACACACACACTCTCTCGGATTCCGCTGTTATTGTATGCTGATGATATTGTGCTGATCT
Organism: Cibotium barometz; assembly: GCF_041138505.1. Taxonomy (NCBI): domain Eukaryota; kingdom Viridiplantae; phylum Streptophyta; class Polypodiopsida; order Cyatheales; family Cibotiaceae; genus Cibotium; species Cibotium barometz. The sequence goes on from NC_141070.1 coordinate 56,537,814, forward strand.
CAGATTCTCCAGAGGGGATGCAGCGTCATTTGGATGCATTGCACATGTTTGCAGAGGACAGTGGATTGTCTGTTAACCTTGGTAAAACCAAGGTGATGGTGTTTAACACCACAGCACAGTGGGTTAGGAGGTCAATGCCCACCTTTACATATGGTCAGGAGACAGTGGAGTATACAGATGCATATACTTACCTTGGTGTGGTTTTTAGTGGCCCACTATTTTCCTTGAGCAGAGCAGCGGAGACCAGATTGACCAGAGCTTATGCAGCATTGGGGAGACTAGAGAGGATGTGTTCGCAGGTTCAGTTTCAGGAACCTCGAACAAAGCTCTGGCTCTTTGACACTTTGGTCACTTCAGCCATGCTGTATGGAGTGGAGATATGGGGACCCTCAGTGGATCACCACAGCCGAGCTGGTAGCACTGATGGATGGAGACGTATGGAGAGGCCCTTGGTTTCTATGATTTCCCGGATGATTAGGGCCAAGGCCTCCGTACCACATGATATTATCCGTGCAGAGATGGCTGCCCCCCCATTGGTAGTAGAGGCACTCACTCGATCAGTCTCCTTTATACATAGCACTTGGGCTCTCCCTAGAGACAGATATGCTCGCTTAGCCCTGGAGTCTTCACGACAGTTGGCATCATTGGGAGACGGATCATGTTGGTATGCACAGATGACAGATTGGTTCCAACTGCATGGCTTTAGTATGGACAGGCTACCTCCATTTCAGTACTCCCTGGATGCACCCTCCCTCTCTCTCACACGGGCAGAGATTACCAGGCTTATCAGGCAGGACTTGACTCAGCTGGACACTAGGAGGACATGGATACAGCCGACACACGAGCTTGGTACGAAGATGGCTTTCTATAGAGATCATCTTCTCCAGCTCACGGAGGATGGGTTTGTGATTAGACCCAGCTACATGGATACTCATCTTTCTCATGGGGTACGGTGTGCTATTGGTCAGATGCGCACATCCTCACACCAGCTAGAGATTGAGACTGGCAGATTCAGAGGAGTACCAGCTGAGGCCAGGATTTGTCAGCTGTGCCAGATGGAGCCAGAGACAGAGTTACATTACATATGTCACTGTCCAGTATATTATGAGATACGAGGCCGTTTCCACTGCCTGTTCAGAGAGGGCTTTGGACCACTTTCTAGAGTCATGAGATACCAGGATCAGAGATGCCTTGGATTGTACTTGCTGGAGCTGCGTAGACATAGAGAGGGTCTCCTGAGAGGGAGGGGATCAGAGAGGGAGAGACACCTACAGAGGCAGATTACAGACTTCTTTCGACCAGAGATTGAGCAGTCAGGTCAGCAGGCATTGCAGCTAGCCCCAGAGCACAGCCGCACCAGAGGTACACTGATTGATCGGGCTATAGAGCTGGGGCGGTCCAGGCGCCCCAAGATGAGAGGCCCATCTCGACACCGGCGGAGACTACAACAGAGGATCAGGACCATACTAGCACGGCATGGGAGACGTCCAGTCAGAGTACTCACCATGGAGGATATTGAGGAGATCCGCCAACGTCCGATGCGGCACATATTATGAGATGGAGGCACCTCCATAGTGTACCCCTCCGTCCCACATGATATTGTATCCCCTCACTATATTCCACTCACCTCCATAGCGTAACCCCCCCCTCACTATATTCACACCCTATAAGGGTTTCTGTTTACCTTCCATTTCCAGTTTCATTTTCTAGGTGCCTGTAGTATCATCTTTATTTTTCATTTTCTGGGTTTTTTTATCCAGACATTGTATCAGATCCACCATGATGTAACTTTTGGTCTCATAGGTCATTATGGCCTTTTGAAGACGTTAATATAACATTTCATTTCATTTCATTTCTCTCTTGGCACACAGAGCCCCATCATCTCCACTAGACCATGCCCAAGGATTATCTGACATAGAAACACTGTGAATTAGGATAGAGAACATACCTAAGAAACCCTAGCAAGGTTTCCATAGACCCAACGTCGAACTCATCATGTGACCACAATAGATTGTGGATAGCACTCACCGCCTAACTGTAGATTTGGTACCTCAAACCACCCCCAAGCCTGAAGTCAGATTGCCGTCAGCCTACCAATCACCGATGACTCCAACCTAGCGTCCCATACTACCAGACCATAGCCACCCGCTGACAGTTCCATGGCCATGAGATCCTACACGCTTCTCGATAACCCCAAGATACCGCATGGCAACTTGATCCCTTGTGTCTAAAAAGTGTGACCAAGTCACTTATATAGTAATAACCTCAATATAAGCCGCTTGCTTTTATTTATAAAGCTTTTCTACTGTATTTATAAGCTTTTAGCCATTATTAGTCCCTTGTTATTGTTAATAGCCCGTGGCTATTATTTCCAATCCAACAGCCAATCTAGACCTCCTCTTGCTAGTGCTCTTAGTCTACCAGTGAACCCTCCAAGTCCCCATGCCCTTGGCTAAGCCTTAACCCTAATCTTGGGTTAATCCGAACCGTGTCCCTAACCCCAACCCTAGGCTGGTCGGGACGTAACAACTTGGGTGGCCAAATGGTGACATTTGGTGCTTCCCTGAAGATATACGAGCTGGCTAGGTAAACACGTTAATTTACTGTTTGCTTCTCAAACAATACGCGTACACTTTGGTGGCCAAGCAATTGTAAGTGCCCATGCTAAGTCTTCGCCATTGGCCAATTTACTTGTGGCCACACCTCTGCCATAAGTGGAGAGGGTGTCCACACCCAATTTCTTAAATGGGCACCTGTTTTATTAGTGGTCAAGCGACCATGTGATAAATGGTCCAAACTCACTTATAACCTATCTACCGACACTTTGACGAAGTGTGAACCTTCAAAACATTTAAAAAATCCATAACTCTTGTACAAATAAACATTAATAGTCACACTTACCACCTGTTTACAGTGTTCACCCCATAAGCAAGGTCAGAATATAGATTCACATGCACAGTTCACAGGGAGGCAGGGTGTCGTTCCCTCTCATAAACTAGACATACAGATCTTGCAAGCAATATACATTTCACGCAAAAACAGTTCCACACATGCAGGTGTGCTATACAATAGAATGTATTGGACAATATCCCTTTCATTTAGCTTGTCACACACAGTCATTCCCAGCGTAGACATGATGTACCCAGGCCAACCAGAATACCAAACCCTGAATATTAGCGTGGACCAAAGTCTCGAGGCCTACCATATCTAGCCTACTAGCCCTTGGCATAGACATAAGTCCCCTGCCCACGAGGTACCAGTCCACATGACTCTTGGCGTAGACATAAGTCCCCTGTCATTTCGAGGTGTCATGTCCATACTATGGAACTTGTCCATGGGTCCAAAGCTCTTCCAAAGGTCAGAAGTGTGGAGAATGCCCAAATGATAACAAGAAGAGCTTCTCCAGAGTGTGCAGACGGGGAGGCATTTGTGTCCTAGGATCTCCAGAAGCAGCTCATGACCTCTACAACGAACAAGAAAAGGAAGGAGGCCAGGGGGGCAAGAGATGGGAAAGTGCTCACCCCTCACACTCTTAATGAGAACCTAGCTATATGCTGGCGACAAGTAGAGCACCGAGAACCCGCCAAGCAGCCCATCCGAAGCATGGTGCCCTCTAGGAAGGTCCAATCCACCTTGTCATACGCCTTCTCAAATTGAAGACACAAACTGCGAAATCCTACTGGCAGAGCTGAGCGGGCGCAGTCATCACCTCCCATAAAGTAAAAATGTTATCTAGGATGCACCCATCCCAAATAAAACCTGTATGCGTACTATGAAAAAGATCAGGGAGATGCAACTGAAGACGGCATCTGATGGTTTTGACAAGGATCTTATAAGTGGTACCAAGAAGGGTGTTGGGACACCACTGCCAAATCCCAAGGCAGGGGAGTCCAACGTAGCATACTCCACAAAGATCTCAAGCGCATCACCCAGATCATACACCCAGGCCTCAAAATGTGCATGGAAGGATAGGCCCAATTCTGGACCATTTATTTATTGAGCAACAGATAATTATTCAGTTCAATAAAAGAGTATATGCCACTTTCGAAGACTGCAGATAATATAAATCAAACCATACAGCTTCAAAGAATACATGGTCGAGACTCCCAACAGTCAGAGACACCAAACACAATATAATACCTGTCCATAATCTGCAACAATCAATGAATTGCCAGGACTTGCTATGAAAGCTTGCCGGATTTTGTAGCGGTCTTTCTCTAAAGCAGGCTGATTCTGTTGATGTCCAGAAAAAAAAAACATAAAGAGCTGTTCATTCATCTGGAAAAAAAAAAAACAATAATCCAAAGAGTAGTAAGTATCCAAGGTTGCAAGGAACACCTGGAGATTGGGGCGCCTTGCTGACAAGCGCCCTGTTTCTGTGTTCAGATTCAGTGAGCAATGCACACGGCCATCAAGACCCAAAATATCACCGCCCTGCCTAACATAACAGAAAACAATTACATTCAACATACCAGTAAGCATAATATCAACATCACAAATCATCAATACCGATATCCCACTTACTTGCAAAGGCTGTATAAAGCTCGAAATCAATGTATCAATTGCAGAGACTTCACAGAGAGCTGCAATGGCTTTGCAAGCTTCTTTACCTTCTTGCCCTCCTTTAAAAGCATGATAGGCTTTCCCATAAGCAGATAAATCCTCTTCTTTTTGGTCCTCAGATTCTCCAGAGCCCTCAATCCCTGCTGACGTCAACACCACGTCAGCATCTTCAGGAATGAACTCCTCTTCTTCTTCTATTTCAGTGCAGTCAATGGAAACTTTGCCAGCAAGATTCTTCAATGCTTGCATGTTTACTGCTGGCAAGCCACTGGAGGTGAGTATATCAAAAGGTAACTCAACACCTATTCCACTTATCTCAATGGATCTGAATTTCAGTGGAACCTTCTTCCCTTCCTGAATATAGCCATCCACATTTGGAACTTTGAAACTGCGGCACTTGCTCACCTTTTGAAACCTGTTGCAGTATAATGTTACCCCCAATCAAACAGGGACAAAGATGTCCCATGCAGCTACTTCAGCTACTGCATGAATATACAAGCATTCTTTGACTGTGAAAGAATGAATGGTAGAAAAGTTAACTTACCCACCAAACAGTAGTTGTCGTATCTGAGCGTCACTAGTTACATTTATATGTCGTGCATTACAACAATACTTAGCTGCCCATTTCCGAAACCTGCTTATAGAAATAGCTCGTTCTTTGCAAGCAACTTTCTCAATCTCTGCAAGATAGTGTTGATCCACAAGCATACCGTCTGCTTCCATTTCTGCTAAAAGCTCTCCAAATGGCCTCCAAAATTTGCAGTAGAACTTGTACATAGTGCCACGCTCTTCATTCTGGAAATACCACTTTCTCTCTTGAAGTTTCTCATGAAGACTCTCCCACAGCCTCCAAGTACAAAGGGCATCACCAGAAGAATAGCATATCCATCTCTCACGTAGGCTCTGACTCCTTTGTATTTCTTCGACTGGTGGGATAACCTTGATGCTTCCTTCCGTGCCGTCTTTCTTCAACTTACTGGCACCGAAAAGCTCCTTCATTGAGGTCTTCTTGGTTAATGTTTGGACGTCCCATTCATGCACGCCATTCATCACATTAATGTCACTAGTTAACGATTCAAGAGAATAGCCTCCTTCTGCACCTTTTCTCCCAGAGTTCCAGAGACGCGCAAGATGCATTGTATCAGCATAAAAACCAGCTGCTTTAATTCCATGGTTTGCCAAGACATGCCTGTCAAAACTGAAGTTATGCCAAACCTGCCATGAAGATCACAAATCAGATTTATATACCCACAAAATCCCAAGCGTTTGCACTAGAACTAGAACAATACAGTTTCCGTGTACTGAAAAGATGCTTCGAGACTTTGAGATGTAGAACATTGATCCATCCATACTGAAGCACAAAGAGTAACAAAGAAACTACATAGGAGCACACACTTGCTCATCGTAAGCCCACAATCAATATGGGAACTGAAATAAATGCCATCTCTTCCGCCAAAGCCCATCAGAGACCATCTTACCTAATGGGCATGTGGCATAGCGGTGTGGGCTTGTGACTTGAAGAGGGGAGGTCCCGAGTTCAAATCCACGCGAGCCCCCCGTTGGTATTGTGGCTGCTTTGCAGGCACAAGTTGTAACGCCTTCGGGCAGGAAGACAAAGCCGCCTCCGGGCAGGTGCCAAATTGCAACTACAGAAAGATCTACTCATGGAGAAAAAAAAAGACCATCTTACCTATACTTGCCAAATCTCCAGCATATCAATAACTCTTAAGGGCCCAATCAAGCAAACAAAACCTTCTCAGAGCCAAGGGTAGAAGTGAATATGATCAATGTGGCAAGGGTAACAAGATAGTGTGCTGCCTACATAGGATTGCAAGGCTAGAGCTGTTAGCTAGCAAAACTCCTAGAGAAGCTTTATAAAATAGTGTGATTTGATTGAGCTTAGAGAGAGTGCCTCCTCAAGGATTAACAATAGGTTCCTTTCCTTGGCATCTCTTGTGGCTATCAGTTGACGGTGCTCCCTCATCTCCACTGGCACCATGAACATCTGTATCTAAGATGCTTGCATTGCCTTTTTGTCCTCTTACATCCTACAGAAATTCACATTTCTTTCAGTTGAGGCTCATGTTCTCCATGAGAGTAATCATACAAAAAGCATCAACTTGAAAGCTACAATATCAATCTGGTAAATCGGTCTGGAAAGGGGAAATAGGAAGAAAATCTAAAGCTGCACATATCTTGGAGAAGTCCTATTCATGTGAAAGTCACTGCACGTGACCTGCTTTACCCTTCACTCAGCCTCTGAGCACTTTGATTACTATAAATCTAAAGCAGTTCACCTTGAATGGAAATCTAATAGCAGCACACAGGATGGAGTGGCAAGAAAGACTCAAGCCCAAACCTTCTTGATGGACGAATCTTCAAAGTAGTCTTTAAAAGCAACAAGTATTTCTTTACTAGTATTCAGCACATCAACCCAAACACAGCTCTTGCCGTGGCCAAAATCAGCCTTAGGTCCGCAATATATACTGAAGCAAATCACTTTGCCATGGCCCACAGGGCTTTCTTTCTTCACATCAATGTCTGAAACCTGCAACCAACATTGCAGAGAAAAAGTATCAACTTCAACTGATGCACCCATATTTGTGGGATGAGCAACAAATGGCCACTCATATTCACAGCTTTTCTCCCAAAAAAAAAGTATGGAAGTAAAAAAACCACAGGACTTGTCATTCTTGTAGGCCAATGAAAGGTTGAAAAATAGAAAATCCACTCAAAAAAGTTAAGCATCAGAATTTGCATAGAAGTGACTGAGAGATTGATGATCAGGCATGAGTTCCACTACTAGGTTCCATAGCCCTTGCTTTGACTTGACTGAGACCCATCACCCAAGTTTTCATCCCTTTAAGAAACTAATTCGGACAAACACCAATTCACAGCCTTACTAAAGAAAAGGAACACACACATGGCAATTTACGCCTAGGGGACCTGAGCACAACAGCATACTTAATACCTCACCCTTAATTTATGGCACAGGACAATTCATAGTTGGAATACAGAAACTGAAAAAAATCAGGTACCCTTGCACAAACACATCCTGTGTTGCTTCCACATTATCAAATAGAACTTTGAAAAAAAATGAGAAAACACTTGATTGAGAAAAGGATGATGTGACACTATGCATGCACTAGATTGAGAAAAATCTGATCCTAATGCTTTGACATAGTTTTAATCTGTATTATGGCAGGCAGTGTTTGACGAAGCTCTTTTTCCAGAAAAAAAGATCCTTCTATTAGTTATATGAAAAACCTGTGTTTGACGAAGCTCTTTTTCCAGAAAAAAAGATCCTTCTATTAGTTATATGAAAAACCAGCCAGTAGGCTGAAAAACAAGAATAGATAAGCTAAAAGAGAACAAAGCTCAGGAAAGGATAGTCCCCTCCATGGCTGGCCATACAAGATGAAGAGGGGGGGAGGGGAGGGGGGGGGGAGGAGGAGGGTAAACTGGTGGCCTGTAGTGCCAAGTGGGGTCTCCGGCACTGACCGAGAGGAAGGGACCCTGCTGCCATCTGCGCAGTGAGGCCTCCTCGACATTTCCGCATGCAGTCAGAACCTCCCTGTAACTTCCCCCACTAGCCGTGGAGGGTATATATGATATCTGTCCATACGGCATGGATGAACTCCGCTAGGGGGGTGAGGATGCCTTCAAGGGTCTCGTTGCATTGTGCCTACCAAATGTGTCATGCCGCTATGCTGATGCTGATCTCCCATCTCTGACAAGTGCCATGGGACCAGGGCTCTACTAGAGAGTCGGGAGTGGGGATAGACTCTATCCTACAATGTGTGAACCTGAGGGCCTGGCCATCAGCTGTCTCCTCAGTGGACGGGTCCTAATTCTCTCACCCATGCGACTGCCCCAGATGATGATACGGGAGGCAGCCCAAGAGGTGGTGAATAGTCGAAGAATCCTCTCCCATACCTGTTGCGCTTCGGGGCAGTCCCAAAGGCAATGTAGCTGTGACTCCTGCGGGTGGTTGCATCTCATGCACTGTGCTAAACAACCACCAATGGCCAGCCACGTGCCAACTGCTACACTCCTGTGAGCCACCTGCTACAGGAATACAGTGACCTTTCAAGGACAGAATCTGTCCCATAATCAATTCCAATCATCTCTGAGAAAGCTAGGCGAGATGTCATGTGAGGACCAATGATCTACTAAAGCGGAGTACGGTCAATCTCATGCAACTGTATCCGTCGGCCTAACCTCACCGAGTAGTGAAAAGGGGGGGGGGGGGGGGGGGGGGGGGGGGGGGGTTCTCAGGGCTACAAGGGTCTATCTCCCACGCACCGGGGTCCCACTGAGTCTGTGTAAGGGTCTACTCTCTGAAGGAGCTTTAGAAGCTCAGCTGAAACAGTTAGGGTTTCATGTGGGAGACACACACAGAGAAGAAGGGAGAAATGAAATGAAATGAAATGTTATATTAACGTCTTCAAAAGGCCATAATGACCTATGAGACCAAAAGTTACATCATGGTGGATCTGATACAATGTCTGGATAAAAAAACCCAGAAAATGAAAAATAAAGATGATACTACTGGCACCTAGAAAATGAAACTGGAACTGGAAGGTACACTATGGAGGTACCTCCATCTCATAATATGTGCCGCATCGGACACTGGCGGATCTCCTCAATATCCTCTGTGGTCAGCACCCTGACTGGGTGTCTCGCATGCCTCGCAAGAATAATCCGAATCTGCCGCTGCAACCTCCGTCTATGCTGGGATGCCCTCCTCCGTGGTCGTGGTCGTGGTCGTGGGCGTCTGGAGAGAGAGAGAGAGAGAGAGAGAGAGAGAGAGAGAGATGTGGGGATAAGTCAACTCACAAAGTATGTGTGTGTGACTCCCCTATCACACATGTATATTTGCCCTGGTGCACTTAGTACATTAAAAGTACTAAGTGTACTATGTACTATAAAACTTATGGGCTTGTACACACTATAAGGGTGGGCATAATGCCTTTACCCCAACAACCTCCCACTTAAAGGCAATGTGCCCTTAAATGAAGGAAAAGAAAAAATCAGCATGTACATGATTATATACAAGGCCATATCAAGGCTGAAACTGGCCTCATCCAATGCCCATCAAGTGTCAGCAATGAGCAAACCGCTCTAGAGGCAAACTCTTTGTCAACAGATCAGTCGGGTTGTCATCCGTATGAATCTTGACAAGCTGAATCAACTTGTTCTCTATCACCTCTCTGATGAAGTGATACTTCACATCCACATGAAAGACAGGGTTCTTTTGCCAACTGGATGGCACTCTGACTATCACAATGCAACAATGGAATATCCCCTGTATAACCCAAATCAACCACTAACCGAGATAGCCATAATGCCTCCTTGCAAGCCTCTGTGGCTGCAATATACTCGGCCTCTGTAGTAGATAAGGTAGTGCACTTCTGCATCCTGGATATCCATGACACAACACCTCCTGTGAATGTAAACACATAACCGGTAGTAGACTTCCGGTTATCTGGATGACCGGCATAATCCGAATCCGTGTAACCATGCACTAATGCATCCTGTTTGCCAAAGCAGATGCACATATCCTGTGTGCCCTTCAGGTATCTCATGACACCTTTCACTGCTTCCCAATGCTTCTTGCCAGGGTTGGCCATGTATCTAGTAACCACTCCCACTGCAAAGGCAATGTCCGGCCTGGTAGCAACCATGGCATACATGAGACTGCCACAAGCTGAAGCATACGGAATCTTGGCCATATCAGCCCTGTCACTATCCGACTGTGGGCTGTCCATAGCACTGAGTTTCACATATGGAGGCAAAGGAGTACTAGTCTTCTTCCCCCCCCTCCATATTGAACCTCTGCAAAACTTTGCCAATGTATTCCTTCTGAGATAAATACAACACATGCTGATTTCTGTCCCGAAGTATCCGCATACCCAAAATGTGATTTGCATCACCCAAATCCTTCATATCAAAGGTCTAATAGACTGCCATCCAAAGCTTTCTTGGTGTATAAGCAGTGATCTATGTCACTCCTCCTAAAATCCTGGGATTTCATGAATGTATCAAATTTATGATACCATTCCCGTGGTGCCTGTTTGAGCCCATAAAGACTCTTTTTTAGCTAGCATACAAACTTCTCCTTTCCATTCACTGCATAACCCTCTGGCTATTGCATATATATCTCCTCATGGAGATCACCGTGAAGAAAAGCAGTCTTCACATCCATCTGAATCAAATCCAGATCATCATGAGCAACCAAAGCTAATACAGCTCTTAAGTGTGGTCATTTTGACCACTGGAGAGAAGATCTCATCAAAGTCCACACCATATTCCTGCTTGAAGCCCTTAGCCACTAACCTGGCTTTGTATCTTGGCTTTGCATCAGGTGCAACTTTGAGCCTGTAAACCCACTTGCATGGCAAAACCTTCTTGCCTGTAGGCAAATGCACCAACTTCCATGTTCCATTTTTGTGCAGAGAATCCATCTCTGACTTCATAGCACGCTCCCAAAGAGCCTTGTCTGCCCTCTGTAAAGCCTCCTTATAACAAGAGGGCTCCCCACAGTCAGTGAGCATCAAGTAGTCAACCCCTGGAACAAACCTATCAGGGGGTCTAGAGGGTCTTGTGGACCTCCGTACCCAATGACCATCATTTGCAGGTTGCTGTCCAGCCTGCATATCACCTATTGGTGACTCCTGTTCCATGCCATAAGGTTGAAAGATCATGCCCGGTATCTCCTCTAACTGTGGGATATCCATAGGGATATCTTCTGCCATCTCTGGCTGTCCATTTGGACCATCTTCAGCACCATTTAAGGGCTGGTTTTGTTGCTGTAATGGCTGATTTACAGCCCTTGGTTGTTGTCCATGATGTCCATCATCATCAAAGATGACTCTGCCAGGCTCCTGTTGCCTTGCAGGCTCCTTATACATGCATGTTTCATCAAAAATGACATCATTGCTACGTATAATCTTTCTATTCACTGGATCCCAAAGTCTATACCCCATTTCACCTCTGTCACCATATCCTAGGAATATGCATTTGTGAGACTTAGGATCAAGTTTGGTGCGTATTTCCCTACGTATGTGCACATACGCAACGCAACCAAACACTCTCAAGTGCTTGTAGGACGAAGGCTTCCTTGTCCATTTTACATTAGCATGGTGACAAACACCAGCATGCATGAAGTAAAGAGTGTCCACCTTAGAGCCTCTAGCAACAACCAGTGAGCCCTTACTAATCTTCCACTTTCCACTACCAAATGTGGTAACATAACCAGCATCATCAAGCTGTCCAATAGACCCAATCCCCTTCCTTGAAGTGGACATCTCATCTAGACGTATTTGCATGTCTGCTATAAGCTTCCTGGGCTTTGGTCAAGCGGTCTTTAACTGACTCAATGATTTCAGAAAATGCTTCCGTCGTTTTGTTGGCCTCAAGAGATGCAGACACCATTCTCATCAAAAGAGAAGAGAAACGGCGACCAAAGTAGTCACGATAGTATGACTTGAGAACATCAAAGGCCAACTGGTTATAGATTTATGTCTCGCCGTCTATCTGTGGATAGAATGCACTAGACAACTGTAAATTGGTCCCAAAGTTCTCGAATATTGCCCTCCAAAAATATGAGGTGAACTTGGAATATCCCTATATGATGTAATGGTGCTAGGCAAACCACAAATGGGATACCAATGCTTGAGAAAAAGGCGGGCTACGTCCTCAGCTATGGCCGTATACTTAGAGCATGCAGAACTTACTGAAGCGTTCCACAATGGTAAAACACTGAGTGTTACGAGATCTGGTGGATGCTAATAGAGGCACCACAAAGTCCATAGAAATATCGATGAAAGGTCCGTCGAGAGAATAGGCTTATTTATATGTGGAACCAGCCTTATTCATATGTGGAACCTTAACTTTTTAACAAACCTTACAGGCTTGAACATATCCTAAGCTTTCTCCTTGCTATTATGGACCCTTCAAGGTGATTCACAAGATCAATGAAGTGTCATACAGGCTTCCTTTACCTAGTCACTGGAAGATTCACAATTATGAATAAACATCACGCCTCATTTTTGGCCAATAAAAGGACAATTCCAATTTCTCGAGGATACTGTTGATACCTCTATGTCCTCCAACTAAAGAGTCATGGGCATCATGAAGAAGAGCTTCTCGCTTTTCCCGAATGACACAGAGATGGTTCTTGTAGAACAACCAACCGTTCTACACTGAGTAATGGCCAGGCTCAGAGGTGAGGACCAAACTGTATTGAGTACCATGTCTATTTTGACTCTGAAAACCTAACCATACAGAAAACGCTTCCAATGTGTGAGCATTGTGATCACACCCAAAAGCTCTTTGTCATAAACCTAATAATTCTTTTCAGTGACATCCAACTTTCTACTATAGTAGACCACGGGTCTATTGTCCTGCTGAAGAACTACACCTATGGCTACATTGCTGGCATCAGCAATGACCTCGAAAGGTTCATCCCAAGATGCTAACTTCACAACAGGCGCTTCTCAAGCTGCTTTCAGGAGTGAAGTTGGTTCTGTGCTCGAAGTAGAGCTGCGGTATCTGTAGTAGGCACAGAAGAGCAAGGTCTCCTTCAAGGGAGATGTCTTCTTGTTGATGTGCTCTTTCCTCTGTAGACATATTATTGAAGTGGATGGTCGTGTCAGAGCAAAGTATGACCATCCAAGGATGCTCGCACACTAGGATGCAATGTGTGTGGACAAGCTAAATCTGATACCAATGCAACATGCAATGGAATTATGCGTAATGAAGGATCCTGTTACACAAAGTCTCACACCGTCTTCTTTATCCTGAGTTTCGTAAAAGTCTAGCAATCCACTTTTATCACTTCAAACTTTAAGAGAGAGAGAGAGAGAGAGAGAGAGAGAGAGAGAGAGAGAGTTGTATTAACGTCTTCAAAAGGCCAAAATGACCTATGAGACCAAAAGGTTACATCATATCCATGAGGTACATCATCCTGGGTACAAAATAGTAGGAGAGAGAGAGAGAGAGAGAGAGAGAGAGAGAGAGAGAGATCTATATACCTTATTGGATCCCAAATTACCCATTGAAGGGCCCCCTCCTATTGCTAGGAGCATTTGCTTTATTATCTTTGAAGAGAATGAATGAAGGACTCACTTTGGACTATAGATGAGCCAAACGCAAGACCTTTGAAAGACCAAGAGCCGGGCTGAACTGTACACGACTATAGAAGCACCAATGATGACCAATCTCAAGCCTATGCAATCTTCCAATGGAATGCAAGGCGGCTGCAAATCTGAGGCTGAGAGAAGGGGCTGATTGGGACTGTTCTAGGCTATGTGTATACGCTGAAAATGAATGAATGAATGCGTTTTACCTTCACCAACAAGGCTGTAGCAAAACGATGATATGTATGGATGCTAAATTCTGCGTGAAGGCTGAAAACGCAGGTTCTAAAGCGCTTCCTTCCTTGGCTAAATATGGGCTGATGCGTTTGTGTAACACGCGGAAGCTCTGGGAGTCTTCTTTCAGCCCTAAACACTCCTGGAAACCATCTGATGCAAAACGCAGACGTAGAGAGAGAGTAGAGAGAGAGAGAGAGAGAGAGAGAGAGAGAGAGAGAGAGAGAGAGAGAGAGGGTGTGCTGGAAATTCAGTATATTCATATGGTACAAAAGGTGGTGAACACCCAAAATCCTGTCCTAAACTAGGACCCTAATGATCCACTCCATAAAGGAATGAATGCCTAAAACCATGAGCACACTTTGCTATTTATATGGTTCTTGGACACTTGTTTTACAGGCCGACTGCTGGTCGGCCAGTCATAAATTCATTAGTGCTCTTTAACGCAGCCCCGACTGGATCTCCTCCTTGATCATGATGCGCCTGCTGCTGCCCCTGTCCTCTGGTTCAGCCGACCTGTTCTGTGAGCAGCCGACAGCCTGTGTTTGCTTCTAACGCATTGTCAGGACACCTCCTTCATGCCCTCTAGGCCTTGCTCTGAGTCCATACATGTCCACTTCTGTATCTTGTGCTCCAAACCCTTGTCTCTATCTGGTTCATACTATTTATCTGGCTACCTCTTCTGGATTTAGCCCTAAAAATGCCCATGGCATTTATCATGCACATGACATCCCCCTCTGCTAAACTTGATGACGGGCTTCCAACCTGTTCTTGGATGACTGTCATCATCCCATACTTTTTCCCGAAGTCCCTCTGTCATCCATCCATCCCTGGCATCCCTTTTCTCTGAAAGCCCGGCCTGTTCTCCAAACCACTCTGTCTCTGATGAATATCTATTCATCTGTTCCATCTAGTCCACAATCTATTCCTGCCTTGACTCTGAACACCGTCTTGGTCTTCATTCCTGAGAAATGAGTCTGGCACTCTCACATCGCCCTGGGAGGATAAACCTCCCTTGGGACCGTTGCCCGTGAACCTATCTCCCTCAGAGGACTGCCATCCCCTTTGGCGTTGTGGAACACCACCAACAAACCTCTTGGAAGCTCTTCCCGATCTCTGTTCCTTGCCTTGGGCTTTGAATCCGTGCACTTTCTTGTACCTTGGACCTATACACCATAATCTGGGACTGAATCAGTGTTTAGCTTTGCTGAGCCTCATGCTCTGATACCAATGTAGCACGCGAAAGCTCTAGGAGTCTTCTTTCAGCCCTAAACACTCCTGGAAACCATTTGATGCAAAATGCAGATATAGAGAGAGAGTAGAGAGAGAGAGAGATGTGCTGGAAATTCAGTATATTCATATGGTACAAAAAGGTACTTCTACTACAGCCATAGGCTGCCTTGTACAAAAGGTGGTGAACACCCAAAATCCTGTCCTAAACTAGGACCCTAATGATCCATAAAGGAATGAATGCCTAAAACCATGAGCACACTTTGCTATTTATATGGTTCTTGGACACTTGTTTTACTGGCCGACTGCTAGTCGGCCAGTCATAAATTCATTAATGCTCTTTAACGCAGCCCCGACTGAATCTCCTCCTTGATCATGATGCGCCTGCTGCTGCCCCTGTCCTCTGGTTCAGCCGACCTGTTCTGTGAGCAGCTGACAGCCTGTGTTTGCTTCTAACGCACTGTCAGGACACCTCCTTCATGCCCTCTAGGCCTTGCTCTGAGTCCATACATGTCCACTTCTGTATCTTGTGCTCCAAACCCCCGTCTCTATCCGGTTCATACTATTTATCTAGCTGCCTCTTCTGGATTTAGCCCTAAAAATGTCCATGGCATTTATCATGCACATGACAGTCTCCATAATACCAATATCAAAATCATGTCCCAAAATAAATGACAGTCTCGCCCATTTATTTGGGACATGGATTCTTTTAGTTATATTGTTTGGAGAAATATAATATTCTTCATGGAGACATGGTTGGCTCTTATCGCCATATCTGGGATATACTCATTTGACTCATTTGAGACACAGTTGGCTCTTGTGCCTGTGTCTAGCATATCTTCCATGAAATTCTTGCCTATTTATTTTGGGACATGATTTTGATATTGGTATTATGGAGACTTATTTAGTCTCACCCATTTATTTGGGACATGGATTCTTTTAGTTATATTCGATTTTTGAGACTCTCGTCTCGCCCTCTTGATGGGACATGATTCTATCTTCGATATATGGCTTGAAGCTTAAAGTTGCGGACAACTTTTAAGAACCTCGGGAAGATGTCACCATCCTGGACATTTCCCACTATGAAAGGGGTCTGCCGGACTCCAAGACGTCTAAATATTTGGAAAGTACAAGCTTTGGGAATGGGGAATTATCCTCGAATACAAAGGATCACACTCCTAAAATTTAGGAGAGTTGCTTGTTTTGGCCGGACTCCGATGGAAATTCGGTTCAAGTCATTCTAATACCAAGAGCTGCCAAAGCACCTATAACAAATGGGCTACCAGTTGGGATATTTTTAGAGATAAAGTTTATGGGAGAACCCATCTCTTAGATTGGGACATGTGGCAAGAAAGTGGATCAAAGTGAGACAAACGGCCTCACACTTGTCAAAAAGTGGATCAAACTGAGACAAGTGGCCTCACACTTGTCACTTTAGCTATTGTGTGGCTCTCCACTTGTCATTATAGCCTTCTCTTGCCATTTTAGCTCATGGGAGGCCCTAATCTATAAATTGGAGCCCTCTCTCTTCATTTGGAGTAGGCTCACTTGCTGCAACTCTCTTCTACCATGTTGAATGCTCGCATTCTAGTCTACATTGCCTTATGGAGAGTCTCTACACTACTTCACTCCCCTCTACAAAGGGTTTCCCTATTTCTTTAGCCTGCTCATGGTTGTACGAGCTGAATCAACCACTGTACCTGCTGTTTTCAGATTCTGTACCTACTGTACCAGCCATTGTACATGCTGTACCAACTCAGTGAAGGGATGTACCTACTGTTTCAGATTCTGTACCAGCTGTACCAGCTCTATTGGTGCTGCCTTGGCGTGTTTTGGTTGCCCATGGTGCTGCCTGACTTGTTCATGGTGATGTATATGGTATATTATTTGCCTCAGCAGAGTTTTTTTCACATATGGCATCTTGAAGACCCGTGGTGATGGGAAAGATCAGTACCCTCATGAGAAGAGGTGGTTTACATCATTCATGGTATTTAGAGGCTTCTTTTCATGATAGCCCATGTGCATGGTCCAATGATGGTTGTATATGGATAATCCGGCATCTCCCATGGGGAGAGTAAGGTTCTCAAAGCTTGTAAATGTTATATTTCTCCTTGGGTAATAAAATACGCTGCCGCGCGGGGGGGGGGGGGGGGGGGGAGGTTAGCCCATTCTGGCCTCTATGTGGTGTCAATTGTGCGCATCTCTCTTTTACAATGTTGTGGATTAAGTGGCATATGTTTAAGGGTGTGGCCAATTTCAATGTTTAATTGCATTAATGGTCAAGTGTTTTGCAAAACCCTCGGGCCTTGCGGGAAACACCACCCCAAGGCATTGAGCAACATCCGTGGCTCGGCTCCCATCGCCCTATCGTTGCTCCCTCCAAAAACCCAGCCAGAGGAGATATCCATGACAAGGTGACACCACCCTATATATGGCTCTTTTACTTCCCATGCTCTCGCATATGGGATAATCCACCACATCCAATCACGTAATAACCCGAGAGTAACTACAAGAATTGCCACCTCCAACACCCTCCTTCAATTCGAGCACCTCGATCAAGCAGAGGTTAGGACCGCCCAGGACCACACACACAGAGCTCTGATACGATGTCAGAGTCATGCAACAGCAGCAGCACGCGCACCACCCCAGGGCACTAAGCATCATCAGTGGCTGGGCTCCCATCTCCTAGCCGTTGCTTCCCCACAAGGTGCCACCACACCCTATATATGGGTCTTCGACTTTCCCATGCTCTTGCATATGGGATAATCCACCACATCCAGCCATGTGATAACCCGAGAGTAGCTACGAGAATTGCCACCTCCAACACTTACGGGTGTGGATCAGTATAGCAAAGGCTTCCGCGCATGCAACACTAAAGCTATCGCCTCCCAAAAGGTGAAGATATTATCCAAGATGCTCCTATCCTAGATGAAGCCAGTTTGGGTGCCATGAATCATGATCGGGGAGAAGAGGCCATAGGTGCCGTCCGATGGCTTTGGCAAGGATTTTGTAAGCATTGCCTAAGAGGGTGATGGGGCCCCACTAATGAATCTCCAAACAGTCTCCATGCTCCTTCGGAATCAAGTGAATCAACCCCTGAAAGAGTCTCTCCAGCATGTGTCCTGAGGACATGATCTCATTGAGGGTGGCCCTGAAACCGCCTTCCATGATATCCTAGTGGTGCGGGAAGAGAGACCGGTAAGCCATCCTCGCCCAGACACTTTCCCCAAGGAAGGGCACGAAGTGAGTCTCACAGCTCGATGAGAGAGAAGTGCAAGAGAGCCTAGAGGGTGGGGATACCACCTCTCGCATATAGTGCCAAACTCTCCCCCTCGTCACCTCCACTTGCAAGGTGAGGACATCTATTGAAAGAAGATCTCTGAATGGTGTCTGCTAGAATACCGATCAAACCACCTCTACTGCACAAGCACTCATCCACACAAAATCTATCAATGCGTGACAGGTTCGGACCTTGTATCCTCTGGTCTGATATGGAGAAGCGGAGGCTCCACCCGTTTGCCAAACTCTGGTACGTGCCATGGATTTTGGCCCCTCAGGGCCGTGTACTCCCTCCCTATGATAGTATCCAAGCCTCCTCCCACCCGGATAAGCCTCTTGATTTTGAGGTCGTCTCTATGAAGTGAAGAAAAAGGACAAGGCCCAGCGTAAAGCAAAGAAGACAGCATCTAGTTCTTCATCAGATGATCACACCAAGGCTTCAGAGGTGACTACTAGTGCACTAGCAACTACTACGTTGACTTCAGCAGATGCAATGGCATTTGTCAATGTGACTGGTCCTTCTAGTCTTGAGCTGGCCTTTTACATCTCTTTGGTTCCAAAGGGAAATGTGGAAGGAAGAGGGAGATTGGTTCTTCCATGTTATCTGGATGGGGTATTCATCGGCAACATCGGAGTGCACGCTGGTGATCTAGGGTGGCAACACCTGGATTGGTCATGAGTCGCTCCCAAAGGACCAATCATTGTCTTCTTTGGAGGATTGGAGCTATTCAACATGATCTAAGGTAGTAGGTCAGATGCGGATGACTCATACGGGAGATGTAGTGCAATGAGGCATGAACTCCAAAGCAGAGGGAAAAGCCAAACCCAAGAAAATGAATACTGGTGATTTTTTCGGGCTCGCCGATGAGGGCTTCTTGGAGCAAATCCCGAACATGCCCGCACGTAGGGTGGCTCCCTACGATCTTGCAAGCCAAAGGAAAGGCCGCGAGGGAGAAAACTGTCAAGGCTAAGCTGCTTCTAAATGTGCTTCTTGCTTTCACCTTCCACTTCATCATGATGCAAAAATACATACACCAATGTGAACATTGATTTTTAGGAGAGGTCTTACTACTTGTTTATCAACACAAGGGCAATGTCTAACTCCATTGCAATACGGTAGATGACTTCCATGCACATGAGTTCATCAAAAAATTTTAGGATCCGATTTGATGCTTAATGTGTTGATTTTGCTTGGTTTCAGAAATTGTGCATACCTTGCACTTCCCAATCGAAAAAATAATTTCTACTTCCGCTTGCCTCGAGCTTGAAGGAAATGACGAAAAAAATCCTTTGTAGAATCTCTGAGGGGGCGCCCACTCTTGCCGATGAAGAACTGCCTAGAAGCGAAACACCAAAGCTGATGAGAAGGAGAGAGGGTGGGGGAGAAGACAGCACACAGGAGGCTCTGAAGGACAAGGCAAGGGGAGGGAAGGGGAAGGCAATAATCCCAAACAGGAAAAGGATGCTGAGGAGGCGCAAAGGAGGTGACAAATGGAGGCGCACAGCATAGTCACAAGGGAACGGGAACGTTTTGGGGAACGGATGACTGTTTGGAACGGGAACGAAAAGCTTGAATAAAAGGGAACGGAATCGGGAACGCCACATCATTGCATAAATGTGTTTATAAATTTACTTTATATATCTGTAATTGCTTTGGAAAGAGGCATAGTAAAGAAAGAACCTCAAACCATCTCAGTAGTGGCCATGATAATGCATAGATGTGTTCTACATGATACATAGTTCACTTATATTTCTTACATGGTCTGCGGTGCCATTTTGGAACGGGAACGGGAACGGCTATCTCTATGGAACGCGTTCCCCCGTTCCAAGAGCTTGGAACGACGTTCCCTTGTGACTATGGCGCACAGGCTGGGGGGGGGGGGGGGGCAGCGCAGGCCGGTAAAAGGGAAAAAGGCAGCGAATGGGAGGCGGAGCTGGAGCAGAAGGCTAAGGAGGGAGGTGAAGCTGAAGGAGGACCTGAGACAAGCATAGGTGGGCGAAGGAGAAGGGACGTGGGAGAAGAGTGGAGAAGCACCGGCGATGGCAAGGGAATGACAGGAAGAAGGGGTGGTGGCTTAGGCAACAGGTGCACAGCCACGGGTGGGGCGCCGCCCGGGGGGGGGGGGGGAGGGGAGACTCCAGAGAGAGCTCCGGAAGGCATACTTGGCACCCTTTGCCTCTGCCATTTGATGAAGCTTTCTTAACAGCTGTCATGTGCATGACATGCTCGTGTATATTCTCAGGGCTAGTCCAGAGGAAGGCAACCAGAAAAAGAGCATAAGAACCAGAGTTGGAGCACAAGGAGCAGTAGGTTGGACTTGAAGCAAGACTTGGAGAAGAACCAGAAGGTGCTGTCGGCTGCAAGGAGGGCAACGTCGGCTGTACCAGATGAGGTCGGCTGCAGCAGGCGCCTCAGTCCATGGAGAAGCGCAGCCCGACCAGCGTTGTAGGAATTTCAGGCCAAGTCGGCTGGTCCGACAGCAGTCGGCCAGCTCCTACAATGCTCAAGAAGACTATATAAAGCAATGTTTGCTCATTGGTTGGATGATTCATTCCTTTATGGAGTGGATCCTTAGGGTCCATATTAGGACTAGACTTTTGGGTGTCTATCACCTTTTGTATGAAGGCAGCCTAGGGCTGCAGATTTAGGTACCTTTTTGTACCATTAGAATATACTGAATTTCCAGCATCTCTCTCTCTCTCTACTCTCTCTTCATGTCTATGTTTTGCATCAGATTGTTTCCAGTGGTGTTTAGGGCTGAAAGAAGACCCCCAGAGCTTCGGCATGTTACAACAGCTTTTCAAAAAAAAAATGCAATTGTCAGCAGAATCATGCAGCCAAGTGCAAGCCCACAGATGCCTCTAAAGGCTCACTCCAACCATGCCAACCAAGCCCCAAGCACCACCCAATACCAAGCCCACAGATGCCTCTAAAGGCTCACTCCAACCATGCCAACCAAGCCCCAAGCACCACCCAATACCAAAGATGCACAAACCATAAGGATTTCAACAATAAATCTAGGTGCTTGAGCACATACCCAACTATGAGCTTCCGATATCGCAAAGGTTATCCAAAGTTTGGTGCCTCACTCCAGTTGGTGGTGCTAACTAGCAGTAACCCTTAAAACACACATAAGAGAGAAGGGGAAGGGGACGGGGGCACATCCTGGATGACCTTTACACAAAACTTACAGAAAGGCCGACCTGATTCTGTTACCACTGTGACATGCAAGCAGAAGCTTCTCAAGTATCTGCATTCCTTCCACTGGTTCTCTCTCTTAAAGGTGAGATCTCTTTAACAACACAACCCTACAAGCTCATCAAAAACGAAGCTAAAAGAATGTACTCTGATTTACACCAACATTATTCCATGTATAACATCAGATTTGAAAAAAAAAAGTGGCATACTTTACTTTCAAGCCACACACTATGATGTTGAAAATTGCAAGTGAAGCAGCTGCAAACAGATACTACAATCAAAACTCTCACATTTTAAAACCCTTCAGCATTTGACAGCAATTTAAGTCATAAAATTATTAGACTTGCCTCTGTGTCACAAGCATGAATAAAATCCTTGTACTCTCCTCTAAGCCTATCTATGACGCATCTTGCAGTGACTAGATTGTCGACAACAAGAACATCTTCCATTGCACACGCCATCCGTGCTTCCTTATTATCCACTAACAGTGTCTCTGACTGCGGGTTTGTCAGAATCTCTAGAAGCTCAGTAGTAGAGCCACCTCCGGATGTGTAATCCTCTGCTATCGTAGATCTACTGTCCTGAATCCCATATCCAACCCTTTCATCCCGCTCGTTCACTTCAGGAGGTGACCTGACATCACAAATGCTTTCACTGCTCCCTTGATTATTGTTTATGCTCGGATGCAACCTGCTGTAGACTCCTGCTTGTTCAGGAACTGTAATCGCAGTTTCCGCAATGTCGGGACGTGCCTGGTAACACCTAGTCCTGTTCCTTCGAAACTCGTTCACTTCAGGAGGTGACCTGACATCACAAATGCTTTCACTGCTCTCTTGATTATTGTTTATGCTCGAATGTAACCTGCTGTAGACTCCTGCTTGTTCAGGAACTGTAATCGCAGTTTCTGTAATGTTGGGACGTGCCTGGTAACACCTAGTCCTGTTCCTTTGAAACTCGTTCACTTCAGGAGGTGACCTGACATCACAAATGCTTTCACTGCTCTCTTGATTATTGTTTATGCTTGGATATAACCTGCTGTAGACTCCTGCTTGTTCAGGAACTGTAATCACAGTTTCCGCAATGTTGGGACATGCCTGGTAACGCCTAGTCCTGTTCCTTTGAAACTCATTCGCTTCCGGAGATGACCTGACATCACAAATGCTTTCACTGCTCTCTTGATTATTGTTTATGCTCGGATGTAACCTGCTGTAGACTCCTGCTTGTTCAGGAACTGTTTCCGCAATGTTGGGACGTGCCTGGTAACGCCTAGTCCTGTTCTTTTGAAACTCGGTTTCCATCTTCCAATGCTCTTCAGTAGAGTGCGGTTCTGATGTCTTAAAAACTGGGATCCTGCCATAACTATGACTGCAGAAAAGGCATCAGGTTATCAGCCATTGGAGGCAATGAAACACTAGCTATGGCCAGCCACAGAAGCAAAACCCTTGCAGTAAAAATAAAACTGTAGATATGGCTAGCCATAGAAGCAAAACCCTCAAAATAAAACCTTAGCCATGGCTTTTCTTAGAAGCTCTAGTCATGGCCTGTAGGGAACCTTGGCCACCCAACTCAAGAGGCTTTGCACATGGCAGCCCCTGGCTAGCTCTTGGGCACCTCTCCAGGCTGCTCCCAAGACGCTCACAACCTCTACAAACCCGGTAACACGAAAACAAAACCCTAGCTTAGGCTAACTATAGCTTTTGCACTTCTGAGAGGCGCCCACGCAATAAAATGTTGAAAAAAGCATAGAGCAAGATAACACGTACGCTTCACTGGAGACTGCACAGTCGACGGAGTGCCATCTGTAGGTGAGGCAGCAGACGCCGCCGGAGAGAGCAGGAGAGGAAGGGCAGGCCATCCACCGCAGCCTGGGGAGAGGCGCGGGGGCATGCATCCCCATCGCCATGAGGCGAGCCAGCGACGAGCAAGCCGTTCTAAAGCGTAACGACAAGGCCGACGCGGCGCGGAAAGGCAGCTCGGAGAAGGCCACCGGCAGAAGAGATGCTCTGGCGAGAGAGGGGGTTTTGTTTACTGTAGAGAAGAAGATGAGATTTATTGTCATCCTAAACCTTGACTAAACCTTTGAAATGATCAAAATTTTGGCACCCCGCATTATTTATTCTATGGCGCTAAGAAAAGCATTTGGGGACCACATTTGGCTTGCACGTGAAACGACACCTGAGTAATACATGGCGTTAAATTTTATTGTGTTTTTAATGTTACGTATAGTCTATGCGAGAGAGAAGAGAGGAACACAAATTATATACAGAGTCAAATGTATAGAATCCGAATGTGGGAATGCTCGGGATATGGGTGTTAACATACTTAAGGAGTTGTTTTCCCCCCTTATAGGGTAAGGTCGTTGAAGTTGTGGCTAATATTTCCATAATTGCTATTGTTGGGAGTTAACAGCAAGCCTACATTTGTTGGAGTAGGCGTGCAAGTTGTCTCTCTACCAAGAATCATTTTATACACGAGTTTTTTGTGATGGTTGTAGGAGTGAGTAAATATGCTTGCTTGATGGCCTCCCCCAATGTTGAGCATTAATCCTTGCACCCAAGCACTGAGGGTGTAGAAGTGAAGAAAGCTATATAAGCTATCCTTTCACCCAATATGCCATGGGAAACATGCAATGCATTAGCGGGGCAGCTCTCACTTACCTCTATCTCATTTTCTTGAATCGGGGACTCCTCGTGGTAGCTACGTCAATGGAAGCACGCCGAAGTAGCTCAACAAAGCCGCCACCACCGTGCCTCGAGTGTAGCCATTGTTCTCCTTCGCTCCCTCCCTCACACACACACACACACTCACACAAGCACTGAAGACGAGAAAGGGAAGGTTTGAGAGAAGAATAGAGCACTGTCTTCACTTAAGAACATACAAGAGTGAGGATTTAGAGTTACAATTTAACCTTTATACTTGGCTCATAATGTTCACACTTGGTCGGCCAATGTTTAAAATGAGGTCCTAGTGCATCCCAGATTGCCTACACTAGTGCAAACACCTTGTCCTAGCTAGTAACTCTAACCTTGTTATCTCATGTCACGCCTTTCATATACTAGTAGCGATCGCACATGTAAAATAATCCATTACAAGAGAAATATGAATTCCCTAGGCCAGTCAAAATATTTAGTGGTCGACCACGATGTTATAGAAGTCTTTGACAAAGTCTTTGACGCACTTAACATGTCCCCCTTCCTAATGCAAATTTCATCCTCAGCAGAAGATGTGGTTGAAGAGGATTTGAGATCACAGGAGGAAAGCAATGCAAGGCTTGGGATGATATGTATGGCAACAGTAATAACAAGTAAGATGTTCTTTGAGCAACATGCAAAAGTCAACAAGGAAATAGTTGAACAAGAAATTATGAAATCGCGGATAAGACTGGTTAAACTTCCCAAAGATGCTACAAAGATGAAGATTAATGCGGATCTAACTTAGAAATAGGTACAAGTCTACGATTCATGAACTGAGTTCAAAAAATATGCCTATGGTTATGACCACAGTCTTAAACACAATGACGCACATATAAACCATCTAAAGCTATATGTTAGCTCTAGAAGTAAAACTGCATGTGATTAGACGATTACTTACATAACAATAGTGTGTGTGTGTGTGTGTGTGTGTGTTTTACTTCTTTTGTGAAATGAAGAGTGATAAACTACCACCAATGACTCCCACCAAGGATGTCAATAACTACTAAGAGCCTCTGACATGAGGATTCAATTTCTTCTTTCATTACATTAATAGCTAGCCCCTCGCTAAGTTTGTGTTGGTGATATGGGAGCTATGGGGTTGGCTTGGGAGAGTTGAACTACTAACCTTTGTTGAGCGTGAATCTCAATTTCTTCTTTCATTACATTAATAGCTAGCCACATGGCTACTACTCTTTCAAATTCCTCTTTGGTTCAGCCATTAGGCATAAGTTTTTGGTTGGGCCTCATCTAAGGAACCACACAAAGATGCGGTGTCACTTAGTGCTAGCCTAGGATTTTGTTGTATGGTCATGACCATCCCTCCTACGAATGTAGAATCCATCATTAGCTCACTTGAGATTTCAAGTCATGTTGTTGGGGAAGTTTCAACCATTCACAGCCTTTGATATCTATTAATGCAATCAATTCTAGGCTTTTTTGGGCGCTCGAGAGTGACAGGGTTAAGCCACAAATGCTCATAGCATTTATCTCACTTATCTTGTAGAATGTCTTGGTGAAACAAGATCAAGTGGATGATTCGACCTTAGCTAGGTGGTATCAAGAGTGGCAAGGTCGTGAAACCAGCTAGGATCGCTTATATAATTATGTGACAAGGTCACAAAACCAAGTATCCACAAACTCGAGCTCCCATCGTAGCAAGACACTGATCAGATTGAAGAAAGACTACCAAATACCAGTGCATTAATGATCAGGACGAATACCAAGTCGGTCTCCATTGGTGTTTAGATGTGGTGGTGGTGGTTTGTTATGTGGGTGTAGAGCTCTTATGAGGTAGAGGATTATTTTTTTAATCTTCCCTCTTTTAGTTAAGGTGATTGCCTTAGGTCACAGATTCTCCCATGATGTGATGTGGATTGTCGGCTCAGTAACAACACAATGCTCTCCGATCAGTTTCTACAAAGTTTCTACCAAACCATTCAAGATTGTGGAGCAATTGGCTTATACCTGGCTACCAATGACCTATCACACAACTGGTGTCTTTGGTTTTCTTATTTATTTATTTATTTATTTTTATTTTTATTTTGTTTTTTCTTTGGGTTCTAGGGGGTGGTCGTCAGCTAGCTAGCGGGGGCAGGAGCTAGTGCGAGCGAGATCCACTAGAATAATTACCAGTTAAGCAGAAGCTACAAAAGCTATTTACATTGACAATAAAAAGTGACTCATTTCGTGTAACTCAACACGATCACCAGCTTGAAGGGAGCATCGAAAAGCTAGAGTGACATTATGCATTTCTTGTAGGAAGTTCTCGACCCTGGCAATCGCCGTCTTATACGATACATGTGGCCATAGTCATCCACATGCTCCATTCTGTATGGACGCTAGCATAGTGTTGGCAACTAGGTATAGTTGGTCTCGTTGTCCATATGGTATATGATTATATTGTAGAGAGACCTTTGCATGGTTTCAAGTTTGGGCTGAGTTTAATATCTATTTTCTTTGTAGACTACTTTGAGTTTGGTGCTTTTGGGAGTAGGTAGGGTCGATTGGCTGGCTTGGTATTGTGCTAAGCATGGAGCCCCAATCGCCTTGCTTAGAGGCTGCAGGTGGTTGGTGGGTTGTCGCCTAGTGCTCGGCATATCAGAATGCGGCAGCAAACGTGGCTAGTTGTAAGATTCCTCCCTCCAGCTTTTGAGGTATACAGGTGTAAGAACCTCCCCTTCTGATCTTATAATTATTCCCCTCTCTGAAATAAAAGGAAGATCCTGTTTTGGCCTAGAGAGAGAAAATGTCTAGAGAGAGGTAATCTAAAATTGAGATATTTCTAGATATAAAAATCCTCCCAGTGTCTAAAATGGTTTTCCCTGAAACAAAAATTCAAAAAGAACTTTCCAATGTGCAATTGGAATTAATTGAAAATAGGTATAAAGGACCTTAGCCTAAGGGTCTAGATTTTCAGAAATTTTTGGATTATGATCCAATTAAGGTTTCTATGGGCCAATAGGATCAATCCAAGTGTGGAGAGGAGATAAATCCAATTTATAAAAGAAAAATACCCAAAAATGAGTAAATGCCTACATAAGATGAAGAGTTGACTGAGTACAAGGTTTATTAGTAAAAAACTATGAATATTACTAAAAAAATGAGATATTCTGGGTATAATGATACATTTTTGACACCTTGGTAAGGAGAAGGGGGCTCTTCAATGAGGTGTCTATTTCACATGCGTGGAAGAGTTTTAAACTAAAAAATAATAAGATATTTTTATCTCTCCTCTCTCCTGGATCAAACCAAAGCCAAACCAAAGCCAAACTAGTCCAAATCTTATCCAAATTCAGCCAAACTGAACTTGGAAAATTCTAGAAACTCTCGGGCTTTGGGTCATTGAAGATACCCACACGTGCATCATGGAAGATATTGGAACAAGAAGTAAGAGTTGTTTTCTGAATTCGGGCGTGGATCTGGTTGATTGACCTTACTAGTCCTCAACAGATGAGTCCATGGCTCTTTTATATGGATCTGTTAGTTGATCTTGCTAATCTTCAACGGAGATTCCATTTTGATTTTTATAAGTGAATATATTGTGGGGTACTATGAGCTAGGAACTATCGAAAAGGTCCCTGAGTGGACAAGTGGTGAGCGTTCTGGTTGCCAATGATGCTATAGGTACACCGATGAAGGACTGATTGGAAATTAGGATTCAATCGGATATTTTGGAGGATGATGATCAATGACACTATGGTTTCATTAAAAGATTATTTTAAAGACAACTGAATCTGTGAAAAAGGCAATTTCTTATTGGGTGTGTAAGTGATGTGACTAGCTTTAAGTTTGCATGAATATCCGGCTAGGGGGCCTGGGAACTCTTTTCCCTAGTACCCGGGACAAAACCTAACCAAATTCCTAATTCGATCCTATGACTACAGTGGTTGGGCGGTTGGCTAACCCACGGGACTAGATGGGGTTAGGCTGAACTGATGGATCCCTAAAATGAGACTCAATTCTGTTATGGTACGATAGATGAAGTAAATCCCGGATAGAAATTATTATATGGAAAAGAATCAACGGCTTTGTCTCTCAATGAGGAAAAAAGCGTTGGTCTCTATGATCCAAGTACAAGTCTTTTCCTTGATATGACCATGGGACTTACAGGTTCGGTCGGATCAGTTCAATTAGTTAAGGCTCTTGACTACTTTAGAGTAAAAATATCTTGGAGGAATTGCCCATGCTTTCTGGGCGAGGCAAGTTTTTCCGGGTTCGGTTTTGGAAGAACCAAGGGATTAGTCTCTTGTTCGAATATCCGTGGGCGAGGCCCTCAGTGAGGGACTCTGCCTCGCACAAGAAGTGCTACTTCCGCTGCTAGCACCCTAGAATTCGTTGCGCGGAGGGGGTAGGGATCTTTCAGTAGTGCTAGGCGTATCAGAAGGAGTCGAACATGGTAGCAAACGTGGTTTTTCGTTGAGCAGGGGCTCGGCCTAGTGTTGGCAGAAACAACAATCGGATGGCATGGCGGTGAGTAGACAAGGTGGAGTAGGAGCTAGCATGGCAAGGCCCAACGATGGCAAAGCTGGCACAAAGGCAGGGGCCCGGCCCGCGGTGAGCAAACAGGGTGGAGAAGGATCTGGCATGGCGGGGCCCAATGATGGTAGAGTTGGCGCAAAAGCGTGGGTGTCGTTTGTTTATATATATATATATATACACATATATACATACATACATACATACATACATACATACATACATACATACATACATACATATATATATATATATATATATATATATATATATATATATATATGTATATGTACATATATATATGTATATGTACATATACGTACATATATATATATATATATGTACATATACATATATATACGTACATATATATATATATATATATATATATATATATATGTACATATACATATATATACGTACATATATATATATATATATATATATATATATATATATATGTACGTATATGTACATATATATATATATATATATATATATATATATATATATATATATATATATATATATATATATATATATGTATGTATATATATATATATATATATATATATATATACATATATATGTATGTATATATATATATATATATATATATATATATATACATATATATGTATGTATATATGTATGTATATATATATATATATATACATACATATATATATATATACATACATATGTATGTATATATGTATATATATATATATATATATATATACATACATATGTATGTATATATGTATATATATATATATATATATATATACATACATATATATGTATATATATATATATATATATATATATATATATATATATATATATATATATACATACATATATATATATATATATATATATATATATATGTACGTATACATATACGTACATATATATATATATATATGTACATATATATATATATATATATATATATATATATATATATATATGTACGTATATGTACATATATATATATATATGTACATATATATATATATATATATATACATATATACATACATATGTATGTATATATGTATATATATGTATACGTACATATATATATATATATATGTACGTATACATATACGTACATATATATATATATATATGTACATATATATATATATATGTACATATACGTACATATATATATATATATATATATATATATATATATATATATATGTACATATATATATATATATATGTGTGTGTGTGTGTGTGTACATATATATATATATATACATACATACATACATACATACATACATACATACATACATATATATATATATATATGTACATATGTATATATGTACATATGTATATATGTACATATGTATATATGTACATATGTATATATGTACATATGTATATATGTACACATATGTACATATATACATATGTACATATATACATATGTACATATATACATATGTACATATATACATATGTACATATATATATATATATATATATGTGTGTGTGTGTGTGTGTGTGTGTGTGTGTATATATATGTATATATATGTACATATATACATAACCTTTTCTGATAGATGAGTAGGAAATGGTCTCAGTGTATCTTGGCTATGGAAGGGCATAGGTACTACAGGTGAGTTGGTCAAGTATCGATGATAAACTAATATACTGCTACCCATAATGGGCATGGTGTGGATAATAGTATCTCATAAAGTGGTGGGGTGAGTTCAAGGTAACGCTCTTGCCTCCATTGCTTGGTTGCCTCCTCTTGGGGTGTTCTTACTTGGTTACGTCCACCAACCATGTAAAGAACACTGAACTTGTCATGCCTTTGAGACGTTACTCCTACCATGGATTGGAGTAATGCAGTTCCATAGCATGGAAAATATGTATGGCACACTACTAACAAAGATGGGACACGTAACAAAGTGTATACATCGTCGTTTACATGCATGGCATGGAGCAATGGGATGGAATTGTAATAAAAATAAATCAATGAAATTATTTCCAAAACAAGTTTCTCGTAAAGATGCATAAAAGTAATGAGCGTAGGCCTAGAAAGGTGGTATGTTGGGCACTCCCTAATAATACCATTCTTGACAATCCGGATCCAGAATCAGTGCACTTATGTAGTGCCAAGTGAAATCCATTACTTGAGATTTATAGGTCATGCAAAGAAGTTATGAAAACCTCATTTGCCATACTTTAAGCATTCTCTTTTTCTTAGATATGTGCTCAACTCCTTTTTGTTTTTTATGGGTATTTTAAAATAGTTCATAATGTGGTATGTGTTGCGTGTTTAGTATAAGTGCTATACTTAGTGTACATGTTGGAGTTATTTTTCCCAAGATATTCCCGCTTTATATAAACTTAAGTTATCAAGAAACAAAATAGTATTGGGGGTACAAATTTAGAAGTTGGTTGTATGACCCCCTTCCTACTTCCCACCATCCATGGACTTCTCGAAGGGTGATGTATGCCTTTTAAAGCCAAATT
This sequence comes from Cibotium barometz, assembly GCF_041138505.1. Classification (NCBI taxonomy): domain Eukaryota; kingdom Viridiplantae; phylum Streptophyta; class Polypodiopsida; order Cyatheales; family Cibotiaceae; genus Cibotium; species Cibotium barometz. The sequence goes on from NC_141070.1 coordinate 56,569,136, forward strand.
TTCCATTTTTCTTAATGAGGTAGGTGCGATCCTCCTCCCGAGGAGATGTGAGAAGTATAAATTTGAGAGAGACATCAAGCAACTCTAATGTAGCAAATTCATCGTGAGAGGCTTATTGAGATAAGGGTGTTCTTCATGCAAAAACTACATGTGAAGCCTCTCTTATTGAAGTAGGAATTGCTGAAGTAGAAGCATGCTCTATTTTCACCCTTCCTGAGGTAGAGTCCAATGTTCGAGGTTTTTATTATTATGAATCCAAACTTTTTGAGAGAGGGATGGAAAAGATTCCATCATGACCTATTTTCCCTTGTTTGCTTTTAAATTGTTGGAGTTGGTAGCTGTTGGCAAGGTTTAAAGGTTGGCATCACTTGGAATGACTTGATTACACTACCTCAACCCAATTCTAGTTGTTACATGGTGGAAGCCTTGAGCCTGCAGAAGATGAGTGGGAATCCACCTTGAAGAAATTTTAAGTTTGTTTTAATTGTAGTGAGATGATTTTACTTGGGCTTTTGGACTTTTGGTTGTTGAGGTAAAGTAGGTTGAGTAGCTTGGGGAATCCATTTCAAGGTAGATTTTGGCTTCCTCGCTTGGGCCCTTGTTTTTCGTTGGTTCTTCTTAGTAGAAGATGTGGATAAAGGTAGATTGTGGCTTCCTTGCTTGGGCCCTTAGTGGCCGTTAGTTCTTCTTTGCAGAAGATATGGATGTAGAATTGGTAGTGGATGTTGGTGTGAAAGACATAGCCTTGGGTTGAGTTGATAGTGAGGTGTCATTCTTGTGGTGCTCAAGTGCTAGTAGGTGTTGTAGCACATTGGGTTTGGAGTCAAGGATTTTGGGATTTTTTCCATGGAAACACTCCTTGTGGCTCAGTCAATTCTACATTGATCTGTATTCATTCTTGTCTATCCAAGAATGACATGTTCTTTCAAGGTTTCGGGAGGCAAGACCAAAAAGCTATCGACCAAGTGCCATTATCATAGTATATGATAGTTTTAAGCAAGCCAAGCACTTTGGTATTTTTGGTGCGGATACCTTCTACTCTCAAGTTTGTTTTTGCAAGTTGAGGTTTACCCAACTGATTTCATGCAGTAAAAGAGAGTAAATTATGACTAGAACTTGTGTCAACAAATGCATTATAGAAAACCTTACCATAAGATCTAGGTTGGTGTCCTGATAAAGAGAATGTGGGGGAGAGGGAGAGCTTCAAACCCTAGTAAGCAAACACACACACACACAAGAGAGAGCAAGACACAAGAGAGATATGGATAGCTGAATTTTCTTCTATCTTCTTCTTCTCTACTCAACCAACATAACATAAAGATAAGAGTACACACTATATGGAACAGTACTCAACTATTACAATATACAAGGGTCGGTCCCTAACGTGAACTTGACTAAATGATCTAGTGCTATAACTATGCCAGTCTCTAGTAATCCAAAATGGCTGTCACACAGCCTATCATCCCACTGGCCACACATATCACCCATAATCTTGCCAACCATGCTAGTGGTGTAGATGCGGAAGCTATCACCTAGGCAGGTCATCAATGTCCACCGTAGCACTAGTTGAGCTCAATATCTCGACACTTCCTCTTGAGCTCAACTCCACACACTGCACTCCAAGTAAGTTCCTAAACCTGTGGAGCTTCTCTGATCCCAATGCCTTCATGAAGATGTCAGCCACCTCATCCTCTGTGTTGACATATACAGATCTACATCTCCTACTAGAACCTTCTCCCTCACAAAGTGATAATGCACCTCAATGTGGTTCATTCTAGCATGATATACTAGGTTACTGGCCAATTGTATGCTGCTCATGTTGTCACAATATATAACAACTACCCTATCCACGGGCTCTCCCATGTCTCCAAATTGCTCTTGAAACCAACTTACCTCACAAGCTGCCATAGCAGCACCCCTATACTCTGCCTTTGTACTCAATAAGGCAACTGTTGGTTGCTTCTTACTGCTCCAACTCATAGTAGCACTCCCAAATGAGAACATAAAACCACTGGTAGATCTTCTGTCTGTAATACTACCAGCCTAATCAGCATCTGTGTACCCATGCAACTATATCTCTCTACCAACCTCATAGTAGAAAAGTCCATAATCAACTATGGACTTTATGTACTTGAGGATCCATCTAGCCGCATCCAAGTGTGGCTTCCTAGGGGATTGCATAAACTAATTCACAAGTCCAACAGCATAGCTCAAGTTTGGCCTTGTAATGGTTATGTAGATCAAACCCTCCACTATACGCCTGTATGTAGTGGGGTCCTCCAAATGCTCACCTATATTTGTAGAAAGCTTTGTGTTCTACTCCAATGGCACTGAAATAGGCTTACAGCTTGTCATACCAGACAACATTTCCAAGCCATACTACCTCTGCAATAGCAAAATGCCATGAGATGATCTCACCACCTCTATGCCCAAGAAATACTGCAACTCACCCAAATCCTTCATCTCAAACTTTTGCTTCAAAAGCATCCTGACATCATGTATGTCTGCATCACTATCACCAGTGATAATCAAGTCATCCACATAGATGACTAATAGCATGATCCCTATATCTATCTTTTTAACATATAGTGAAAAATATGCATTGGATATTTGAATCCCAATGTAATAAGATACTCCCCGATCTTGTTTGACCATGCTCTGGGTGCTTGCTTCAAGACATACAAGGCTTTGCGTAACCTGCACATAGAATCTGGATGTGCATCACTCTCATAACCTAGTGGCTGCATCATGTACACTTCTTCTTACAAATCACCATGCAAGAAAGCATTCTTTACATCCATTTAATGTAAAGACCAACCCTTTGCTTGCAGCCATAGCAATAATAGCTCTCACGGGGGTTGCCATTCTTGCAACCAGATTGAATGTCTCATTATAGTCTATGCCATAAGTCTGCGCATAGTCCTTGGCAACCAATCTTGCCTTTTGTACTTGCTCACTGAACCATCAGTATTGTGCTTGACTTTATACACCCACTTACATCCAATTGCCTTCTTTTCGTTAGGTAAAGGCACTAACTCCCATGTTGCATTTGCATCCAATGTTGTCATCTCCTCATCCATGGCATCTTCCCATTTCTTATTTCCAATTGCTTGCTCAAAGCAAGTGGGTTCAACCTCTTGTATTACTTTTACCATATGTAAGCATAATGATGGGCTATATATCGATCATATCTCAACCTGTCAACAAGGTATCTAACCCTCATAGACCTGTGTATACCTGGATCACTCCCAAGTGTCCTCAAAACAGCCCTGGTTCTCCTTACACGAGGAGTAACCACCACAGACGGAATGCTAAGCTCCTCATCAAGGCTCTGCTTATCATCAGAGCCACTCGAGTCACCATCCACATATGAGTGACCTACTGACAGATCATGCACAAAAGGTTGATCTACCTTTTCCTTCCCTTTTTGTGATACATGTGTACCTGCATCATTCCTTAACCTACCTGCATCATTCCTTAACCTACCTGACCATGGGCTAACATTGATGCAGCATATGCTTAGTTTCATAACAGGAAATGTGTCAGCATCTCAAGATATATGGTATGTGGATTCTGGCGTGTGTAACCACATGACCAGTCATGAGATGAGTGGTTTAGAGATATACAGAAAATGGAAAAACTAGGTTATGTAGAAATAGGTGATGATACTGTGCATCCCATTACGCATGTTGGTAAAGTGCCATTGTCTATGCAGGATGGCAAAATGAAGTACTTGGCTGATGTACTTCATGTTTTGAATATTACAAAGAACTTGGTTTCTGTTGGACAGATGGTTGAGTAGGGTTTGCAAGTGAGGTTTAATCCTTAAGGAAGTTTTGTGGAAGACTTCAAAAATAAGTATCGCTTGGTTACAAAGGGTAACACAAATGGCACGATGTTTACTTTGGATGTGAACATGCCTGAGATAAAGGTAGCCATGTTTGCACATGGAATAAGTGTCAGTGTAGATATTGACATATGGCACAAGCGCATTGGTCATGTGAATGTACAGCGACATGACTGAAGTCTATGCAGGCCCAAAATATTGTTGCAAGTTTGCCAAAGTTTAAGGTTGATGGTATGCATAAAGTATGTGAAGCATGCCAGCTTGGTAAGCAAGCCAAACATGCTTTCCCACATGAAAAGCAGTGCAAGGCTATTGGATGTCATACATTCAGATGTATGGGGACCGGCCAAGACTGCAAGTGCAGGTTGCAGGTACTATGTTACATTTATTAATGACCACACTAGGAAAGTGTGGGTTTATTTCATGAAGGATAAAAGTGAGGTGTTTGCTCACTTTCAGAGATTTAAAGCCTTGGTCAAGAAGGAAAAAGGCATGCAAATAAAATGCCTAAGATCAGATGGTGGGGGAGAATATTTCTCCAATTAGTTCAACGATTTCCTAAGAAAGCAGGGAATCAAGAGGCAATTTACATGTAGGTACACTCCGCAAACAGAATGGTGTTGCAAAAAGGAAAAACAGGCACATTGCAAAAATGGCACGTGCCTTGATGGCTAAAAAGAATATGCCACATTACTTTTAGGCAGAAGCAATAGCAAACAACTGCTGTGTACATTATGAACAGGACACCCACTGCAGCTGTTCATGGTATGACTCTTGAACAGAAGTTTATAGGCATAAGATCGGATGTGTCTCACTTGAAAGTGTTTGGGTGTATTGCATATGTACATGTTCCTGAGATGAAGTGATAATAAAGTGGGATCCAAAGGTAGAGAAATGCATCTTCATTGGTTATGCTATGGAGCAAAAAGGTTATAGATGCTATAACCCTACCATCATACGATGCAAGTAAGCAGAGATGTTGTCTTTGATGAGATGAGTAGTTGGTATGCACCAGTAGTGAAGGCGATAGAAGATGAAGATGTAAGAAGTGTTGATGTTGCACCATATATAGAGCAGCAATTACAGGTGCTAAGTAGACCTAGGGAGTCCTCAAGTAGTGGATCCAATGTTAGCCCATGGTCACGCAAGTTGTGGAATGATGCAAGTACACATGTATCACGGAAGGGAAGGAAAAGGTAGATCAACCTTTTGTGCCTGATCTATCAGCACGTCATTCATATGTGGATGGTGACTCTAGTGGCTCTGAGCAGAGCCTTGATGAGCAGCTCTATATTCTATCTATGGTTACTCCTGGTGTAAGGAGAACTAGGGTTGTTTTGAGGATACCTGGTAGTGATCCAGATGTACGTAGGTCTACGAGGATTAGATACCTTGTTAAGAGGTTGAGGTATGAAGGATATATAGCCCATCATTATGCTTACATGGTAAAAGCAATATAGGAGGTTGAGCCCACTTGCTTTGAGCAGGCAATTGGAAATAAGAAATGGGAAGATGCCATGGATGAGGAGATGGCAGCATTGGCAACATGGGAGTTAGTGCCTTTGCCCTAAGGAAAAAAAGGCAATTGGATGTAAATAGGTGTATAAAGTCAAGCACAATGCTGATGGTTCAGTGAGCAGGTACAAGGCAAGATTGGTTTGCCAAGGGCTATGCGCCCACTTATGGCATAGACTATGAGGAGACATTCAGCCCCGGTTGAAAGAATGGCAACCCCATGAGAGCTGTCATTGCTATTGTTGTAGGTGAAGGGTTGGTATTTACATCAAATGGATGTAAAGAATGCTTTCTTGCATGGTGATTTGCAAGAAGAAGTGTACATGATGCAGCCACTAGGTTATGAGAGTGATGCACATCCAGATTTTGTGTGCAGGTTACGCAAAGCCTTGTATGGCTTGAAGCAGGCACCCAGAGCATGGTCAAACAAGATCGGGGAGTATCTTGTTACCATTCGATTTCAGATATCCAATGCAGATTTTTCACTATATGTGAAAAAGACAGATAGATGGATCATGCTATTAGTCATTATCACTGGTGATAGTGATGTAGACATACATGATGATAGTGATGCGTTTGAAGCAGAAGTTTGAGATGAAGGATTTGGGTGAACTGTGGTATTTCTTGGGCATAGAGGTGGTGAGATCACCTCATGGCATTTTGCTATTATAGAGGCAGTATGGCTTGGACATGTTGTCCAAGTATGGTATGATAGGCTGTAAGCCTATTTCAGTGCCATTGGAGCAGAACACAAAGCTTTCCATAGATACAAGTGAGCTTTTGGAGGACCCCACTACATACATGCGCATAGTGTGGGTAGTTTGATCTACATGACCATTACGAGGCCAAACGTGAGCTATGTTGTTGGACTTGTGAGTCAGTTTATGCAGGTCCGTAGGAAGCCACACTTGGATGTGGCTAGACGGATCCTCAGGTACATAAAGTCCACAATTGATTATGGAATTTTCTATGAGGCTAGTACAGAGATACAGCTGCATGGGTACATAAATGCTGATTGGGCTGGTAGTATTGCAAACTAGAGATCTACCAGTGGTTTTATGTTCTCATTTGGGAGTGCTGCGGTGAGTTGGAGCTGTAAGAAGCAGCCAACAATTGCCTTGTTGAGTACAGAGACAGAGAATAGGGGTGCTGCTATGGCAGCATATGAGGTAGCTTGGTTTCAAAAGCTACTTAGTGACATGGGAGAGCCTGTGTGGATAGGGTAGTTGTCATATATTGTGACAACATGAGCAGTATACAGTTGCCAGTAACTCAGTATATCATGCTAGAATGAAGCACATTGAGGTGCATTATCACTTTGTGTGAGGGAGAAGGTCCTAGCAAAGATGTAGATCTAGTATATGTCAACACAGAGGATCAAGTGGCTGACATCTTTTTGAAGGCATTGGGCATAGAGAAGCTCCACAGGTTTAAGAGCCTACTTGGAGTGTAGTGTGTGGAGTTGAGCTCAAGGGGGAGTGGAGAGACGGAAAACTCTCTCACTTGTAACATGAGTAGTATGATCCGTGTGTAGCTCAATCCAATGGGATTTGCATCCCTTTTGGAGCTAGGGATTCAACCCGTACCGGTGCACAAAAGCGTATCCCTTTCACGAGAGAATACTAAGAACACCACTACCTTGACATAGACTTTACTCACAAGCTCAATCTTGCCATAGCTCATTCACTCATCATCCCACTCATTCATGCATCCAATACAAGAAGAAAGCTAAGCTAATGCATTCACAAGCTCAAAGCATACTTCATTCTCAAGCACTTACTTCCCTAGCATACACACAAACCTTGAAGCTTAATAGAACTTGAAAGAAACATGCATTCTCATTCACTACTCAAGCATTGCCTTGCCCATGGATAAGCTACAAGCTATGGAGAAGGTTAAGCTTGAATCCACAACCACACAAAGCCTAATAGAGAATCCACTAGCATCAACAAGGAAGCATGCACACTAAAGAATAGAAATGAGAAGAGAGACAAACATCATCTCATTGCATTGAATTAAAAAAGAGCATTGCTCATACAATTGTGTAGATGGGGAGAGAGAAGAGCTTGCACCTCTATGAACAAGAGGGAGAGCTAGTCTCAAGAGAGCTCAAGCATAAGTTTAGCCCAATGTGTCCATAAGCTCTCAAATGAGCCACTTTTTATACTAAAACTCTAAAACTCCCAAAACTTCCCATGTGGGATTATTCTCAAGCCCACTCCCACACTCATCTACAACTTGGAACTCTTTACAAGAGCCCTAAATAAGAATGTCAAGTCTCTTGTTTTCCTGCTTGCATCTTTGTGTTGCATCCTTGCATTGATCCATGCAACACTCCCCACTTCCTATTTTGCGCACGTCCTCGAGCGCGGTAGAAGCAAAAGTTGCAAAAAACAATGGATACGAGTAAAGCCTTTTATTGGAAAAAAAAAACCAGCAATGACAATCTCACACGTGAGCATACAAGTGAAAGGCTGATTAGAGTTTTAAAGAGTGCTAAAAGAGGTGAGTAAAGACTAGTCAAAGTGAGACTAGGTGGTAGATAGTGCTATGCAAAGGCAAGTGTGTTTGTACACTGCAGGTTATGACCGCAGTCTCAATGTTCTACAATTGTTTAAGTTATTCCTTTGTGGCAACCCGACTCCTAAATATGAGCAATGGTGATTGGACCTTTTTTTTCTTTCTTTCTTTTTCGGTGTGTGTGTGTGTAAAAGTTGAATAACGAGGAAGGTTCCATCCCAATGAGACCCAAGCAATGGCCAAGAGACCTCTGCCAAGAGAATCTAAAGACCGCTAAGTATCTCAAGGGCGATAGACCCTTTTCTTTCTTTTTGACATAAGGAGTACCCCATGAAGATGAGGGCATCGGTCTCAAGGGCCCATAATATACCCCTGAGTCCTACCAGCATCCATCAAGGCGATAAAGTCCTTGAAGGTCTTTCTTAACCTTTTAGACGTCAGTGTTCACCCCATGGAAACCAAGGCATCGGCCCCAAGGTGCTAAGACAACCCTAGGTCCTACCAAGCATTCCACATGGCTGTAGACATGTCATGTCTCGATTCACTTGTATATATTTTTTAGGACATGATTTTCGTAAATTTTTTATTAATCCTAGCACCTAGCCCATACCTAAGAGGTAGCTACCACTAGGGATAACTAATATACTTCGAGAGCATAAGAACTTGGCATACTCCGTTGGTATATATCCTACACCGTCTTCAAATAGAAATACCTTCTACTAAGTCCTCTAAGAATCTAGAAATCACTCACCACATTTTAACAACTAATTTAAAACTTAAACCAGCCAACTGTGTGTGAACATGCAAACAATATATCCAAAAGTTAAAAGCACATAAAGAACAAAAGATTATGATTTGAATACACCTGTTGGAGTGCTCGTTGATGTTGTGCGTTTGCATTGATGCATTGCTAATGTTGTGCAGATTGCTTCTCTTTGCTCTTTGTAGGCATTGCATGTCTCCCCCCTTCCTAATTTGTGTGCACGGTAGGTGGACTATTGGGGCGTGTTTGTATGCTCTTGTTTAGCTGAGATCTCTGTAAAATGTTTATTAACAAACAAGAAAAGAAAAGAAAAGAATAAAATTTGTTATTGTTGGTGCCAATCACCGAATATAGCCAAGAGGAAAAACCCAGTGGGAGAAAAGTGCCCTGGCTTGTTGATCTTATTGTGGAGTTGATGAGCTTACCCTTGCACTGGTGGTGGATCCGTGTCCACTTCTGCTGGAAAGATGGTATCAATCACTTCAGGATGCAAGGACAACCCTGTGCAAAAGCCGGCCTCTGGAGAAGGTGGTAGAGGAAGGAGTGCTTCCTCGTTAAAATATGGCATTGGTTCTATGGGAAGGTTAAGCAAACAATTTCGATTTCGATCCAAAATTGACATGTTGAGGCTGGGGGAAGGAGGGCTTGCAAGATAGGTGGTTGCAAGTCATTTATGCATGTATCCCTTCATTGTTGTGCTTGAACCTCCTCAGGTAATCTACGTTGATTTGGTCCTCGGTCTGGTACTCTCACATCAAGAAGGTTATGGCATTGGGGTGTAATTTCCATAATTTGTTTCATTAAGCCCGTGCCATATCATCGAAAGTAAGAGCGACATAGCCAACAAATGTGTGAAGCTTCTCCTAATACGAGTCGTGCACACTCTTGACAATGTGGAAATGGGTGATGCTGTTGATAGAATAAAGTGACAAAGTGATGCCCACAGCAAACCTAAGGGAGCATAAAAGTACCTAGAATGAGTTTGAAAAGGAGGAGCACTATAACCCTCGCGATGTTCAGGTTGAGTACTATTAGGGTCAATGCATGGTGGACATGTATCTCGCCAAGTATCTATCAGGAGGTATCTGTAGAACAATGAAATTTAGAAACTTCAAACTTTATACACTCATATCCATCATTACAATCCCTATCAAAAACATTGTAGATAAGATCATCTCAAAAAGAACACAATCCTCTAAAGGCATAAGGAACCACATTAGTAAATGTGAGACTATTCAAACACTGATCTGCCAAAGAGCTTCAATTGTAGTGTTAATGCCTTACCTTTGGTTTTGGGTATGTCCTTCTTAAGAGGTGGGAAGGTTAGCAATTGTCGAGGAATTTGAGCAAGATAAGAGGATTTAGGCAATGAAGTGCTAGAATCTATGTTCAAATGAGACTCATGTAAAGTTGGATTTATTTTAGTTACACAAGTTGATGGTGGAATTGTGTAACAAGGAGAAATTGGGACAACAGGTGCTTCAATACTTGTTTTGGGAAGGTCAACACAAGGAGATTTATAGGTGCTATCACAACCACCTATCCTATCTTGAAGAGGTTGTGTTGATTTCCTTTGCACCCACTAATACGGAAAACCAAGGGTGGCTTTTGGAATCTTATTGATACACTCTTTTACCTCTAGCAAACCATGACATTTGGGAAGCCAAAGTGCTGTTGCACCCTCATAATAGCCTTGTGCTTTAAGAACATTCTTTGGTACAATCTGAGGTTTAGGCTTGGAAAAGATGTGCTTTTTAGAAGGTTTAGCAACTAGGCTAGATGGTACAAGTTTGTACGCATCTTGGGTAGCCAAATTGACAATTCCTTCTTGCCTGGCCTTCTTTGAGCAGTGACTAGAGTAGTTGGAACATGCTAGCCATGGCCCTCACTTAAGGACTCATCGATTATCCACATCATTTGTGTTGGAGCTTCAAGAGTAGATTTTGAAAGTGGGGTTGTGTAAGGGAGAAACACCACTCTTTTGACATGATAAAACTCGTGGAGTAGCAAATCCCAAGATGCAATCAGAATCAATTTGCAATTTGTATTGTCTATTCTTCCAATCTAATGAACAATTGGTAGCACTTAACCATGATCGACCGAGAACGGCCTCTACCACCACTGCCTTGGACTTACTTGCCACATAAAAGGGAACTGACATCTGGTGATCCTGAATGGACATCATAATGACACATTTTTCCTCTATAGGGTTATCTTCACGTGAGAAGCTTCGTAAGTCAATAGGAATGTGCACAAGTGTTGGTTGTCCCAAGGCTATCCATGTGTCAAACGAGAGAACATTATAATCTGCACCAGAGTCAATTAAGGCAGAGACAAAGTAGGTAGTCTCATGAAGATGAAGACACACTTGAATATTGAAAGGATCGACATATTGTTCATCAGTAGCCAACTGTAAGGCCAACATAGAAGCTTTGCGATGCTCCTTGGCTTTTGTAACTCTAGCTTTAGCCTCTTCTTGAGCCTGACATTTAAGTAGGTCATGTGCTTCTTTCCGTGTGTGTGCAGCATGCATTTGTTGAAGCATGGCTTCAGTTAATGGTTCATTGTATTTCTTGAGACGACTTCCATTAATGAAGTTAGGCATTTGCTCACCTTCGAGTGTCTCTGAACGCACTGCACCACTTGGAGTAAGCTCATTAATCACAAACGGTCCTAGGCCACGTTTCTTGAGCTTTCTCTTATGCTTCTTAAGTGTGTACAAGAGTACAAGGTCCCCTTTTTTGAATCGGCTAGTTGTTACATTTCTATCATACCATTGCTTTTGTCTCCTCTTCTTGGCATACATCCCCATTACCGCCAATAAGTGGGTCTCATCAAGCTTTTCCAATTCATCAATGCGTTGTGAAAGCTCATGACCAGTCCAGTCCAATTGTTTAGCAACTCGTAGAGTAGGTACAAGAAATTCAATGGGAAGAATTGCATCTAGCCCAAAAGCAAGCTCAAATGGGGTTGTGCCCACAGATGTTTTATATGCTGTCCTATATGCCCAAAGAACTGAGTGCAACTTTTGCTCCCAATCAGTCCTATGTCCCTCAATAATCTTTGTGAGTGCTGTGCAGAGAATCTTGTTAGTACTCTCAGCTTATCCATTGGTCTGGGGATGATAGGGTGCAGAACGCTTGTGAATTACCATAAATTCTTGAAGCAAAAACTCTATGACATCATTCACAAAGTGCACACCTTGATCACTAACGATTTCAATAGGTAAGCCATAGCGTGTAAACACGTACTCATACAAGAACTTGGATGTGGTTCTGGCATCATTTTTGACTGTAGCCTTTGCCTCTATCCATTTGGTCAAATGGTCAGTTGCGACTATAATATTTTCGGCATGCGTGTGACGAGCTGGAGGTTTAATGGGACCGACAAAATCAATACCCCATTTGGCAAAAGCACGTGTGCTTAACATAGGCCGCAATGGCATATTGTCCTTTGTGATGGGAGGTTTGGTCCTTTGACAATCGTCACAACGTTTTACATATTCTTCGGCATCCATTTGTAAGGTTGGCCACCAAAGCCCATTTGTAAGGTTGGCCACCAAAGCCCAGACCACCTAATCAACTTAGCTGTGGTATTGCCCGAAAAGTGTCCACCCCCAACACCTGCATGTGCATGAGTCAAGATTTTCAAGTAGTCAACTTCACATACACACATGCGTAAGTTGCCACCCTTTCCCCTCTTGTAGAGTTGGCCCTCTATCAGCATATAGTTTGCCACTTCAACTTCAATAGCATGCTTTCGATATTTAGGAATTTTTTGCTCACAGTATGACCATGCTGAAGATAGTCCACAATATACTTACTCCAACTTGGTGTAGTTGAAATTTGGAATAATGTGACATTATGAATTGGCTATTGAATTTGACATGAAGCACAGACGAATAAATTTTTCAGCATCCGCATGCATGGTAGGCCACCATTGCCCATCCTGAGATATACGTCGCACACAAGTAGTAGCTGATGCATGGATTCCACCGATACCGCATGTGCCCATTCCAAGATCTCCTCATATTGGTCAGGGTTAGGTATAAGCCGCAACACTCCATCATTACCCTGACGATATAATCTCCCTGAGATTAACTTGAATGGTCGCCATAGGTCCACATTAGGACCCGCTAGTTGTATCTGCCCACTTGTCAAAATTTCTAAGATGGATTCAGACCATTTAGGAGCTGTCTCTACAAGGAAAAGTGTTGAATCTAACATATCATCATCCACACCCACAAGAGCTTCGCCAGAGGTGATTCGAGACAAATGATCTGCCCTAAGATGAGTTTTTCCTTTTCAGACTGCCTCTTCAAAATCAAACTCAAGAAGGATGACAAACCACCTCATAATCCTTCCAGTTGCATAAGGCTTATTCACCAAATATAGCAATGCTTGATGGTCCACAAAAAATATGAATTTGTTTGCCAAAAGGTAATGGCAAAACTTTTTCATTGCATATATCATAGACAAACCTTCTCTTTCTGTTGTGGTATAATTCTTCTCAGCATTGTTCAACTGTTGACTAGCATATGAGATTGGGAAATCCTTATTATGTTCTCCCGATTGAGCCAAAATACATCCAATTGCAAAGTTTGAAGCATCAATATGGACATGAAAGATTTGGTTCCAATCTAGTGCCCGTAAGATGGGTGCAGTCACTAATGCTTGCTTCAACTTTTCAAAGGATTCCTCACACTCATCAGTCCAATTAAACTTTACAAGAAGAGCATATAATGGTCTGGCTAGGACAGCGTACATGTAGATGAATCGACGATAATAGCCACAATGTCCCATGAATATTTGTACCCCTTTAGGATTGATAGGCCGAGGTAATGAGACAATGACATCAATTTTATCCATATCTGTTGAAATCCCATTGTGAGAAACAATATGGCCCAAAATTTTCCCTTGTCTTACCATGAATTTGCACTTGTCAGGATTCAAGCATATACGAAATAAATTTATAATGTTGAATTTATTAAAGCCTAAAGGCTTTGTGTGCGCTTTTGCTACACGAGTCGTAGCTAGGGACTTGCCGAACACCGTATGCGAGCCATGAATGGCTGCAAGCATACAACCAGGGAAGCAAGCTCAAACAGAATGCAAAGGTGTGTTACTCACCGCTCAAACTGCTGCCGTGAAGGATTCCCACATCGCAGCAGAGTGAAGGAGGAGCCGCCGTCACCGCTTTACCACCTCGCCACCGCCGTGCCGCTACACAGTGCTCGATCGCTCTCTCACTCTCTCTCTCTCTCTCTCTCTCTCTCACGCAGGAGAAGGAAACCAAGAAGATAAGGCAAGAGCACTCTTGTATTCAACCAAGAAGATAAGGCAAGAGCACTCTTGTATTCAACACATGAGAATGAGGGTTTTAGGGTTACATTTGACTCTTATAGGTGACTTGGCTGTTCACACATGGGCGCCCATACATTGCCGGCCGATCCTAACCCTTATCCTACTGATATTCAAGGTGCGCCTCTCATCGACGATCACCCAATCCCTTTATCCTTAACATATGGTGACAAGCCCGGCCCATGACTCAGAATATTTAAATTAATGACGTAAAACATAGTACGTCTCAATGTCCGTCATCATAGGTTAACACTTTACCGTAGCCCCAATTTTTGGGACACTCTATTTTTGTTGAGGAAGAGTGTCGTGCTCTCTAAAAGCACGCTTTGTATATTTTTGGGGGCTATGGCCTATTTTTGCTTGAAAGCTAATAAAAATACTCTTCTGTGGGGGAAGGCCACGCACAAGGGGGGGAAGATTGCACCCAGCCTTGTGTTGATTGTGTTGATGGTGATGTTTTTCTTTCTCTTGCCTTATGTTTTGTTATGTGCTTTAATGTTCAATTTAATTCAAGTAGTTGTTTAAATATTTGATATATTTTATGAGTTTTTTTTAATTCCCTTCAAGAAGATTAAAGGGTCCCGTGTGACAGTGATATCAGAGCTTTGGTGTAATTTAATTTTCTTGAAGGCGGTCAAAAGAGGTGAAAGAGACAAAAACAGAGGTGATTTTGGTAATTTTCTTGAATTTAAATTAAAGAAGAACACGTTTAGGGATTCTTGTTTATGTATGGATGAAATAAAGCTTGTTTTTGACCATTGGGTTATCAATCTCCAACAATCTATTGCCCAAAGGGTAAAACTAGGTGGAAGACCATTAGTGGGTTTCCCAAAACCATAAAACCACCTTCCTCTTCACTAATCCTCTTCTTAATCTGTCCGTACGGATTGAAAGAGCAAGCAGAGGAGCATGGAGGGTCATAGCATGATTGCTAAACCAATAAGGCTGTCTGAATTCTATAATCAAGGGTGGGAGGTGATGGATTTTTCTTAATTTCTCTCAAATAGTAAAAGCGCAGTAGTAGTCTGTGAGAAATGAGTAAAAGCCATATATATATATATATAATATTTCCAATTGATCTTTTCTCTCTCCCTCCTTCATGGGGGCAGAGGCTACCAGGTGGGGCAGCGCGCTCCTTTCTCCATCCGTTGGCGAGCGCTGCGAATTCAGGGGGGGAGGAATTTTCAGACCCGAGCTTCTATTGAGGCTTAAAAAAAAAAAGCTTTGTTATTACAAAGCTTATATTAGCTAAAAGCTTTATAAGCTTAAAATGTTTATTTTTATTTTTTATTAGATGGGGCTACTTCTTCACAGTTGGCAAAAATTACTTCTACCCGTTGGGAGCTGCACTCAGATAAAGGCATTACAAGCTTTTAATAATAAAATCTTGGATTGATTTAAAGAGCTGTATAAGCTTTATTCTACCCAGCTTTAGAAATATATATAGGCTCTTGCTTTATCTATGTTCGTTGATTGTTTCTCCACACCATTTAGTGAAGTTGCTTTAATTTTGCACAAGTGATTGAAGCTTTAATTATTAAAGGGTACATGGATTATTTCTTGAAAAATTATGCATTTGTGTATTGAGCTAACTTGGCAGGACTCACATCTAGCTCGACATTCCATATGAGATAAGAAACCCTATCTTTTCTCTTGTTTTAAATTTTTCCTATTCCTTTTAATTGTCATGAAATGGGTGAATATCCGCAGCACCGTCGTACTATTCAGGAACAGATTGATTCTCTCCATATTCTTTTGAATCAAGAACGAGAGCATCGGGACAACTTTCAAAGAAAGATTGAACGACATCTGTCTAAAATGAACAAATATATTAAGAAGAAAGTTAAAATTGTGGAAGCATCTGACATGCATAGCTCCAATGACATCGTATCCAAGCTGTCTATTGTTAAGTGTTTCAGGTGTAAGATGAAGGGACATTATGATAAATCTTGCCCAACTAAAAAGGAAGAACCAAATTGCACCAAAGGACATGCTTGACACCGAAGAGGTTAACGCACTCGACACATTAACCAAAGGTGGAGGTATGTGTAAAAAAAATTATTTATTGTATACAATTTCTTGTTTGCTTTCGTATATGTTTTCATGAATATTCTTTCCTTCTAGATCTAGTTAGAAAACTTTAGCTCCTGAAAAGAATTTTAGATACCGTGACCTAACTAGAAAGATCCAGACAATATTAGCAAAAAATATCTTCAAGATCTAGTTGTCCAAATTCAAGTAAAAATGATTGCTAGACATTTCATAGAAGATTAAGGCCAATTTGAAGATTCAAGAACCAAGCAAGTTTCTCTAGTCTTTGATTCAAGTTATCAATTGCTTAACCATTGTGTGACTAGTGTGAGAAAAGTAAAGAAATAGCTCTCAAGTGACTAGAAACCAAGCTTAAGTTGTATACCAATCACAATTACGAAGTTTATACCAATTCAAGTAAAGTTTCGTCTAAATTTTCAAGTGTTCTAGTTTAAGATCTATCCAATTGCAAGATTCTTTCTAGACCAAGAATTGCTCTAAGTCAAAGATATATTCAACCACAAGATTTAAACCCCTTAAGAACAAGATTTATTCAAGAATTACAATTATGATTAATTAAAGACTAATCTCTCAATTTTCATCCATTCAAGTATTTTTTAATCTAAGCCAAGATTCATTACTAGTATATCAAGTTCTTGCTATCAATTAAAGACTAATCTCTCAATTTTCATCCATTCATCCATTCAAGTATTTTTTAATCTAAGCCAAGATTCATTACTAGTATATCAAGTTCTTGCTATCAACTAGGACACAAGATGTCTATCTTTCTTCAAGTTCTGATTTCAAGTTTAAGATTAAGCTTAAGATCAAGATTCCCTTTAGATTTCATTGTTTACAAGTAAGATTCACAAATTCAAGAATTATAAACCTATTCAAAGACTATAATTTTTGAATTTTGTTAGACAATTACAAGATTAAGATCAAGAACAAATCCCCAGAATTCATCAAGTTATTGACAGTAATGTAAGTGATTATTTTTCAATCTTAAGTTGATAAGAATTCGACCTAATTCATTTTTTGGAATAAGACTTGTAGTCTAATTTTGAGGATAGAGAAAAGTTATGTCAGAATGAAAGTTTCAGAGGAAATTAGCTACTCCATCTCAAACTTCTGTTCTTAAGGTAGTGTCGTGTGGAATTAATCTATGGTATGGGACATTAGATTGGTTTTACATGGCTACACCAGACGTATCTATGTCTTCTATCTTTCACCAGCAAGTGTTTGTATGTGGAAGGTACCTCTGTGGAATGGGACACTTAGATACATTTCACCAGCAAGTATTTATATGTGGAAGGTACCTCTGTGGAATGGGACACTTAGATACATTTCACATGCCTTCACTTGTTTGGTTTTATTTTCAGAAATTGTTTGATGTGATGATGTTGTCCTCCACTTGTGCCATGAAGCCATCCACTCATTGATTGCGCAACTGAGGACAGTTGATTCCCAATAGGGGAGACTGTTATGATCCATGTTATTTGACGAATGATAGTCATTATTTAATGGATACCTAAGAAATTTTTTCGAGCTTATCTTGAGATCCTTCATTCTTTTCAAACCTAGCAAACCTGCAAATTGAGGGCAATTGCAACTCAAGTAAGAGGGATGTCATGAGAATATATTTTAAGTCCTCTTTAAAAATATTATTTTCCCCTCTTGAGTAATTTGGGGATGCCTAGGTTACTCTTGCGTCATGCTGGCTAGGTTAATATCATGGGTGACACCACTATAAATATTAATACGTGCGGTATATGACGTATGCTTGGGGCCGTCTATGATTATTTCAGGTTAGGTTTTGTATGGCAGGGTGATTCCTGGGATACTTACGCCTGGTAGTCATGAGTTGGTTATGGTTTGTGCCTGTTTAATATTTGTGGGATTAATTTAATTATTAATTAGGCGTATATTTTCAGGTGAAGAAGATTATGAGGATTGATAATAAAATAATGTCAAGAAGAATGTTTCTTATGCGCATCATATTTATTTTTATAAGCGTAGCTTGTAACCTTAGTAGTTGATTTTTTAAATTTTGATACATTGGAAAAAATACATTTATAATGTTGAATTTATTAAAGCCTAAAGGCTTTACCCTAGCCCCAATTTTTTGGGACACTCTATTTTTGTTGAGGAAGAGTGTCGTGCTCTCTAAAAGCACACTTTGTATATTTTTGGGGGCTATGGCCTATTTTTGCTTGAAAGCTAATAAAAATACTCTTGTGTGGGGAAAGCTAATAAAAATACTCTTGTGTGGGGGAAGGCCATGCACAAGGGGGGGGGAAGATTGCACCCTGCCTTGTGTTGATTGCGTTGATGGTGATGTTTTTCTTTCTCTTGCCTTATGTTTTTTTATGTGCTTTAATGTTCAATTTAATTCAAGTAGTTTAAATATTTGATATATTTTATGAGTTTTTGATTATTCCCTTCAAGAAGATTAAAGGGTCCCGTGACACCGCATATGATTGACCAAATCTAATCCACTGCCTTGACCCTTTGTTGACATTTTGAACACATGGGGTTGGTGCTTTTCACCCAATTGACTAGGGAATAAAACATTGTAGATGTACGGGTATCTGCATTTGCTCTTGATGTCAAGAATAGCCTCTAGACCTTTTGTTGTTATGCTTTTCACCCAATTGACTAGGGAATAAAACATTGTAGATGTACGGGTATCTGCATTTGCTCTTGATGTCAAGAATAGCCTCTAGACCTTTTGTTGTTATGCTCTTTGATCTCTTAGCATATTCTAAGCTTCTTTTGACCCTTTGCTTATTTGAGAGTGGGGTAACAGTGTCAAGCATTTCAGCAAATTCATCATCCCCTGTCTCTAAGGTCAATGTATTGCCCTCAACCATTAACTTATCCATAATCACCTCATGAGCCACACATGTTTACAATTGCTTTGCAATGGTGAAAGGGTTTTAACAAGCACGACTATGTAGTATGTCCCCAATCTCATGCTCGTTGGATCAAGATTGACCTTCCTCATAAGGATGTTTATGAAATCCGAGGTGTATTACACATTTGCTAATACATTCATGATCACTTGGAATGCAGTAATATATCACTGCAGCACAAGTGGAAACACACTTCGGCATGTGACCACAATGTGCACATGCAATGTTTCCAAATTCAACAGTTATCAATCCTACTGGGACTTCGGTGCAAACAGCCTTTCCATTGTGTCTCATTATGAAACCGCAGCCTAGAGTAGTAAGGGTAGCCAATATTAACACAATGCAAATGATCAGAGCATCTACTAAATTGCAAAACACCAGCAAAACAATCACTATTGCAAGTAACATACTCTGACCACAAGGGTGCATCATTTTTTTTTCTCCATACCAAACATTTGGGCCTTCCCACCACATGGTGGAAGCTCATAAGCAATGTAGCCATCGTACCACTTATTAGGAAGCTCATCTACCTTAGTGATTTCTTTTACACTTTGCAAAGTAGCATGTAGACTACTGCTCAAAGATAGTACCTTAATCATATCAATGACACTCCT
This sequence comes from Cibotium barometz, assembly GCF_041138505.1. Lineage (NCBI taxonomy): Eukaryota > Viridiplantae > Streptophyta > Polypodiopsida > Cyatheales > Cibotiaceae > Cibotium > Cibotium barometz. The sequence continues at coordinate 56,588,701 of NC_141070.1, forward strand.
CATTCTCCATTCCAAAGGGTTGTATTCATCATCCATATAGATAGGTGAGGCCTTTGAGCTCCGTGCCATAACCGCTTTAGGCTGGAGGGACATGTGTCTTTCTAGAGGAGTAGCAGAGACATCCACCTTGTAGAAATGGTTGGCTTCATGAATCAAGCAAGAACCCTTCTTCACTATCATTAAGAATTAATGGCTCAAGTTTTTACTTAAACACTAGAGAGAAACAATGGCCTTAATGCAAGTGTAGCGCTTTGCAACTTAAAGTGTTCTTTCAAGGCAGAGAGTTTCAACTCAACTCTCTTCTTTCATGAAAAACAAGAACCGTCTTTTGGCTTGCAGGACGAACCAAAGATTGTGATATGTCTACTCATTGTGGTGCAGTCCGAGCAACCCCTGACAGGGCAACAAGAAGGAACTATTGGCAAACAATGGTGGCCTCTAACAGACGAAATATAGAAATATTATTTTAGAGGATGTAATTTACTAATTAAAATAATTCAAATAGAAATTTAACCATTCCAATAGATTATACACATTTTAAATAAGTATTTAATAAATAAAGTCTTGAATTGTAATATTGGTATGAAAGATTTAACTAAAAGTATAAATTGTGTAATCAGAAAAAAGAGATTTATATAAATGAATGTTCGACTTTATATTCTATGTTTATATTCCAATACAAGAAAATAAAAGGCCATACTAAGTACAAAAAATATTCAGGTATGATTGGGGAATATGTTATTCGATTTCAATGTAGGCATTACCCAACAAAAACAATCCATGGTACTTAATGCCTAGAGGTCGTTAATGGAGGTGTAAATGTTGACATTAATTCTAATTTTTAAAGCTCAATATCTTTCACTTTTTCTCACTCTCATGTGCCAATGCCAGTGCCCTTCTAGAGTCATTTTGTCCCGCTCCAAAAGTATAAAAAATGGTCAACATTGCTATCAGAGGGAAACTAATAATTTTTCACCCACACCTTGGGAAATAATAATTTTTGCCCCGTACCTTAGTTTGAAAACATGAATGGCAACTTAGTGTGAAAACATGAAAGGTAACATTGTTTAAAACCGTAGCTCGAAGATTGAAGCTCCACCAAACGATTCAAGCTGCACCAAACAATTGAAGCCACCATGACGGGCCGATCTTCGCGCATCTCCAAACCCCTCGCCAGGTAGCCCGATGCTCTCTCTCTCTCTCTCTCTCTAAAAATCATAAACTCATAATTTTTATTTAAAAAAATTACCTATTGCAGATAATTTCTTATTTTTTATTTTTTGCCAGGAGTGCATATACTTTGTGTTAAATGGCTCCATTAGATGCCTTATGAGGCTCTCGAAAGTTTACTTTTGTGGGCATACAACGAGTGAAATTTTTCCACAAGTGCGTGCACTTACTATGTGTTAAATGGATCCATTAGATGTCTTTAAAAAATTTATTAGGAGTCATGCAAATACTTTGTGTTAAATGGCTCCATTAGATGCCTTACGAGGCTCTCGGAAGCTCTCTTTGTTTGTGCATTGGAGTGCCAAATGGATTGGGTTAAAAATGGAATACATTTGTTAAAGATGGGATGAACCTTCACTTCTAACAAGTAGTCGCCCGGCTTGTGTGTGTGTGTGTGTGTGTGTGTGAGAGAGAGAGAGAGAGAGAGAGAGAGAGAGAGAGAGAGAGAGAGAGAGAGAGAGAGAGAGAGAGAGAGAGAGAGAGAGAGAGAGAGAGAGAGAGAGATACAAAATTTAGGGATTTTTCTCTCCCACAACGAACATAAAAAAACTCCGTACAGCAGGCCGCGCTAGCGCCGCGACCTGTTATAGGGGTTTTTTTTTTAAATGGTGTTTGGGGGGGGGGGGGAGAGAGAGAGAGAGAGAGAGAGAGAGAGAACCCTAAAAATTGGCACCGCGTCTTGTTGTAGGGAGTTTTTTTTTTAAATTTATTGTTTGGGAGAGAGAGAGGGAGAGAAAACCCAAAAATTTACCTCATAAAATCCAACGTGGCCTGTGTGTGTGTGTGTGTGAGAGAGAGAGAGAGAGAGAGAGAGAGAGAGAGAGAGAGAGAGAGAGAGAGAGAGAGAGAGAGAGAGAGAGAGTGAGATGCTAAATTTAGGGATTTCTTTCTCTGTCCCACAATAAAGTTTTTTTTAAAAACTCCCTGTAGAGCATCGCACCGGCGTGGCCTGCTGCCTGTTGGGAGTTTTTTTTATTTAGAGAGAGAGAGAGAGAGAGAGAGAGAGAGAGAGAGAGAGAGAGAGAGAGAGAGAGAGAGAGAGAGAGAGAGAGAGAGAGTCTTCCCGTGTTTAGAGCAAATCCATGATTTATGTTGTGCAGTTATGGATTTGTTTTGACACTTCTTGTTTATGAATTTGTGAACACCATGTAAGGGCAAGGCTTACGTCATTGTGTTGTCAATTAATATCGATTGAAGTTTTGACTTGCATAGAAATTTAGGGTGGGAGATGTCTAAGGGAGTGATGTCCACAAGTCATCAAATGTTATACCATTGTGTGTGTGTGTATGAGAGAGAGAGAGAGAGAGAGAGAGAGAGAGAGAGAGAGAGAGAGAGAGAGAGAGAGAGAGAGAGAGAGAGAGAGAGAGAGAGATTGGGGAGAAGGATGTTTTCCAATCTTTACCCACATTGGTGTGTGTGTGTGTGTGTGTGTGTGTGAGAGAGAGAGAGAGAGAGAGAGAGAGAGAGAGAGAGAGAGAGAGAGAGAAGAAATGTCGATGTTGGTGCTATGTCTGGAATGGTAATTTTTGAAAACTTAAGTTTGATGTTCAATTTTTGAGCCTATCTAACGATTTTTACATGGCATATTATCATGTTTCTCTTTATTGTAGCCCTTCTACTCGTGTGGGAGAGGCAAGCGAGGAAGGGGTTCTCACGGTCGAGGATCTACCTTGGTTGAGAATACTAACCAAGTAAGTGTCGTTGTGTGGAGACAGATATACAAGCAGACTCTCACACATAGGAAGATGAGGCTCAAAATCAGGATATGAGCATGGGAGCAATTCATGAGGTGGATAATACTCTTGGCCCTCAAGAGGCTTGCTTAGAGATTGTCCCATTTATTTTTCAGCCCTAGAGATACCTTCGGGAGTTGATGTGGAGGATGAAAACAAGCTTTACATGGATAGGGGAGAAGACATATTGCATTGAACCAAGAGGCTTGCTTACATATTGTCCCGTTTATTGTTTTGCCAGAGATACCTTTGGGAGTGCCGAGGATGAAAACAAGCTTTACATGGATAGGGGAGAAGACATATTACATCGAACTAGGATGTTTAGTTGTTTTCAATGTCCTCCCATCCCGTTGTGCAGGCTCATCCCATATGCTAAAGCTTTTGAAGATAGATTTTTGAAAAAGAGGGTTGTGCTCAAGAGAAAGGAGCATTTATTGTTTTTGTGTGGACCTACCTTAGAGAGGAGACCTTGGTTGGGGATGAGGTATTGGCAGGATGGGACCCTATTTGGTAGGAGATAAACACGGAGTTTGAAGCAAAGATAGAGGAAAGGCTTGAACTCCATGTGTTGTCAAATAAGATATTCTATGTGTGGGAGGGCAACCATAGGACAGTTGCATGGCAATCCGCAATAAGGGAAAGGTTCTCTCAAACAAAAGAGAATCATTGAAGAGCTTTGTGTACCGTGATCGACCCAACAAGAGTACCTGAGATTGCCTTGCTCTATCGAGTCTACAACGAATTAACTTGTGAGTGCTTTTTTTTTGGAAATGATTAAGTTTACACATTGAGTATGCCTATCTAGTTGTGAATTGAAAACCAATGCACTTGTTTTGTTTTCTTTCGTTTCAAGTTTGAACACCCATGCACTAGTGGCCACTAGCCTAAGAGATGAGATTATAAATTGTGCCAACTTTTGTGCGGCAAGCTATAGTGACTACATGGATGCTTTATCGGAGAGGGACAAGAGATTGATTGCTTAAATTAGAAAGAAGGATACAAAAGGATCGGAGCCATGGTATGCTCTTACAAGGAGCTATTTGGCCAAACTAGTTTATAATGTAAGTTTATGTGGTACAAACATTACACACAAATATGTTTTCTCTTATTTCCATGACAAAAGTAGTTGATTGTTGTCAATTTTTGACTTGGTCTTTTTATGCCAGGTTCAAATGACTCAAGCTCTTAATAAGAAGTTTGAGAAGTAAGGCACATTATGTTAGAGGAAAAGTTGAAAATGGTGGAGGAGAAGGAGCTCGACATGCTTGCATCTAAGTTTGGTGACCGTATTGGGAAGGTATGCAAGTGTTAGCTCTTGCAAAATAGAAGCATGATTATGTGATATGAGAATGTGTCATGATAATGTAGACATGGTTTTTAGATACTCAACATTATTAATCCTAAGCATATCCTAAGCTTGGTGATGAATGGAGGAGGAAAGTTTGGGCTCTGAAATGGGGACACGATAGCTTCGCGACTTTGGAGAAGCTAAATATGTTGGCCTTGTGTGTTGTTTCAATTGAAACAAAAGTGTTTTGGTTGTCTCGCTTAGAGGCTAATAAGGTAACAAAGGCAGCTTATGGGCTTACTCGTGGGGATCATGTATTTAGAAAGTAAGTACCTTAATCATTAAAGTGTGTTTGAAAATCATTGCTTGACTTATACATTGCCAATTTCCCAACAATGAGTCTCTGCATTTGATGTAGCTGGTTACGAAGAGATGGTTTGCCAATTTCCCAATGAGTCTCTGCATTTGATGTAGCTAGTTTTACGAAGAGATGGTTTGCTTGACAAATGTATGTATGCATGTATGTATGTATGTATGTATGTATGTATATATATATGTGTATGGATGTATGTATGTATATATATATGTATGTATATGTATGTATGTATGTATGTATGTATGTATGTATATATATATGTATATATATATACATACATATATACATACATACATACATACATACATATATATATATATATATATATATATATATATATATATATATATATATATGTATATATGTACATATATACATATATATATATATATATATATATATATATATATATATATATATATATATATGTATGTATATATATATATACATATATATATACATACATACATACATACATACATACATACATGCATACATACATACATACATATATATATATATATATATATATATATATATATATATACATACATACATACATACATATATATATATATATATATATATATATATATACATATATGTATGTATGTATGTATACATATATATATATATATATATATATATATATATATATATGTATGTATGTATGTATGTATGTATATATATATATGTATGTATGTATGTATATATATATATGTATGTATGTATGTATATATATATATATGTATGTATGTATGTATGTATATATATATATATATATGTACATATATATATATATATAGTACATATATATATATATACATATATGTACATATATATATACATATATGTACACATATATATATATATATATATATATATATATATATATATATATATATATATATATATATGTACATATATGTACATATATATATATATATATATATGTACATATATGTATGTACATATCAAGTGAGGGGGAAGATCAACCTGGTGATGTCAAATCAAAGCTTGCTTATTCACTATAGTTATTCAATGATGAGGTTTCTAGATAGGATTGTTATACAAGGTATGGAGTTGTAGTTCTAGATTTTATGACTCAAAGAACCCATGTGCCAGACATGCAACATCGATATGAACCAAATTCTTCCACTTGCTCATGTGTACCCGAACTTAACTTCAACTTTATATTATTTCTTTACTTCACAAACTTGCATTCATGGAATTAACTCAATAACATTATGACTGGAATGAACTACTTTCTCATTTCCACTTAGAAGAACTCGAAGGCCAGATATTTCTTAGATTTAGTAACGTCCCTATCAACCATGGCTAATCTTATACTATGTCGATGGAGTACACCAAGGACTCCCACTTAGCCTTTAGTGAAATTTAGGTGAGTATTAGGTTTTAATAATAATAATAATAAATTTTAAAAAGACCAAGAAGATAACTATCGCTATGTAGGATCCTGGTGGTAAGACTCTTGGTTACTCATGGTGGTACCTTGAGATCGATGCCTTAGTTCTCATGGGATGAGACCTTGTGTCACCAATAAGCTAGTAAAAGGAAAAGGTTAAGACATTATCATTAATTAGTACAAGCCTGGTGGTATTGGGCCATGACCTTGGCCTCCGCCGTGGGTTGGTGCCTTGTCCCTATTTATCTTTATCAAGAAAGAAAGAAAAAAATAAAAAATAAAAAACAAAACAAAGGTCTAAATAACTTCACTCTTACCACTAAGTATTCAAGGGTCTGAGTATCTTGAAACTAAACCATACACAAGCATGCCACTAACACTAGTTTAGGTGTAGATAGGCTTAATACTAACCTCTAAGTTAAATTGGCCTTACCTTTCCTCTTCGTAGCACAAGTTAAGGTTCACCTAGTCATAATACACATCTGTTTTTCAAATCTATGTTTCATGTTATTTTTTTTACAAATAACATTTTATTGGTTGAATCGTTTTTCATGTAGGCATCACAAGATTTGTCTATCCAATTATCACTTTCCATCGTATTTTTCATGTTATTTTTTTTTACAAATAACATTTTATTGGTTGAATCGTTTTTCATGTAGGCATCACAAGATTTGTCTATCCAATTATCACTTTCCATCGTATGTTTCATCGACATATTTCAAGGATAGAATCTACATCAGGAAGAGGGGCATGTTAACCCTTTTCGGAGACCTCTATGGCATCAACGATGATGGCCATCGTATCATTTTCACCTCCTTTGGGCTGCATGTGCTAGAATGGCTAAAATTCACTTAAAATCCATATATTGTATATTTTGTGTGTGTGCTTGCTTGTCTATGAAAGGCGCACCAGTAGTCTGCCATTAGACCACATATATCACTGTGTATGATTGTGATTAGCTCTATCTATTGTATTCTTTAGGAAAGGTTGGTGAGAGCAAGTTTGCCAATGATGCATCCTTCATATCTTGGTGGTGGATCAAGGTGAGGAAGATCCTCAACATTCCATGTATGTTACTACAAAAACACCAAACCACTAATAGAAGTATGGCCAAACCTAGCATGCCATAATTGGGTATCATTCCTTCATTAGAATTGTCTGACAAGTAACATCACACTTATCATACATGTCTAATTTGTTCAAACCACCTATGGTCAAAGATCTAATAAAGCACAATCTGTTTATTGTATTCTCTGTCACACAAAAAATGCATTTATCATCTGTGAATCTAGCATTAAGCCCACCCTTTCTAGAGTGGGCATAAAAAGCAAATTTTTGTGAATATCTTGAAAAAAAAGTATATTTTCAAGACAAGGATCCTCACCACTAATAATAGTGAGAATAATCTCACCAATTCCTTTAGCAAGGTAAGAAGCATTATTCACAAATGTAATAGTGTGGCCACTTTGCACATTCTCCATATGTTTAACCAAACTTCTCTACGCACGGTTGAGAGAGTAACCAATCCCAAAACTAGGATCGATGCCTTTGGATTGACTTTAGAAGGTAATGCTCTATTATGAGTTCAAATGCTAGAAGATTCACAAAAAGGGACCATGGAGGATCTCGAGCTAGAATTTACCATGGGCTTCTCAAAGACTAGTGCCAAGCGTAGCTCTATTACACAATTCTATAAATTCAAGTAGCTTGAACACGATGAGAGATTAAATCAACTTCCTTTAAGAACCTAAATAGTAGATTCCCTATGAGGATAACCAAGCCAAAGCAGGCTAAACTCGTTGTTCTTAGAGGATTTAAGAAGCAAACAATTACAAGATACATTATATACCATAAGGCATAGGACATTAGTGGAGTGGTTATCTAGATATGATAGATTTTGATGATAAATTTACAAGCATTCCTTTCAAAAAAAGTAGAAGACCATATGCATTGGAGTCAAAAACAGAATTAGTGTCAAAAGCCAGGATCCTAAGAAAATGAAATTGCCCAAGAGTGCAGAAGACATTGCTAAGGTAGTGATCAAAGGACTAGAAGAAGTGTCGAAAGTCTCTCCTATAGAGATAGGCCATTTGCATTTAGCTCCAAGATGAGAACTGACTTGGTGTGGAAAGACTCACCTAGAAGAAGTGTGAAAAGAGAGCCTTATCTTGAGAGAAACAGGGAACTAGGGGTGTAGGTGTTGTAGGAGGTATAGAAATCATGAATCATCTAGCTACTACCATGCATAAGAAATGGTAAGAATGATAGGAGTGCCTGCATTATCAGCGTGGCAACTCCTCATCCACCTACCATAAGCATTGCTAGCCCCACCTACAACAGCTGGACCAAAAGGCTACTCATGTAGCAATGAACCCTACATTGGCAAGAGACCCATACAGAACATCGGCGGATGTACCTCCTTGACTATTACCACCATAGCCCATGCCACTAAGAACCATGTCAATGAGGCTACTAGATATGGAACACATTCTAAAGGATCCCCCTAGCATGTCGAAATTTCACATTAACTATCTAGACAATCTTGGGAAGCCCACCTGTAAGTGAATACCATTCGGGATAACGAGGACGACTTAATGATGTGGGATACACAATAGTTGACTATGCAAATGTAATAGCATCGAGAGCCTATAGACCACAAGACATTAATGGCCCAAGTAAAACCCATCTTTCTTTTTTTAGATGTCAAGGACTACATAGAGTGGTAGAACATCCCAAGAAGGCAAAGCTTGAAGCGATAAAAACAAATCTGCCACCTTTGGATAGATAGTGTATCAGGTGTGGCATAGATCACTTGTTCAACTAACTACCTACACACAAGTCTACCACTCCAAATCCATCTACCAAATCACTCTACTTGTTTTAGATATTAAGGACCCCCACAGAGTGGCATAATGTCCCATGAAGGCAAATCTTGAAGTGATAAAAATAAATATGCCACCTTTGGATAGATAGTGTATCAAGTGTGGCACATATCACTTGATCTTGACTGCCTGTACAAGTCTACCATTCCAAATCCATCTACCAAATCACACTTTAGCCACCTCCAGTAAGTTTTGGGAGAGTCATTATCATATGCCAGTCTTCTTCAAAAGAAGAGCATGAAAAGGATTATGACTATGGCATAGGCACAACAAAAGTAAGATCAAGCTAGCCCTTAGTATATGACCCAAGCACAAAAACTTCCAAGAGCATCAAAAACAAGAAATGAGGCAAGGACTATAGCAAGGGAAAATCTATATTACCCTCCTCAAAGCTAACAAAAGTACCCAAATAACCAACATAGGGACCTCAAAATAGTCCTAGTGGTAATGAGACAAGGGAAAGGGAATCCATGCTATGTTAGGATGAAGGATGTTTTGAATTCAATAATCCAGATAAACTTGGATGAAAAAAATGGATTAAATGGTCCCGATGACCGGTCCTAACAAAGAGAATGCCATAACTTTGGGAGAAATCTGGAAGAGCCTCATGAGCTCATAGGTAGAGAGGAACAAACAACTCTGAGGTTGACCTAATTGATGATGATCCAAGCTATGTAGAAATTAAAATTATCATTGAACTGCAAGAACAAGGCAAGGAAAGTGAGTTAGATGGACCGTTATGGACCGAAAGAGTGAGCTTCTTGAAATGGCCAAGAAATCGTGAAAGGGAAGTACAAATTCAAAGAACTAGAAGAACCCCTTCCCAAGACGTTACAAGCTTACCCTAACCGGAGAGAGGAAATCTCAAGGTTGAATGACATGATGTAAGAGATAGTACACCCAACTAGAAATAGAAGGGTTGATGGGACCAATTTCAATGTTCCCATAGGGAACCCGTGTTACAACACCATTAGAGTCGGTCAAAGAGGAATCACATGAAGGGTGTGTCTCGAGTAAGGAACTAGAATTGCCTATAGAAACGCATGAGCCTCATGTGAAAAAATAAAAACATTAGAAGGGCTCTAGGAGCTTACATAAATAGAGAATATGAGGTTACTCCACAAGCACATCATAATAGAAAGGCTCGACTAATGTCCCCATAGGGAACCCATGCTCGACTAATGTCCCCATTGAAGAGCTCTAGGATATTACATAAATAGAGAATATGAGGTTACTCCACGAGCACATCATAATAGAAAGGCTCGACTAATGTCCCCATAGGGAACCCATTAGAGTTAGTCTCAGAGAGGAATCACATGAGGGGAGTGTCTTGAGTAGGGAACTAGAATTTCCTACATAAATGCATAAGCCTTATTAAGACAAAATAAAAACATTAGAAGAGCTCCAAGAGCTTGTAGAAATAGAGAATATGAGGTTACTACACATTATAAAAGAAACGCTCGACCAAGAGAGGCAATATGCCCTCGGAGAATCCCTAATGAGAGGATACACTGAGAGACAACTATCAAAATGGGCATGGGTACCACATAAATCTAATCCTAGCTTGTTATTGATTGTACCATCCTATATGGGGATGGATGACGAGATAAGATAGTTACTAACATGCCGTCTCTAAGGCCTGCACTAAAAGGAGAAATGAGAGCCTCGAAAGCAATCTTCTCAACCCTATCACGAGATAACCATGGCCAAATAATCTCGAAAGCTTTGGATGAAGCCCATTAATGGATAAAAGAGAGCTTAAACCTATTGGTGGAGAAATTAAGGAGAGAGACCAAACTGGAAAAGGTAACCCATGAGATGGACATTAAAGGATGTACTAGTTAGTGTGGTTCAATGCGGTTGGAAAGTATTACAAAGGAGATGATACAAATGCCACTCCTCCCAATTAAATTGAGAGGAGTGACCACATCACTGCGATCCTTTCAGTAGTGAGATTGCGACCAGAGACATGTGGTAAAGATGGGAAAAAAGCAAGCCCCTTAAAAGAGCCAAAATAATCCTCAAGATGGCAGATGAAAATTTAGGAACCCCTATGGGAGTTCTAAAGGATGTAGAGGTAACATCATGTCGCCTAACCTATTAGCATACATTTGCTATTGTTGACTTTGGAATTATGACATAATTCTAGAAAGATCAAATTGTCGATGATTCACGATTGAGGTTATGACATCAGCTACCTTTATTAAGAGGGAAATACCATTAAAGTAAACCCGAAGGACCATAAGAAAGTCATCAAAATGCGTATTGATGACTTGGGGTCAAATACAATAGCTCGTTGGGTCTTAATACATATGCACCACGTCAGTGGGAACAACATGGCAAAAGATGTGAGTCTAAGGATGAAACATCCATAGCTTCATTACCTGACCCCAAAGAGTAGGAAAACTGGATGCACTTGCTAGCTACAATGGATGTATGTCCTATACACGTGGGAACAAAGTTTTGTGATGAGAATGTGTGGACATAATTCTAGTTAGGATTGTGACCCTAGTGTTTCGAAGAACAGAGACACTTGTTTTGCCAAGGAAGGAGAAACTAAAAAAGGGGGAAAAAGCCTTCTGATGAATTAAAAAGGGGGAAAAAGCCTTCTGATGAATAAAAAATTGTACCAATCAGGGGCTTAAGTGCAAGTCTCGCACCAAGCAGCTCCTCTAATAGCAAAGATAACGAAGACGAAGAGGGAGAAGTGTTTCCCCAGAACACTAGTCCCTTCTTAGATAATTCCTTGAAAAGAGAGAAGCTCTACTAAAAAGAGCTAAGAAACCAACAAAAATTAGAGCCACAGACTTGACAAGCCTCAAGGGGAAGAATAGTACTTGCAGTATGTGGAAGCCTTGAAGGAAACCGAGTTCTACTCTAGAGCTGGAAGGATATAATGAAAAGACCAAGTGTAAATGCCATGAAGACGCATCTCGAGATAGCTCAAGTGCTAGCCTATAACTAGTCCTATGATACAGTTTTGATGGACTCCAAAAAGACTTCCAAGTTTGGATAAAAAAGATAAAATAAGGCCATAAAGGAAAGGAGATTCAAGAAGGAGTCTGAGCCTTCAAGCCAACACAAGGAAGAGGAATCTAAATAAGTCCCTTCTTGATTCAAAAATTACGAAGTGGAAAATAGGAAGGTGTGTGCACACCACCAAAAAGGGAACAACCCAAGGAACTAGGAGCATCATTTGACGGACGAGATGTAGAACAAGTGGATTTAGAATTACCTAGGGAAGAACCTAAATTTGTTTGGATAGCCACCGACTTAACCCAAGAAGAAGACACCAAACATGTAGTAGTTTTCAAGGAATATAGAGATACATTCACTTGGAGCTATGTTGATTTGAAAAGATTCCCTCCAGATTCCTTTAGTGGATGGTGCTAGGTCGGTTAAAAACAATCATACACATACAAAGGACCTATGCCAAGGTAATCAAAGATGCAGTTGACACATTTCTCAATGTGGTTTTAATTTATGAGATTGAGCACATAGATTGGATGTCACCAATCTTGATTGTGCCAAAGAAGAATGGTAAGATCCGCATGTGTATTAATTTGAAAAAAGTAAATGCAGCCCCACAATCATTACCCATTGTCAAACACTAAACATATGCTTAAAAAAGTGGTAGGAAAAGAAGCTTAGATGGATTTTCTGTGCACAACTAAGTATCCACCATTGACCTAAAGGACCGGCATAAGATAGCATATAAAGTAATGTCATTCAGTTTAACCAATGTGTTAGCTATGTTCAAAGACTAATGTGCATAGTTTTCTAAGAAAGTTATTAGAGATCTTCATGGACGATCTTTGAATGAACTTAAAGTTGAGACGAGAGCACACACCCCATCTGTGGGGCTAGCATTAGAAAGATGCCAACGTTTTAAACTACCCTAAAAAGTGCAAGTTCATGGTTAGACAGGGTGTAATCCTAGGGAACATGGTGCCTAAAAATGGAATGTCCACAGATGACGAAAAGATTTGAGTGATCATAGAATTTAAAAGATCCAAAACACCAAAAGTAGTGCAAAGATTCTTCGGTCACATAGGGTATTATGGACATTTCATATTTGTATTGGAGAGGCTGGGTTTGGGAGGTTGATTTTTGTATGAGAATCTAGTGGCTTATTTAGTGGAGGGTTACCAACAAGGCTTGACAACAAGCATCTCCCAACAGCTCCCAAACAACAACCTCTCTTCTCACCCTAGGTAGTAGGAGATTTGGCATCAAATCGGAATGCAACATAATAGAGATTTGTGTGCGAGAAAGACTTGACAAGATAATGTCATCTATGGCGATGAAGATATATTGCACCCACTACTACCTTAGTATAGATCAAGGCCCAACAAAGCAGCATTCATTTGCCCAGGTTATTATGGGGGTCTCACACCGACGTGTATATACCACATGGGAAGGGTCTCTTCTTCTATGATATGAACTCATTATACCCATATGCTATCACAAAGCCAATGCCTGGTGGAAAACCTATATGGCATGGGAAGTTGAAAGACTGGGATCTAGAGTAGCTATTTGGGTTCATGGAAGCCAAAGTGATGTGTCCCAACTCCATTAGGGCACCATTGATTCCCTAAAAATATCCCAAAATTAGAACTATGATATTCCCTACCAGAACCTTTGGTTGAACTTAGGCATGGGTATTTATTCGAGAAGGAGGAAAGCCCATTCTCTGAGTTTGTGTGGGAGATCTATGAGGAAAGGAAAGATGCTAAAATGAAGGGAGACTACATAATGTCTTCCCTTCATAGAGCAAGCGCTCAAAAATCTCCCCTCCCTTCACTTTGCATAAAGACCCGAGACTATTTGTACCAGAGCTTTGGTCAAATCAAGGGTTGGTTTCCCTAGTGAAACCTAAGTTTTGTATGACATTAAGTATCTTTTTGCTCTTATATCCAATAAAGCAAGTCTAGCTATGATTTGTAGGGAAGTCTAGGCAAAGCCTTGTGGATTTGACCTCTTCCTCCTTATGATTGTTATGCATTTCGACCATGTGGACAGGTTTAATACCTCTCCTTTGCTTTTCTTTTTATATGCAAGCTTTACTGTTGGGCTTGTTTCTTCATCTAAGCCTCTTGTTTTCTCTTTTCTTCAACCTTGTGAACGGCTTGAAGTTGCTTGTAGATAGCTCATAGTATTTTCCAAGTTTACTCCCTTTGAGGAATCCTTCCATTTGGACTCCATCAAGGGTTTTTAGGCATCTTGCCCCTCTCTAGTGTAAGTTCGTAGATCTTGAAAGGCCCCATCCCTCTTAATTTAAATTTTCTTTATTTTTCTTGAGGTTGTAGAGTAGGACTAGGTTCCCTTCCTTGAACCTCTTAGGTTTGATATTGGCATTGAACCACCTTTTCCTTCTCTTTTTCTTGGCATACATGCCCATCGTTGTGAGTGTAGCCTTGCTTTATTAAGTTTCTTGAGCTCTAGTGGTTCAAATGACTTGTTACCCATCCATTCCATTTGCTTTTCTATCCTTAAGGTTGGGATCATGAATTCAAGTAGGGGTATAGCATTAAGTTTAAAGACTAGGTTATATGGCATAGTCCCAAACGAGATTATATCATTAATTATGACTAGGTTATATGATGCACTCCCACTCGCGAGGTTTTGTAGGTGGTTCTATAAGCCCATAAAGTGGATGAGGGCTTCTCCTAATCCATACTTGATGCCTTTATTATCTTAGTAAGCACAATGCACAGGACCTTGTTTGTGCTTTTAGCCTGCCCGTTTATTTGGATAGTACAAGGAATGCTTTTCTCTAATGTAGTCAAAAGCCTTAACTAACTGAACTGATCTGACCAAACCCGTAAGTCCCATAGTCAGATCAGGGAAAAGATTGCACTTGGATCATAGAGACCAATGCTTTTTTCCTTATTTGAGAGGCACAGCCATTGATTCTTTTCCATAGAACAAATTTTGTCTGGGATTTACTTCATCTATCGTACCATAAGAGAATTGAGTCTCAATTTCGGGATCCATCAGTCTAGCCTAACCCCATCCAGTCCCATGGGTTAGTGTCCAACCACTATAGTGATGGGATCCAATTAGGAATTTGGTTAGGTTTAGTCCCGGGTACCAGGGAAAAGAGTTCCCAGGCCCCCTAGCCAGATATTCATGCAAACTTAAAACTAGTCATACCACTTACACACCCAACATGAAATTACGTTTTCACAGATCCAGCTGTCTTTAAAATAATCATTTAATGAAATCATAGTGTCACTAATCATAATCCTCCAAAAATGTGATGTGATGTGTCATAAATATATGTGGATGTGAATGTGATGGATATGAATGAATGTGAATGTGATGGATATGAATGAATGTTAATGTGATCGATATGAATGAATGTGATGTGATGGGATGTGAATCGGGATAGATGTGAATGAATAAGATGTGCGGTAAAATGAATGAGATGTGATGTGAGTGAATGTGATGTGGTCTGAATAAATGAGATGTGAATGAATGTGATGTGATGAGATGTGGATATGGGTAGATGGGTAGATGTGAGTGGATGAGATCTGATGCTACGGATAAATGAGAAAAGGTGTGATGAAATGGAAAATGATGTTATGAGAATGGGAATACACATGAAATAAATGAGAATTGTGTGGAACAATGTGGAAAGACGAGAGTTCGTTATAGAAACTATATTTATGACCCGTTTTTAAATGATTGTTTTATGTCAAGAATGTTGGGGAATCATTTTGATCGTCTTGTGAATGAGGTCGTGGAGACCTAATCTGATAAAGTTGCAACAGTTGACAGAGAGTCAATTGAGGACGTCTCGTGTAGTAGCAAGATCGGCCGAGGCCTTGACCCAGCCTCGATTAAAATGGTGAGCTTCTAGTACGGTGGATGAGGGACCAAGGAAGCAGCCTATGAGTGAAGCACTAGGTCACCTGTGCGAAGGATCCTAGAGGGTGCTGACCATATGGTGCTCGGACTTTGGGTCACTGAAGATACCCACACGTGCATCAAGGAAGATATTGGAACAAGGAGTAAGAGTTATTTTCGAATTCAGGCATGGATCTGGTTGATTCACCTTGCTAGTCCTCAACGGATGAGTCCATGGCTCTTTTATATGGATCCATTGGTTGACCCTGCTGATCTTCAATGGAGATTCCATTTTGATATGTGAATATATTGCCGGTTACTATGAGCTAGGAACTATCAAAAAGGCCCCCTGAGTGGACAGGTGGTGAACGTTCTGGTTGCGAATGATGCCATAGGCACACCGATGAAAGAATGATTGGAATTAAGGATTCAACCGGATGAAAGATACCCACACATGCATCAAGGAAGATATTGGAACAAGGAGTAAGAGTTATTTTTCGAATTCAGGCATGGATCTGGTTGATTCACCTTGCTAGTCCTCAACGGATGAGTCCATGGCTCTTTTATATGGATCCATTGGTTGACCTTGCTAATCTTCAATGGAGATTCCATTTTGATATGTGAATATATTGCCGGTTACTATGAGCTAGGAACTATCAAAAAGGCCCCCTGAGTGGACAGGTGGCGAACGTTCTGGTTGCGAATGATGCCATAAGCACACCGATGAAAGAATGATTGGAATTAAGGATTCAACCGGAAATACACATCTATATCCATTCTTTCACACATACTCATTCACATCAATGCTTTCACATATATATTCACATCCATTCTTCACTTATACATTTACATCCATTTTCATCACATATCATCCACTCATATCCCATATCATTCATTTGCATCCTGATTCACATGACGTCACATCTCATCCATTCATTCACATCTATTTGATTCTCATCACATCTTATCACATCTACTCACCTCACATCTCATCACCTCTATTCACATCACAACCTCCCATCCATTTATTCACACTTATCTGATTCTCATCACATCCTGATACATTTATTCACCTCACATCTCATCACCTCTATTCACATCACAACCTCCCATCCATTCATTCACACTTATCTGATTCTCATCACATCCTGATACATTTATTCACATCCTGATACATTTATTCACCTCATATCTCATCACCTCTATTCACATCACATCCATCCATCCATTCACATCTATCTGATTCACATCACATCTACTCACCTCACATCTCATCACCTCTATTCACATCACATCCATCCATCCATTCACATCGATCTGATTCACATCACATCTCATCACATCTATTCACCTCACATTTCATCACCTCTATTCACATCACATCACATCCACCCATCCATTCATTCACACTTAGCTGATTCTCATCATTCACAGAATGTAAACATAGAATTTAAGAGAATTCTAATTTTTGATATAAAGATTCTTTACACATCTATTTATGCATAAAAATCAACTTCAGTGGGAATAACACTTTTATAAAAATCCTTTTATGCATCTATTTATGCATAAATTCAATTTTAAGAAAAATAACACTTTTGAAATAAAATTAAATCCTTTATGCATCTTTCTAGGCATAAAATCAATTTTAATGAGAATAACACTTTTGAAAGAAAAATAAATCCTTTATGCATCTTTCTATGCATAAAATCAATTTTAACGAGAATAACACTTTTGAAAGAAAAATAAATCCTTTATTCATCTTTCTATGCATAAAATCAATTTTAATGAGAATAACACTTTTGAAAGAAAAATAAATCCTTTATGCATCTTTCTATGAATAAAATCAATTTTAACTTAATCCACTGGGTCAAGTGTTAATAATAGTAATTTGTCAGCACAATCCACTAATCTCATAGTGATTTACTAAAGTCATTATCGTCATTCCAGTTATGAACATCATCACAGGGACTCATCCCATTCATCCTCATCGTGGTTTTGTTCAACTTATCGCTTTTCAACCAAAATTCAAGAATCATCATTTTTCAATCAAAATCCAAATCAACTTATCAGTTCTCAACCAAAATTTTAAAATCATATCAACCACATTTGAATTCATCATTTGGATAGCATTTTGGCTTATAATTTCAAGATCTTAGATTTACTCGTATATACTGCCAGTAAAGAGCTGCAGTTATACCCTCGGTATATACAAGTAGTCACGGTCCTTGGAACTATAAGGTAAATAAAATCATGTTTAGGTCTCAAGCAAGTCAAGGATTCCATGCAATTGTGGTACTTCTATCTGAAGACCCAATTACCAATTTATGAATTTATGTCTTAAGAACAATTTGTATGAATTTTATCACATAATTACAACCTTTTACTACTACATAAATTTTTGACATTTTTGGCTTCTTGGTTGATCCACATTAGCCAGTTTGCTTTGATACCAGCTGCGAGATCCTTGTCCTCACCATGTAACGAATTGAAGGGTGCTAGCAGTAGAAGTAGCACTTGTTGCGCGTGGGGCAAGGTCCCTCACTCGAGGCCTCGCCCCGCGGATATCCAGACACAAGAGACTAATCCATCGGTTCTTCCAAAATTGAACCCGAAAAAACTTCCCTTGCCCGGAAAGCATGGGTGATTCCTCCAGGATAATTTTCTCTAACGTAGTCAAAAGCCTTAACTAACTGAACTGATTTGACCAAACCCGTAAGTCCCATAGTCAGATCAGGAAAAAGATTGCACTTGGATTATAGAGACCAATGCTTTTTTCCTCATTGAGAGGCACAACCATTGATTCTTTTCCATAGAACAATTTTTGTCTGGGATTTACTTCATCTATCGTACCACCATAAGAGAATTGAGTCTCAATTTAGGGATCCATCAGTCCAACCTAACCCCATCCAGTCCCATGGGTTAACCACTATAGTGATGGGATCCAATTGTAATTTGGTTAGGTCTAGTCCCGGGTACCAGGGAAAAGAGTTCCCAGGCCCCCTAGCTAGATATTCATGCAAACTTAAAACTAGTCATACCACTTACACACCCAATATGAAATTGCCTTTTCACAGATTCAGCTGTCTTTAAAACAATCATTTAATGAAATCATAGTGTCATTGATCATAATCCTCCAAAATCTCCAATTGAATCCTTAATTCCAATCATTCTTTCATCGGTGTACCTATGGCATCATTCGCAACCAGAACGCTCACCTATCCACTCAGGGAGCCTTTTTGATAGTTCCTAGCTCATAGTAATCGACAATATATTCACATATCAAAATGGAATCTCTGTTGAAGAGATCAGCAAGGTCAACCAACGGATCCATATAAAAGAGCCATGGACTCATCCGTTGAGGACCAGCAAGGTGAATCAACCAAATCCATGCCCGAATTCAGAAAACAACTCTTACTCCTTGTTCTAATATCTTTCTCGATGCACGTGTGGGTATCTTCGGTGACCTAGAGTCCGAGCACCATATGGTCAGCACCCTCTAGGATCCTCCACCAGGTGACCTAGTGCTTCACTCATAGGCCGCTTTCTTGGTTCCTCATCCACCGTACCGGAAGCTCACCATTTTAATCGAACTGAGGCTGGTCGACCTCAGCCGATCTTGCTACACGAGATGTCCTCCATTGACTCTCTATCAGCTATTACAACTTTATCAGATTAGGTCTCCATGACCTCATTCACAAGACGGTCAAATTGATTCCCCAACATTCTTGACATAAAACAATCATTTAAAAATAGGTCATAAATACAGTTTTCATAACAAACTCTCGTCTTTCCACATTGTTCCACATCAATTCTCATTTATTTCATGTGTATTTCTATTCTCATCACATCAGTTTCCATTTCATCACACCTTTTCTCATTTATCTGCATCAGATCTCATCCACTCACATCTACCCATATCCACATCTCATCACATCACATTCATTCACATTTCATTTATTCAAACCACATCACATTCACTCACATCACATCACATTCATTCACATCTCATTTATTCACACCACATCTCATCCACTCGCATCTACCCATATCCACATCTCATCACATCACATTCATTCACATCTCATTTATTCAGAATTAAATGATTGTTTTAAAGGCAGCTGAATATGTGAAAAGGCAATTTCATATTGGGTGTGTAAGTGGTATGACTAGTTTTAAGTGGTATGAATATGTGAAAAGGCAATTTCATATTGGGTGTGTAAGTGGTATGACTAGTTTTAAGTTTGCATGAATATCTGGCTAGGGGGCCTGGGAACTCTTTTTCTTGGTACTCGCGACTAAACCTAACCAAATTCCTAATTGGTTCCCATTACTACAGTGGTTGGGCGGTTGGCTAACCCATGGGACTGGATGGGGTTAGGCTGGACTGATGGATCCCTAAATTGAGACTCAATTCTCTTATGGTACGATAGATGAAGTAAATCCCAGACAAAAATTGTTCTATGGAAAAGAATCAATGGCTGTGCCTCTCAATGAGGAAAAAAGCATTGGTCTCTATGATCCAAGTGCAATCTTTACATTCACTCACATCACATCTCGTTCATTTTACCTCACATCTCATTCATTCACATCTATCCCGATTCAAATCCCATCACATCACATTCATTCATATCCATCACATTCACATTCATTCATATCCATCACATTCACATCCACATATATTTATGACACATGACATCACATTCTTTCACATACACATCTATATCCATTCTTTCACATACTTATTCACATCAATGCTTTCACATATATATTCACATCCATTCTTCACTTATACATTTACATCCATTTGCATCACATATCATCCACTCATATCCCATATCATTCATTTGCATCCTGATTCACATGACGTCACATCTCATCCATTCATTCACATCTATTTGATTCTCATCATATCTTATCACATGTACTCACCTCACATCTCATCACCTCTATTCACATCACAACCTCCCATCCATTCATTCACACTTATCTGATTCTCATCACATCCTGATACATCTATTCATCTCACATCTCATCACCTCTATTCACATCACATCCATCCATCTATTCACATATATCTGATTCACATCACATCTCATCACATCTATTCACCTCACATCTCATCACCTTTATTCACATCACATCCATCCATCCATTCACATCTATCTGATTCACATCAGATCTCATCACATCTATTCACCTCACAGCTCATCACCTCTATTCACGTCACATCCATCCATCCATTCAGGTCTATCTGATTCACATCACATCTCATCACATCTATTCACCTCACATCTCATCACCTCTATTCACATCACATCCATCCATCCATTCACATCTATCTGATTCACATCACATCTCATCACATCTATTCACCCCACATCTCATCACCTCTATTCACATCACATCCATCCATCCATTCACATATATCTGATTCATATTGCATCTCATCACATCTATTCACCTCACATCTCATCACCTCTATTCACATCACATCACATCCACCCATCCATTTATTCACACTTATCTGATTCTCATCACATCTCCTTACATCTGTTCATAGAGTTTAAATATAGAATTCAACAGAATTCTAATTTTTGATATAAAGATTCTTTACGCATCTAGTTATGGAAAAAAATCAACTTCAGTGGGAATAACACTTTTATAAAAATCCTTTTATGCATCTATTTATGCATAAATTCAATTTTAAGAAAAATAACACTTTTGAAATAAAATTAAATCCTTTTTTGATCTTTCTAGGCATAAAATTAATTTTGATGAGAATAACACTTTTGAAAGAAAAATAAATCCTTTATGCATCTTTCTATGCATAAAATCAATTTTAATGAGAATAACACCTTTGAAAGAAAAATAAATTCTTTATGCATCTTTCAATGCAGAAAATCAATTTTAATGAAAATACTACTTTTATAAAATAAAAATTTCCCTTATGCATCTTTCTATGCATAGAAATTAAATTCAATGAAAACAACACTTTTTAATAAAAATTTCCATTATGCATCTTTCCAATATGCATCTTTCCATGCATATAAACTAAATTCAATGAAAATAACACTTTTATAATAAAGAAATTTCCAATATGCATCTTTCTATGCATAGAATTTAAATTCAATGAAAACAACACTTTTATAATAAAAATTTTCATTATGCATCTTTCCATGCATATAAATTAAATTCAATGAAAATAACACTTTTATAATAAAAAAATTTCCAATATGCATCTTTCTATGCATAGAATTTAAATTCAATGAAAACAACACTTTTATAATAAAAATTATCATTATACATCTTTCCATGCATATAAATTAAATTCAATGAAAATAACACTTTTATAATAATAAAAATTTTCAATATGCATCTTTCTATGCTTAGAATTTAAATTCAATGAAAACAACACTTTATAATAAAAAGATTTTCAATATGCATCTTTCTATTCATAGAAATTAATTTTAATAATTAATATCAATGATATCCATGCATATTCATAGGTGAATATGTACATGGAGTAAATAAAAATATTTCTTTTAGAATGCACAAATGGTGGGAATTACTCTTTTAGAATAACATAAAAATAAACTTTATTTTCCATAAAATTTAAGAAAACTTTGCCATAATCTCCTTTGTATGGCTGACCATTTCTCAAATTTTAACATTCTATTTTCAATTTAAAATTAATCCCAATTTGAAGTAAAGTACTCTAATCTACTCAATTTTCACTTTCTAGTGAGTAAATAATAAGAAAAATTTAATCAATTTATTTGTTACTCATTTTAGGATTAAAAAAGGCTAAATTCTTAAGGAAGAGAAGGGGGGTAGCCTTTTCGTCAAGGCATAACATCAGGATTCACTTTAATCAACTATAAAAAAAACAAGGAAATCAGAAAACCATAGATTTGAAATTAAAAAGTAGAAATTTTAGCTTACATGGAGTTTTGTAAGCTTTCCTTTGGCTTGAGGGATTGAGGGTTCTACTCTTGTTTGGATCAAGAGTGGCCACCAATTTCTTTGGAGAGGATTTAGTAAAAAATAATTAAATTATCAAGTGATGAATTCAATGTAATTGGCTCTGGGTAGGAGTAGAGTAACAGTGCATAAACACTATTAACCTTTTACAAAGGGGGAGTCTTCTATTTATAGAAAAAAATGAGCCTCTAACCAAGCAAACTGATTCTAGAATTTTCTAGATCAGTTTGGTCAATTTTTGACCATTTTTTAGCTTACTTTTCAGATCTAGTTGAAACAGGAGAGAGGAGAGACAAAAATATCTCATTATTTATGAGTTTGAAACTTCTCCACACATGTGAAATAGGCGCCTCCTTCATGAGGGGAGATCCCCACACTGAGGTGTCAAAAATACATCATTTCCTCTAAATATCTCTTCTTTTTTAACTAATAAACCTTGTCCTTAGTCAACTCTTCATCTTATGTGAGTATTTACTCATTTTTGGGGGATATTCTTTTATTCTTCAATTTATCTCCTCCCTACATTTGGATTAATCTTATTGGTCCATAGGAAACTTAATTGGAGCATAATTTTTTTTTTGAAAATCTGGACCCTTAGGCTAAGGTCCTTTTTACCTATTTTCAATTAATTCCAATTGCACATTGGAAAGTTCTTTTTGAATTTATATTTTAGGAAAAACCATTTTAGACACTAGGAGGATTTTTTATATCCAAAAATATCTCAATTTTGAATTACCTCCCTCTAGACATTTTCTCTCTCCTAGCCAAAATAGATAGAAACAAGATCTGCTATTATTATGAAAAGGGGATTTAGTATTATAGGGAGAGAAACTGGACATCTTGAGGGGCTGGGGAGGAATCTTACATTATTTTATGCATAATGCTCAAAGAGGACTTCCTACCATATTCTAGGATTAGACATCCTATGTAAAAAGAATGATTTTCATCATATTCATGGGAAATAATTTTTAGTATTTATGCATAAATAATTAATTAAAGAAAAGAGAAATTTTTGGTAAATTTATTTGTATGCAAAAAGAGGAATTTCCATGATAATTAAGATCCACGTAATTAAATGATAAAAGAGGAATTTTTGGTATATTAAAATAATGGATATTTTTATTTAATTTAAAGAGAAATTTTAGATAAATTTATTTTATGCATAAGAAATTTTTAAATGATAAAAGAGAAATTCCCATGACATTCAGAATTCGATCATTTAAATATAAAAAGAGGAATTTTAAGCATATTCAAAAAAATGGATATGTGTAAGAAGAATTTTTATGGTATTTTAAGTAGAGAAAGGTTTAAATTAAATTTTGGTGACAAAAGAGAAATTTTCACCATAATTTCACCTAGAAACTTAGGGTTGATAATTAATTGCTAGAAAGAATATTCTTAGATATTTTTATGTGGATAAATCACCAAATTAATATTTACCCAAAATTGGATTAATGGAAGAAGAGTATTTTTATAAAATCCCGATATTCTCGTATAGAACTAATTCTATTGTGGTTAGGAAGGAATGAATTTCATAAAGTTAGAATTCCCTTATGGTTAGAAGTTCAATAGATGTTTATCTGAAGAGAATCCTTAGGAATCATACAACAAATCATCCATGTGACATTGGGAATTAGGGCATATGGTTCATATGGTCACTTAACCTTAGAACTTTTTGGTAGACTATGGTTTATGACATACATTAGAATATATGGAGCATATTCTAGGTGCCTAGAGCAAGTGGGAGGAGATCTTGTTTGCACTCCAATCTAGGTTTTTGGGTGCTCTCTTTCTAGATATAATTAGAGTTTTGATTAGGGATTAATCACACCCTAATACATTGTACTCTAGCCTATTTAAGAGGTTCTCATCTAATGCAAGTTAAGACAATCTCCATTATCCCATCTCTTGTGTCATTATGCTGCCCATTTAGTTATATAGATGTGGCTCCTCCACATGCACCACCAGTACCTCCCACTGCTACTCAAATGAGATGGGATAGAAGAGATGCATAGGCACATGCATTGCTTGCACTTTCTGTGAAGCGAAGAATAATTCATCATATTCGGTCATGTAAGACTTCAAAAATAGGCATGGGATGCACTTGCTGCATTATACCAGGTGTGCAATGAAGCACGTGTTGCATATCTACGCAAACAGCTGGAGTTTGAGCACATGAATGAGGGAGACTCAATGGACAGCTTCTTGACCAAGATCAAAGATTTTAAGGAGCAGCTTGCTAGTGTGTGGATGAGATATATCCTAATAGTACATTGGTGCCCAAGATCAAAGATTTTAAGGAGCAGCTTGCTAGTGTGTGGATGAGATATATCCTAATAGTACATTGGTGCCCACAATTCTCAATGAATTACTGGATTCTTATCAGAGTTTTGCCTCTACCCTTAGACTCATGATGATGAAGGGAAATCCAAATGCCCTTACATTTGATGAGCTGGTTTCAGTTCTCTTGCAAGAAGAGCAGTCTACAAAACAGATCTAATATGCGAGTTGGTGACCAAACTTTTGTTGCCAATTAGAAAGGCAAAGTCAAAGCTATAAGCCAAAATCAGAATCCTCAGGTAAGGATGGAGAGAAAGAAGGTGATAAGCCTAAAAAGAAGGGCAAGTGTCACTATTGCAGTAGGAAACCAGGGCACTACATACATGAGTGCAAGAAAAGGCTAGAGAAGGAGAAAAAGAAAGAATCGGGCATAGCTATGGTGGCTGATGCATCTGCACTAAGTGCAAAGAAGAAGGAATCTACAAGTTTTGCTCAAGAGGATTGAGCATGAACTGTACATTGCAGTTATGACCCTTCTGTTCATGATGTATTCATGTCAGTGGTAGAATCGGATGCTTGGTACTTTGATAGTGGTGCTAGTAAGCACATTACTACAGAAAAAGGTTTGTTCTCATCTCTGGAATCTGTTCTTCCAAGTGTAGGAACCATCACATGTGCAAATGGTTTCTCATATCCTGTCAAAGGAGTTGGTAGAGTTGTGCTCATTACTACAAATGGGGGTGCATTTACTCTTTTAAAAGTTTTATATGTGCCAGGCGCATTAAGAAGAACTTGCTGTTAGTTTCAGCCTTAGCCTTGTCAAGCTTGACGGTGAAATTTGTGGATAACAGATGTACAGTTCATGATAGAAATGATGGTTATTCTATCATTGCCTCAGGTACCTTGTTTCATGGCCTATACAAGATGGATGTATTTTAGAACTTGTAGCATGATGCTTGCGCAGTCTCTACGACTCTTGCTATGAGTGATGCATAATTATGGCATGCACGATTTGGCCATCTGAATTATGACAGTTTGTTATGCCTTTAAAGGCATGATATGGTGTCTGAGTTGCCAACTCTTGAAAACCCTACTAGACATGTATGTGAGGGGTGTATTCTTGGTAAAATGCATTGGGCATCATTTCCAAAGGATGGATCTATGAGAGCTGTTAAGAAATTACAGCTTATACATAGTGATGTATGTGGTCCTATGAGGACACCATCATCTATTGGGGGATATCTCTACTTCGTCACTTTTATTGATGATTACTCTAGATATATTTGGGTGTATCCATTAAAGAAGAAGTCAGAGGTTTTTATGTGCTTTGGGCACTTCGTATCCATGGCTGAAAATGCATGTGAATGTAAAGCTAGCACCCTTCATTTTAGATCAAAGGGGGGAGTATATGTCCAAGGAATTTCATGCTCATATGGCTAAAAAAGGCATAAGGCATCAATGTATAGTGCCATACACACCTCAGCAAAATGTTGTGGCTGAGAGGAAGAAAAAGTCTCTCATGGTGGAGATGGCACAATGTATGGTGAAAGCCCAAGATTTACCTTATGGTTTTTGGTTAGACCCAACTATGTGTGCAAACTATGTGTTTATGCTCTTGTGCGTGAGCAACAAGATAGTAAGCTTGATGATAAGGCAATTAAATGCATATTTGTGGGATACAGTTACGAAAGCAAGGGATATAGACTCTACCATCCGGCCTCAAAGCAGATTTTGGTATGTAGAGATGTTGTTTTTATCAAAAACTCAGTTTAGCCCATGCTTTTATGCAAAAAATAGCAGAATGTATGCTCACATGACATGTTTGATTCGCTCCTACCTTTGTTTAATGGAGGGGGCAGCCATATGTAGAGCAATTGAATGCTCAACCAAGTGCTGAAAATCAGTAATAGCAGTGGAGCTATGGCAAGATTTGTGTAAAATTAACACACAAATCATTTTCATTTATATTATGAAAAGAGGACTTCCTACCATATTCTAGGATTAATCATCCTAGATTAATTGAATGATTCTCATTATAATCATGGAAAGTTTAATTTTTATGTTTATACATAAATAGTTAAATAGGAAAAAGAGAAATTTCTAGTAATCCATTTTTATGTCAAAAGAGTAATTCCCATGACAATGGAAATCCATGTACTCCAATGAAGTAAGAGAAAAATTGTGATGCTAAAATAGTGCATATTTTATTTAAAAATTAAAGAAGGATTTTAGTTAAATTTATCTTTTTGCATAGATAAATTTTAAATGATGAAAGAGGAATTTCCACTATATTGGAATCCAAATATTTAAATGAGGAAAGTGTAGTTCTTAGTGTAAAGGAATTAATAAAGATTTTTATTTAAAATTTTAAGAAAAAATTTAGTTAAATATATCTTTTTATATAGATAAATTTTAAATGATGAAAGAGGAATTCCCACTATATTGGAATCCAAATATTTAAATGAGGAAAGTGTAATTCCTAGTGTAAAGGAATTAATGAAGATTTTTATTTAAATTTTAAGAGAAAATTTAGTTAAATTTATCTTTTTGTATAGATAAGATTAAATGATGAAAGAGGAATTCCCACCATATTGGAATTCAAATGTTTAAATGAGAAAAGTGGAATTTTTAGCTTAATGGAATTAATGGATATTTTTATGTAAATTTTAAGTAGATTTAATTTATGGTAAAAGAGGAATTCCCATGATAATTAGATTGCACTCATTGAAATGAGAAAAAGAAGGATTTCAAGTTTATTCAAAAAATAGGTATTGATATTTTAGTTAAAAGAAGAATTTTTATGATATTTAAGAAAAGATGGATTTAAATTAAATTTTAGTGTCAAAAGATGAATTTTCACCATAATTCTACCTAATGAATTAAGGTTGAGAAATTATGTGGCATAAAGAATATCTTTGGATATTTTAATTGGTAAAATCACTAAATTGATATTTACCCAAAATCTAGATGTTTAGTTGAAGGGAATCCTTGTAGAACTAAACTAAATAAATTTGGTTAGACTACGTGAGGGACGGACAGTAAACCTAATTGTCCTTCTCTCAATATGAATCAGACAAAAACTTTGTAAGATTCCTCCCCAGCCCCTCAAGATGTCCAGTATCTTCCCTTGTAATCAAGAATAATAAAAGGTCTTGTTTCTACCTATTTTGGCTTAGAGAGAGAAAATGTTCTAGAGAGAGATTATTCAGATTTTAGATATTTTTGGATGGAAAGATATCTCTTCTTATTATTAAAATAAATTCCCCCGAAACAGAAGTTCAAAAAGATTTTCAGAAGGTGCATTAGAAATAAATTATAATTTGGCCTTATCCTAAGGGTCCAGATTTTTTGAAAATCTTAAATTAAGGTCCTGAGAAGCCAATCTGATTCATCCAAATGTATGGTGAAGAAATAAAGAAAATCTCCCCAAAAATGAGTAAATACTCACATAAGATGAAGAGTGGACTAAGGACCAAAGGAAATACAAAAAAAATAAAATTTTGACACCTCAAGAGTGGGGATTCTCCCTCATGAAGGAGGCACCTATTTCACATGTGTGGTGGAGTTTTAAATTCTCAAATATTGAGATATTTCATCTCTCCTCTCTCTTTATTCAAGTCTAGTTCCAAAAAGTAAGCTAAACTGATGGTCAAAAATTGACCAAACTGATCTGAATCATTTGGCCTCCAATTAGACAAGCATAAAAATTACTTTTAGATTAGAGAAATGCTTCATGAGAAGCTTCATTCGAATTAAGAATAGGTCATAGGAATGACCATTCTTTGGGGGAGAGAGAGAAATGCTTAAAAACCATTATAAATTAAGCATAAATGGAAATTTATATATTTCTTCATTACAATACATTAAAGAACTTCAATAGTATTCAAAAGCCATTCAAATTAATGCTTCTCAAGCTTGAGAGGGGTTGAGAAGAGAAACATTTGGAGATTTAAGAAAAAGACGACAATAATCCACACTTTACCTTCTAAATTACTTGATTCTTTGATCACAGTAGAGGCCCCCAACCAATCAATTGGTTTGGTATGTTTTTGGAGTCTCCAATCTCTTCAATTTGTAGAGGGTTTTTAGAGGATAATAGAAAATAAGCTTATTTTAGAGTTATACCGGCATAGTTTAGTTCACAGATGAGAATACAAAGGAATGAGGGTCTATTTATAGGTGAGGGAGGCCACTAACTGAGTCCAATTGAGTTCTAGAATATTCAGCTTCAGTTTGGCTGAATTTGGACAAGTTTTGGACCAGTTTGGCACCCTTTTTTATTTGGTTTGATTTAGGAGAGAGGAGAGATAAAAATATCCTATTATTTTTGAGTTTAAAACTCATCCACGCATATGAAATAGGCACCTCCGTGAAGGGCCCCCTTTTCCTTATCCATGTGTCAAAAATGAATGATTACTCCAAAATATCTCATTTTTTTATTAATACTTCATAGTTTTTAACTAATAAATCTAGTACTTAGTCAACTCTTAATATTATGTGGGCATTTACTTATTTTTGGGTATTTTTTTTAATTCTTTGGATTTATCTTGTCCCAACACTTGGATTAATCTTATTGGTCCATAGGAACCTTAATAAAAAGTTTTCAAAAAATCTTGACCCCCTTAGGAGGATAAGGTCTTCTAAATCAATTTTTATTAATTCCAATTGCACCTTGGAAAATCTATTTTGATTTTTTGTTTCAAGGAAATATTTTTTTGATATCTATAGAATTTATTTATCCAAAAATATCCCAATATTGATTTACTACTCTCTAGAATTTTTTATCTCACTAGGTAAAACAAGGAAAAATAATATTTTCTTGTATTCAGAAACGTAGAATGGTTACAAGGGATTGAAGTAGAGGCTTAATCAATATTCAGCCCGAGGAGGGATCTTACATCCTCTCCCACTTGAAAAATGCGAGAGGTCCTCATCTCGCAAAGTGGGGATAATCCTTCGCCAACTCTTCTTCTTTCTCCCCGGTGGCATCTTCTAGAGGGAAGAACTTCCACTTTGCTAAGAATTCTCTGAGGACTCTGCTCTTGAGAATCTTCTCCCGAATGTCAAGGATTTCCTCAAGTTGAAGTACCATTTGGCCTTGAGTTGGAGAGATCAATTGCTCATCATCAAGTACGTGACTCGGGCTAGGTTCTTAAGCAAACTGACATGGAATACATCATGTACCTTGAGATGGGGAGGCATAAGAAGTTTGTAGGCTAGATCGCCCACTTTCTTTATGACAGCATATGGCCCATAGTATTTGGGAGAGAGCTTCTTGTACTTCCCTAAGGATAAGGAACTTCTTTTTGGTCGTACTCAAATGAAGACCATATCTGATTCTTTATGACAGCATATGGCCCATAGTATTTGGGAGAGAGCTTCTTGTACTTTCTTTATGACAGCATATGGCCCATAGTATTTGGGAGAGAGCTTCTTGTATTTCCCTAAGGATAAGGAACTTCTTTTTGGTCGTACTCAAATGAAGACTATATCTGATTCTTCGAACTCTCTCTCAGATCTCTTTTTATCTGCATATTGCTTTTGCCTGTCTTGGGCTGCCTTTATATCTTTACGGATTGATTGCATCTGCTGGTCCATGTCATCAAGCATTTGTCTAGACATTTCAACTCTGATCAATGGGTCAGACCAAGTCAATGGTGTAAGGCAATCTTGTCCATACAAAGCTTTGAAAGGACTCATCCAAATGCTCCGATGATAAGAAGGATTGTAAGCACATTCGCCCAAATGCAGATGACTTAACCACTTCTTAGGTTCCCTGCCGTCTCGCAGCATGACCAAAGGACATCTTCTATTACCTGATTCACCCTTTCTGTCTGGCCATCAGTTTTGAGGTGATAGGCTGTGCTGAGATCCAAGAAAGTTCCTACTGCTTCAAAGAACGCAGTCCAGAATTTTGATGTGAATTTGGGATCTCTGTCACTTACTCTTCTCTTGGGTAAACCATGCAATCTGAAGATCACCTTAAGGAAAACTCTGTCAACATCCACTGCTGCAAAGTATGTTTCTTTCACTGGAATCAGATGGGCAACTTTGGTTAGCATGTTAACTACCATAAAAATGGAGTTGTAACCTGATTGCACTGAAGGTAATCCAGTGACAAAGTCCATACTGATGCATTCCCACTTCATCTGCGGAATGTCTAGAGGCTGCAGTTTCCCTGGCATCTTGACTCTTTCTGCCTTGACTCTTTGGCACATCAAGCATTTTCACACATGATCAAGTACATCCTTTTTGAGTCCTGGCCAGAAGAAGCTTTTCTTCACAAACATATAGGTTTTTATAAACCCTAGATGTTCAGCTATCAGGCTATCATGGGCTTCTCTCAGAATTCTTTCCTTTATTCCCTCATCATTGGGGATACATAGCCAATTATTATAATACATGCATCCTTCATCCAAGAACTCAACTCATGTCCTAAGGAGTCTTGCTTTCCTGCAATAGAAGGGTAGCAATAGGGGCAAAGAATTTGTCTTGCAAGATTTTCTCCTTTGCTTCATTGATCAATGGATTTGACACCACTATTATTGCAAGCAAGGAGGCTTTTCTGCAGAGCGTATCTGCAACCACATTTTCTTTCCCTGGCTGATACTTTATTTCAAAATCAAATTCCTACAGGGTTTGCATCCATCTCCTTTGATGCATGTTGAGATCCCTATAGGGTTTGCATCCATCTCCTTTGATGCATGTTGAGATCCCTTTGGTTGAAGATCCACTTCAAACTTTGATGATCTGTCATCAAGGCGAATCTTTGTCCCAAAAGATAATGTCTTCACAACTTCAGAGCATACACTACTGAGAGTAAATCCAAGTCATGGACGACATATCTCCTCTCATGTGTTTTGAGTTTTCTGGATTCATAGGCCAGTGCATGACCTTCCTGCATAAGAGCACCACCTAAGGCAAATCCACTAGCATTAGTAACTACCTCAAAGGGTTTGGTAAAATCCGGCAATTTAAGAACAGGGTTGGTTACTAAGGCTGTCTTTAGCTTGTCAAAGACACTCTGGCACATTTCAGTCCACTGAAAAAGTGTACTTTTCTTGAAAAGGTTAGTCAAAGGGGACGCTATCTGAGCATACCTAGGTATAAAGATCCTATACCATCCGGTTAACCCTAGGAATCCTATGACTTCCTTTACTAACTTGGGTTCCGGGGTCAAGAAAAATCCCATCCTTTGACACTATGAATCCCATGTATTCAACCTGGTCAACAGAGAAGGAACACTTGCTCTTCTTTGCAAAGAGTTGGTGTT
The DNA here is from genome assembly GCF_041138505.1 of Cibotium barometz. Classification (NCBI taxonomy): domain Eukaryota; kingdom Viridiplantae; phylum Streptophyta; class Polypodiopsida; order Cyatheales; family Cibotiaceae; genus Cibotium; species Cibotium barometz. The sequence continues at coordinate 56,621,022 of NC_141070.1, forward strand.
TCCTTAGGATTTCTAGGACTTTGCGCACATGATCTTCATGGTCTACAGCATTCTTAGAGTATACTAAGATATCGTCAAAGAAAACAAGAACAAAATCATCCAAGTATTCTCTGAGAATATCCTACATAAGATGATTGAATGTTGCCGAGGCATTAGTTAATCCAAACGGCATGACTGTAACTCATAATGCCCATAGCGAGTATTGAATGCTGTTTTTGGGATGTCTTGATCCTTGATTCTGATCTAGTAGTAACCGGATTTGAGATCTATCTTTGTGAACATTTGGGTTCCACTTAACCGATCTAGAAGTTCATCAATCCTAGGAATAGGATACTCTTAATTGTTAATTGATTTAATCCTCTGTAGTCAATACAGAGTCTTAACATTCCATCTTTCTTCTTTTATAAGAGAACAGGCGCACCCCAAGGTGAGACACTGGGTCTGACAAATCCCTGCTCTAATAGTTATCTTAACTATTCCTTAAGTTCTATGGCTTCAAGCACTAGCATTTTGTATGCACGTTGGGCTATTGACTAAGCTCCGGGGGTTAATTTGATCTCATGATCTACTTCATGAGATGGAGGCATTTTAGTCAGCTCTTCAAGAAACACATCTGCATACTCACTTAACCACTCTAGTTCTTTAGCCTTGCATTTTATGTCTACTGGATTCATTTTAATGACATACACAGCTTGCTTCTTTCTAAGCCCTTTTAATAATTTGGAAGCCTTGACTAAATGTAGCACTGGGGATCCGAAAATTCCAATTCCTTGAACTTTACCCCCGTGAAGGTCAAGAAAAGAGATGGTTCCTTTGTAACAATGAATGTCAGCCTGATTCTTTTGGAGCCAATCCATTCCAAGGATTCCATCATATATTCCCAAGGGTAGAACTCTGAATTGGCACTCTATTACGTTCCCATCTAGGCTAAACTGAATAAGGCCAGTCTCAAGGTGAGTGAAAAGAATCTTCCCACTGGCTAATTCCACTTGCATAGGTTTCCCTGATTTTTGATATAGGACTAATTTACTCAGACATCCTGGGGAAATAAAAGAATGAGTACTACCGGAATCAATCAAAAGATTGAATTCCTTACCCTGGTACTCTGCTGGAGTCTGGAGGACTGAGAATTGATGGTTATTCCCTTGATGCTCAATTGCTACATAGATCTGTCCTTTCTCTTCCTCCACTTCCTCAACTATGGTGACTGCTCTGGCAGTCTGAGGTGGAACTCTCTCTCTTTGGTTATTCCAATTCTGGGAGGGAGTTCGGAAACTACTTTGCATGGAGGCTCCAGAGGCTGAGCTGGCACTCTTCTTGGGTTACCTTGATTCTGGCAGCACGGGGGACCTTGATCGGACTGAAATGAAGGAGTTATTCTCAGAACTTTGGGACCCTGGCTTCCTTGGCCCACCGAAGGAGATGGGCAATCCTTGAGCTGGTGCCCAAGTCCCTTACATCCGCCGAAGCATCTGTTCTCGCTTCGAAGCTCTTCCCTTTGCATTCTGGAGAGAGCCGGAGTTCTTGAGAATGTACTTCGGGGGAAAGGTCTTCCTTCATTTCTGAAGCCAGAGTTCTTGAGAATGTACTTCGGGGGAAAGGTCTTCCTTCATTTCTGAAGCTTCCCGTCTCCACATTCTGGTTAGGACCTTGGTGTCTCTTTGGAGGCGGAAAGTTGGAGGAAATTCCCGGTGTCTGAAATCTCTTAAAGGATGAGAAAGCTGGCTTTGGCGGGACTTTTACAATGAAGGCTTTGGCAAAGTCCTTCGCCATTTTGACAGCTTCAGCCATGGACACTGGCTTGGCATTTTTGACCAGTGTATCCAAGGGTTCGTTCATTCCCCGAATGAATCTGGCCATGAGTTGCTCTCATCTAGAGGTGGTGAATATTTGAGTAGAAGAGCAAAGGCCTGATGATATTCCTCGATGGTTTTGCTCCCTTGGTTCAGCTCTAAGAATTCGTTCATTTTGGTTTCCAAAAATCCAGGGGGACAAAATCTCTTCCTTAAATAGGTTTTAAGGTCGTTCCAGGACTGAGTATCTCTGTCCAGACGATTGGTGTCACAATGGTTCCTCCATGCCACCCTAGCTATTTCCACTATCTTTAGCCTGGCAAGGGCCATTTTGCTTCGCTCATTGTAGCCGGTGACATCAAAATATTCTTCCATGGCTTCCACCCATTTCTCCACAGCCTCGCCCAGGTTCTCCCCTTCTCCTTTGAAGGGTCCTTTGAAACATTTCTTTATTTATATAAAAGTTTCAATATGTACATAGAGCAGCTCGGCTCCAGAAATCAAAATCTCCTCCAGAGATGCATAAGACGGTGGTACTGGGCCATAGCCATGCCCTGATACAAACGTTCACTCATTGCCAAGGGAGCTAAGGAGTATAGATTTGGCATGAGAGTCTGAAATTCCAAGGCGTTGAATGATATAGAATGGCACCATGTACCACTTTCAACTTTATCAGAATCATGGCCAACAATGAGAGGTTTTGCCTCAGCGTTACCTGCCGATCGCAAGAGGCGTGGACAACATACTGCCTTGCAAGCCACATGCTGTCGTCTCTCCGCTGGGTCAAAAAAATATAAATCCTCGAAATGGCGTGCGAGTCTGACTCGGTGTAAGATTCCTCCCCAGCCTCTCAAAATGTCCAGCATCTCCCTCTGTAATCAATCCCTCTTCAAAAATATAAAAGACCTTGTTTCTAACTGTTTTAACCTAGAGAGAGAAAATATTCTAGAGAGAGAATATTCAGATTTTTAATATTTTTGGATAGAAAATTATCTCATCTTATTAAAATAAGTTCCCCTGAAATAGAAATTCAAAAAGAACTTTCCAATGTGCAATCTTTCCAATGTGCAATAAGTTCCCTTGAAATAGAAATTCAAAAAGAACTTTCCAATGTGCAATTGGAATTAATTGGAAATGGGTATAAAGAACCTTAGCCTAAGGGTCTAGATTTTCAGAAATTTTTGGATTATGGTCCAATTAAGGTTCCTATGGGCCAATAGCATCAATCCATGTGTAGGGAGGAGATAAATCCAATTTGTAAAAGAAGATACCCAAAAATGAGTAAATGCTCACATAAGATGAAGAGTTGAAAATGTACAAGGTTTATTAGTAAAAAACTATGAGCAATATTAAAAATATGAGATATTTTGGGTATCCAAAAATGAGTAAATGCTCACACAAGATGAAGAGTTGAAAATGTACAAGGTTTATTAGTAAAAAACTATGAGCAATATTAAAAATATGAGATATTTTGGGTATCCAAAAATGAGTAAATGCTCACAAAAGATGAAGAGTTGAAAATGTACAAGGTTTATTAGTAAAAAACTATGAGCAATATTAAAAATATGAGATATTTTGGGTATCCAAAAATGAGTAAATGCTCACACAAGATGAAGAGTTGAAAATGTACAAGGTTTATTAGTAAAAAACTGAGCAATATTAAAAATATGAGATATTTGGGTATAATGATTCTATTTTGACACATATGTAAGGAAGGGGAGTTCTTTAAAGGAGGTGCATATTTCACATGCTTGAACGAGTTTTAAACTCAAAAATAATGTGATATTCTTATCTCTCCTCTCTCTTGAACCAAACCAAATCAAAATGGAACCAAACTGAATCAAATAGTAACCAAACTAGGTCTAAATCTAGTCCAAATTCAACCAAACTGAATTTGGAAAATTCTAGAATTCAGTTAACTTTGGTTAGAGCTTCCCTCTCCTATAAATAGAACATGAGTCCTTTGAAAAATATATAGAAGAATTTTACTATACTAGAGTTATGCTAAAATAATGCTAATTTCTACTATTCTCTAAAATTCTCTCCAAATTGAAGAAATTGGAGCTTCCCTCTTTCTTCAATCCCCATTGGTGGCTCCATCAACATACTTAACCAATTGATTGGTTGGGGGCCTCTACCATGAACAAAGAATCAAAGGTAAATGGTGAATTTTGATCTTTTCTATAATTTCTCAATGCTTCTCTCTTCTCAACCCCTCTCAAGCTTGAGAAGCTTAATTGGAATGATTTTTGAATGCTATTGAAGTTAATTGATGAATGGTAGTGAAGAGTTACATAATTTGATGAATGCTATTGAAGTTAATTGATTAATGATAGTTAAGAATTACATAAATTTTCATTTATGCTTAATTCAAATGGTTTTTATGTAAATTCTCTCTCTCACTCAAGAAATGGTCATACTCATGACCCATTCTCAATCCAAATGAAGCTTTTCATAAAGCTTTTTCTTAATCTAAGATTAATCTATGCTTGAGGCCAAATTAATGGCTTTTTTCTATGCTTTTAGTTTATGTATATTGATGATTCAATCCATTATGGATTAATGATCCAATTAGGGATCATTCTAATTATTTCCTTAAAGATAAGCTTTATCCCTTAGAAAAATTGAGATTTATCAGTCATAGCAGCGGAGCTATGGCAAAATTTTTATAAAAATTACGCATAAAATAATTTCATTCAAAGCATAAAAAGAGGACTTCCTACCATATTCTAGGAATCATCATCCTAGATTAATTGAAAGATATTCATTGTAATCCTAGAGAAATTGATTTTTATATTATGCATAATTGAATTTCATGCATAGAGGTATGCATAGAAGATGATTATTTTATTATAAAAGAGTTACTTTTAGCATAATTGAATTTTATGCATAGAGGTATGCCTAAAAGACAAATATTTTATTATAAAAGAGTTTCTTTTAGCATAATTGAATTTCATGCATAGAGGTATGCATAGAAGATAATTATTTTATTATAAAAGAGTTACTTTTAGCATAATTGAATTTCATGCATAGAGGTATGCATAAGAGATAAATACTTTATTATAAAAGAGTTACTTTTAGCATAATTGAATTTCATGCATAGGGGTATGCATAGAAGATGATTATTTTATTATAAAAGAGTTACTTTTAGCATAATTGAATTTCATGCATAGAGGTATACATAAAGATGATTATTTTATTATAAAAGTGTTACTTTTAGCATAATTGAATTTCATGCATAGAGGTAAGCATAAAAGATATGGGAAGTGATAAGATGTATATGAGATGAGTTAAGATGTGATAAGATGAGTTAAGAAGTGATAGGATGTGTAGGGGATGAGGTAAGAAGTGTATGTGATGGGATAGGATGTATATGGGTTGTGATAGGGTGAGAATATGGATGTGAATGTGGATGGGTATGTATGGATGTATGCATGTAGATGTGGATGCATGAATGTGGATGTATGGATGTGGATGTATGGATGTGAATGAGGATGTGGATGTGGATGCATGGATGTGAATGTGGATGGGTATGTATGAATGTATGCATGTAGATGTGGATGCATGAATGTGGATGTATGGATGTGAATGAGGATGTGGATGTGGATGCATGGATGTAAATGTGGATGTGTATGTATGGATGTATGCATGTAGATGAGGATGCAGGAATGTGGATGTATGGATGTGAATGAGGATGTGGATGTGGATGCATGGATGTAAATGTGGATGTGTATGTATGGATGTATGCATGTAGATGTGAATGTGAATGTGGATGTATGGATGTAAATGAGGATGTGGATGTGGATGCATGGATAGAGATGTGGATGTATACATGTAGATGTATACATGTAGATGTAGATGTATGGATATGGATGTAGATGTAGATGTATACATGTAGATGTAGATGTATAGATATGGATGTGAATGTGGAGGAAGATGTATGCATGTAGATGTAGATGTATGGATGTGAATGTGAATGGATGTATACATGTAGATGTAGATGTATGGATGTGAATGTGGATGTGGATGTATGCATGGAGATGTGGATGTATGCATGTAGATGTAGATGTATGAATGTGGATGTGGATGTATGCATGTGGATGAGAATGTACGCATATAGATGTGGATGTATGGATGTGAATGTGCATGTAGATGTGGATGTATAGATGTGAATGGGAATGTGGATGTATGTATGTATGTGGATGTGGATGTATGAATGAGGACGTGATAATGGATGTATGCATGTGGATGTGGATATGGATGTGTATGTATGAATGTGGATATGGGATGTGGATGTATAAATGAGGATGTCAAAATGGAGATAAGCATGTAGATGTGGATGTATGGATGTGAATGTGGATGTGGATGTGGATGTATGGATGTGAATATATGATATGTGATGTGAAGGAATCTGAAGTGAAGAGATGGAAAATGAGGTGATTGGATGAGTACACATATAAATGGAATGTGGAATAAGTAATGGAGGGATAATGTGGAAAAATGAGAGTTAATATAGAAATTGTATTTGTAAACTGTTTGTAAATGCTATTTGTAAATGGCTGTTTTATGTCAAGAATGCTGGGGAAGCATTTTGACCGTCTTGTGATTAAGGTCGTGGAGACCTAACTGATAAAGTTGCAACTATTGACGGAGAGTCAATGGAGGACGTCTCGCGTAGCAAAGTCGGCCGAGGTCTTGACCAGCCTCGGTTCGATTAAAATGGTGAGCTTTCAGTACGGTGGATGAGGGACCAAGGAAGCGGCCTATGAGTGAAGCGCTAGGTCACCTGCTCTGCGAAGGATCCTAGAGGGTGTTGACCATACGGTGGTCGGGCTCTGGGTCGCCTAGGATACCCACGCGTGCGTCGAGGAAGATATTGGAACAAGGAGTAAGAGTTGTTTTTCTGAAACTGGGCATGGATCTGGTTGATTGACCTTGCTGGTCTTCAATGGATGAGTCCATGGCTCTTTTTATGGATCTGTTGGTTGATCTTGCTGATCTTCAACGAGAGTCCATCTTGATTTTTATAAGTGATTATATTGCCGAGTATTATGGGCTAGGAACTATTGAAAAGGCCCCTGAGTGGACAGGTGGTGAGCGTTCTAGTTGCCAATGATGCCATAGATACTCTGATGAAGGAATGATGGAAAATTTGAGAATCAACCGGATAATTTGGAAGACTGTGATCAGTGGTACTATGGTTTCATTAAAGGATTGTTTTAAAGTTAGCTAATGCTAAGAAAAAGGCAATTTCATATTGGGTGTGTAAGTGGTGTGCCTAATTTTATGTTTGCATGAACTTCCGGCTAGGGGACCTTGGAACTCTTTTCCTTGGTACCCGGGACAAAACCTAACCAAATTCCAAATTGGATCCCATCACTACAGTGGTTGGACGGTTGGCTAACCCATGGGATCGGATGGGGTTAGGCTGGACTGATGGATCCGTAAATCGAGACTCAATTTTTGTTATTACGATAGATAAAGTAAATCTCGGATAGTAATTGTTCTATGGATAGGAATCAACAGCTGTGCCTCTTGATGGGGAAAAAAGCATTGATTCCAATGATCCAAGTGCAAGTTTTTTCCTTGATCCGAACGAGTACCTGTATAGGTGCAATCGGATCAGCTTGATCAGTAATAGTCTTGACTACGTTAGAGTAAAAAGTTATCCTGGTGGAATTGCCCGTGCTTTCCGGGTAAGGGAAGTTTTTCCGAGTCCGGTTTTGGAAAAACCGACGGATTAGTCTATTGTCCGAATATCCGTGGACAAGGCCCCGGATGTGGGACCCCTGTCCCGCGCGAGAAGTGCTACTTCTGCTGCTAGTACCCCGAATCTGTTGCTCGGTGGGAACAGGGATCTCACAATTGGTATCAGAGCCATTCAGCTAATAAAGATCAACTAAGAAGACAAATATGTCAAAAATTTATCAAGAAACACAAAAAGGTTGTAATTGTGTGATATAAGTCATACAATTTGATATTCAAAGTGAAATTCGTAATTTGGTAATTGGGTCTTCAGATGGAAGTACCGCAATTATATAGAATCCCTGACTTGCTTGAGGCCTAGACATGATGGTATTTCCTTATAATTCCAAGGGCCGTGACTACCTGTATATACCGAGAGTATAACTGCAGCTCTTTACTGACAGTATATACGAGTAAATCTAAGACTTGAAATTATAAGCGTTAAGGCTATCCAAATGATGATTTCGAATGTGGTTGATATGATTTTTAATTTTGTTTGAGAATTGATGAATTGATTTGGATGCTGATTGAAAAATGATGATTTCTGAAATTTAGTAGAAATATAATAACCTGAACGAAACCACAATGAGGATTAATGGGACGAGTTTCTGTGATGATATTCATAACTAGAATGATGATAATGATTTCAGCAAATCACTATGAGATTAGTGCGTTGTGCTGTCAAATTGTTACTGTTAACACTTGACCGGTAGATCAAGTTAAGGGATGACAAATTGAGAACTTACTTGACTGAAATTCCCATGGAGGAATGTTCAAAAGGAAATTTTTTCGGTCTAATGGACCATTATCATGTTAAAGATATGAATGATATGATCTGAATGATTTGTTAATTAATGATGAGTTCTATATAAGGGATATTTACCCCAGTATTCTGTTGGGTTGGCCAGAATATAAGGAACCCCAGAATAAAATTGGATCTTAAGAAAAAGAGTCGTCCTCTACCTTGCGAGATGAGGACATCTCGCACTTTTTAAGTGGGGTAGAATGTAAGATTCCCCAGCCTTCGAGGTATACATGAGTAAGAATCCCCCTTTTTGATCTTATAATTATTCCCTCTCTAAAATAAAAGAAAGATTCTGTTTAAAAAAGGAAGACCCTCTCCCTAGAATACTTCTCAGGAGTCACGCCGCCTGTTTTAAGGATTCAGAACAATGAGTTCAGAAGTGAAATCGGTGTTTTGGATACCAAGGTTTTGGTTTTCATTCGAATATGGCCCAAAAGAAGTTCTTTATCTCTTGGGGAGTATAAGAAGTTATCCCCCAGATATTGTGAGCCTTATATCTGAATTCAATGAAAGTGGGTGACTTAGCCTACAAGCTTCTTTTACCTCCTCATCTCAAAGTTCTTAATGTATTTCATAGGAATATGTGCCAAACCCAAATCATGGAAAGACGAAAAAACTTCAGTGGCAAGATACCGTTGGCTTCTAAGTTACGCTAGCTCCTTCCTTTATATAAGTCATAACTTTTACCTGTCGCTCACAGTAATCTTACTTCCATCGATCTCCCTTCTTCTTAATCTCCTTCATGGCTTGGCAACAAGAATTAGTTTTATCCATGATGATTTCTCACCTTCAAGACGCAAGCAAGTCTGTGAAGAAAGATTTTATAGAACAGTATGAGCGCTCACTTTTTCCTCACTTGGGAACTTCGGTAGCTCAGACCAAATGGCGGACCTATCAAGACATAACTAGGGTAACACCCTGGGGTCAGCAGCACATTCGTAACAATGTCCGCTTGGCCATGGTTATTGAAGCCTTGGGTTTGGGTCCCCGATACTACTGCGTCATGAGATCAAGGCATCTTGGTTTTTATGAGCGGGTCTTCTTACTGGCGTGTTTTCTTCCTCATCAGAAGATATGCCTTTACCCCATTTTTGGCTTGCCTCTCAGAGGTCCTTTTGTTAGATAACCTCATACCACTGAGATAGGTGCGGTAATAACCAACAGAATTATTCCCATAGATGAGTTACCTTATACGTGCGCAGCTTGTGAGTGCTACTTTTGTGATCATATGATGGACGGACTTATGGAAGTGTAAAGAGTTCTTCTATCTTTACTGTATATGTTCCAAGAATGAATAAAGTTTAAATCTTGTTCTTGTCTTGACCCTTACTCTCTTTGAGACTTTTTTATTTGGTGGTTAATCTTAATTAAATTTTTCTCTAAGTCTCATGTTCGTGCATCTTGCGAAATTATCCCAAGTTTGCGAGATGAGGACATCTCGCGTTTTTCAAGTGGGAGAGAATGTAAGATTTCTCCCCAGCCTCTCAAAATGTCCAGCATCTTCCCCTGTAATCAATCCCTCTTCAGAAATATAAAAGACCTTGTTTCTAACTGTTTTAACCTAGAGAGAGAAAATATTCTAGAGAGAGAATATTCAGATTTTTAATATTTTTGGATAGAAAATTATCTCATCTTATTAAAATAAGTTTCCCTGAAACAGAAATTCAAAAAGAACTTTCCAATGTGCAATTGGAATTAATTGGAAATGGGTATAAAGGACCTTAGCCTAAGGGTCTAGATTTTTAAAAAAATTTGGATTATGTCCAATTAAGGTTCCTATGGGCCAATAGCATCAATCCATGTGTAGGGAGGAGATAAATCCAATTTGTAAAAGAAGACGCCCAAAAATGAGTAAATGCTCACATAAGATGAATAGTTGAAAATGTACAAGGTTTATTAGTAAAAAACTATGAGCAATATTAAAAATATGAGATATTTTGGGTATCCAAAAATGAGTAAATGCTCACACAAGATGAAGAGTTGAAAATGTACAAGGTTTATTAGTAAAAAACTATGAGCAATATTAAAAATATGAGATATTTTGGGTATCCAAAAATGAGTAAATGCTCACATAAGATGAAGAGTTGAAAATGTACAAGGTTTATTAGTAAAAAACTATGAGCAATATTAAAAATATGAGATATTTGGGTATAATGATTCTATTTTGACACATATGTAAGGAAGGGGAGTTCTTTAAAGGAGGTGCATATTTCACATGCTTGAACGAGTTTTAAACTAAAAAATAATGTGATATTTTTATCTCTCCTCTCTCTTGAACCAAACCAAATCAAAATGAAACCAAACCGAATCAAATAGTAACCAAACTAGGTCCAAATCTAGTCCAAATTCAACCAAATTGAATTTGGAAAATTCTAGAATTTAGTTAACTTTGGTTAGAGCTTCCCTCTCTTATAAATAGAACATGAGTCCTTTGAAAAATATATAGAAGAATTTTACTATACTAGAGTTATGCTGAAATAATGCTAATTTCTACTATTCTCTAAAATTCTCTCCAAATTGAAGAAATTGGAGCTTCCCTCTTTCTTCAATCCCCATTGGTGGCTACATCAACATACTTAACCAATTGATTGGTTGGGGGCCTCTACCGTGAACAAAGAATCAAGCAAATTGTAAGGTAAATGGTGAATTTTGATCTTTTCTATAATTTCTCAATGCTTCTCTCTTCTCAACCCCGCTCAAGCTTGAGAAGCTTAATTGGAATGGTTTTTGAATGCTATTGAAGTTAATTGATGAATGGTAGTGAAGAGTTACATAATTTGATGAATGCTATTGAAGTTAATTGATTAATGATAGTTAAGAATTACATAAATTTCTATTTATGCTTAATTCAAATGGTTTTTATGTAAATTCTCTCTCTCACTCAAGAAATGGTCATACTCATGACCCATTCTCAATCCAAATGAAGCTTTTTCTTAATCCAAGATTAATCTATGCTTGAGGCCAAATTAATGGCTTTTTTCTATGCTTTTAGTTTATGTATATTGATGATTCAATCCATTATGAATTAATGATCCAATTAGGGATCATTCTAATTATTTTCTTAAAGATAAGCTTTATCCCTTAGAAAAATTGAGATTTATCAGTCATCATAGCAGCGGAGCTATGGCAAAAGTTTTATAAAAATTACGCATAAAATAATTTCATTCAAAGCATAAAAAGAGGACTTCCTACCATATTCTAGGAATCATCATCCTAGATTAATTGAAAGATATTCATTGTAATCCTAGAGAAATTGATTTTTATATTATGCATAATTGAATTTCATGCATAGAGGTATGCATAGAAGATGATTATTTTATTATAAAAGAGTTACTTTTAGCATAATTGAATTTTATGCATAGAGGTATGCCTAAGAGACGAATATTTTATTATAAAAGAGTTTCTTTTAGCATAATTGAATTTCATGCATAGAGGTATGCATAGAAGATGATTATTTTATTATAAAAGAGTTACTTTTAGCATAATTGAATTTCATGCATAGAGGTATGCATAAGAGATAAATACTTTATTATAAAAGAGTTACTTTTAGCATAATTGAATTTCATGCATAGGGGTATGCATAGAAGATGATTATTTTATTATAAAAGAGTTACTTTTAGCATAATTGAATTTCATGCATAGAGGTATGCATAAAGATGATTATTTTATTATAAAAGTGTTACTTTTAGCATAATTGAATTTCATGCATAGAGGTAAGCATAAAAGATATGGGAAGTGATAAGATGTATATGAGATGAGTTAAGATGTGATAAGATGAGTTAAGAAGTGATAGGATGTGTAGGGGATGAGGTAAGAAGTGTATGTGATGGGATAGGATGTATATGGGTTGTGATAGGGTGAGAATATGGATGTGAATGTGGATGGGTATGTATGGATGTATGCATGTAGATGTGGATGCATGAATGTGGATGTATGGATGTGAATGAGGATGTGGATGTGAATGTGGATGGGTATGTATGGATGTATGCATGTAGATGTGGATGCATGAATGTGGATGTATGGATGTGAATGAGGATGTGGATGTGGATGCATGGATGTAAATGTGGATGTGTATGTATGGATGTATGCATGTAGATGTGGATGCAGGAATGTGGATGTATGGATGTGAATGAGGCTGTGGATGTGGATGCATGGATGTAAATGTGGATGTGTATGTATGGATGTATGCATGTAGATGTGAATGTGAATGTGGATGTATGGATGTAAATGAGGATGTGGATGTGGATGCATGGATGGAGATGTGGATGTATACATGTAGATGTAGATGTATAGATATGGATGTGAATGTGAATGTGGAGGTAGATGTATGCATGTAGATGTAGATGTATGGATGTGAATGTGAATGTGGATGTGGATGTATGCATGGAGATGTAGATGTATGAATGTGGATGTGGATGTATGCATGTGGATGAGAATGTATGCATATAGATGTGGATGTATGGATGTGAATGTGTATGGCATGTGGATGTGGATATGGATGTGTATGTATGAATGTGGATATGGGATGTGGATGTATAAATGAGGATGTCAAAATGGAGATAAGCATGTAGATGTGGATGTATGGATGTGAATGTGGATGTGGATGTGGATGTATGGATGTGGATATGGATGTGAATATATGATATGTGATGTGAAGGAATCTGAAGTGAAGAGATGGAAAATGAGGTGATTGGATGAGTACACATATAAATGGAATGTGGAATAATTAATGGAGGGATAATGTGGAAAAATGAGAGTTAATATAGAAATTGTATTTGTAAACTGTTTGTAAATGCTATTTGTAAATGGCTGTTTTATGTCAAGAATGCTGGGGAAGCATTTTGACTGTCTTGTGATTAAGGTCATGGAGACCTAACTGATAAAGTTGCAACTCCTGACGGAGAGTCAATGGAGGACATCTCGCGTAGCAAAGTCGGCCGAGGTCTTGACCAGCCTCGGTTCGATTAAAATGGTGAGCTTCCGGTACGGTGGATGAGGGACCAAGGAAGCGGCCTATGAGTGAAGCGCTAGGTCACCTGCGAAGGATCCTAGAGAGTGCTGACCATACGGTGCTCGGGCTTTGGGTCACCTAGGATACCCACGCGTGCGTCGAGGAAGATATTGGAACAAGGAGTAAGAGTTGTTTTTCTGAAATCGGGCATGGATCTGGTTGATTGACCTTGCTGGTCTTCAATGGATGAGTCCATGGCTCTTTTTATGGATCTGTTGGTTGATCTTGCTGATCTTCAACGAGAGTCCATCTTGATTTTTATAAGTGATTATATTACCGAGTATTATGGGCTAGGAACTATTGAAAAGGCCCTTGAGTGGACAGGTGGTGAGCGTTCTAGTTGCCAATGATGCCATAGATACTCTGATGAAGGAATGATGGGAAATTTGAGAATCAACCGGGTAATTTGGAAGACTGTGATCAGTGGTACTATGGTTTCATTAAAGGATTGTTTTAAAGTTAGCTGATGCTAAGAAAAAGGCAATTTCATATTGGGTGTGTAAGTGGTGTGCCTAATTTTATGTTTGCATGAACTTCCGGCTAGGGGGCCTTGAACTCTTTTCCTTGGGACCCAGGACAAAACCTAACCAAATTCCAAATTGGATCCTATCACTACAGTGGTTGGGCGGTTGGCTAACCCATGGGATCAAATGGGGTTAGGCTGGACTGATGGATCCGTAAATCGAGACTCAATTTTTGTTATTACGATAGATAAAGTAAATCTCGGATAGTAATTGTTCTATGGATAGGAATCAACGGCTGTGCCTCTGGATGGGGAAAAAAACGTTGATTCCAATGATCCAAGTGCAAGTTTCTTCCTTGATCCGAACGAGTACCTTATAGGTGCAATCGGATCAGCTTGATCAGTAATAGTCTTGACTACGTTAGAGTAAAAAGTTATCTTGGTGGAATCGCCCGTGCTTTTCGGGTAAGGGAAGTTTTTCCGAGTCCGGTTTTGGAAAAACCGATGGATTAGTCTCTTGTCCGGATATCCGTGGACAAGGCCCCGCGAATGTGGGACCCCTGTCCCGCGCGAGAAGTGCTACTTCCACTGCTAGTACCCCGAATCTGTTGCTCGGTGGGAACAGGGATCTCACACTCGGCTTGTTTGAGTTGCAGTGGAAGATATGAGATGCTCAAAGAGGCGAACGCAGTCATGTCTTGCGACTGGGTGAGGTCGGGAATACCAGATAAGTATAGAACTTCCATCTATAAAAACAATGTCTTTGATTAAAAATTCTTCATTAAAGAAGCATATATGAAATCAATTTCTGATAAGAATTCGTTTATCCTTATTAGCTTTCAACAACAAAGCTCTAATACCAACTGTGAGGTCCCCCGCCCCCCGCTCTGGGGCTCCTACAGGCGGCGAAAGCGGTGTCGGTCTCCCGTGCTGTGCGGGGCAGGGTCCACACACTCGGGGCCTCTCCCCCTTGTGGATGTTCGGGACGAGAGGCTAGCCCGGACGGCCCCTCCGAGACCGAGCCCGAAAGACTCCCCTCACCCGGAAGGCACGTGCGATTTTGCCAATTGGAAAAAATCTTCTAATGGGGAAATTACTCTAATGAGTTAAGTCTTAACTAGAAAAATTGATTTGGCCAAACCTGAAGTCACATGGTCAGATCAAGAAGAGACTTGCACTTGGTCAATGGAATCACCACTTTTTCCTCATTTACGAGGCACAATCGATGCTCCCCTCCCACAGAACAAGGTCTTCTCAGGATTTAAAACTAAATAACGTAACTAATCGTACTAGTTGTTTCTCAGGAATCCTCCGATCTAGCCTATGGGTTAGCCAACCATCCCATCCGGCCCATGGGTTTAGCCAACCACCTGCCGACCACTGAATTGGTGGGATTTCTTTATAAAGATTTGGTTGGGTTTTTGCCCGGGTATCGAGGAAAAGAGTTCCCAGGTACCCTAGCCGGCGATTCATGCAAAAATCAAGGTAGGCATACCACGTACACACCCAATATGAACTTGCCATTTATAACAGATTTGACTGGCTTTAAAAACAATCCTTCAGTAGAAATCATAATATTTCTTATCATTTTTATCCAAAATTCTGAGTCCATTGTATTACAAAAATGTATCCTCTGAACTCTCTATTGAAGACGAGCTGGCCAACCAATGAGATCCAGTATCAAAATTTGGTTCTCAAAAATCTTTCCTTTTTATCCATTGGAAATCTTCCTCGACGTACGCATGGGTGTCCTAGCAATCGCCTGGTCAAAACCCTCTAGGATCCTCCTTGTCCTAGCACTTCTTTCAGGGACCGCTTCGTCGGTCCTCGCCCATCGTACCGAAAGCGCACTATTTTAACCGTACCAAGGCTGGTCAAGACCTCGATAGGCTTTGCCGCAAGCAACATCCCTTGACGACTCCCGCCAGCTGTTCCAATGAATCTCCTCTTAGAAGAATATAAGCCAAATGCTTCCTCTAGCATTCTGGCATAAAACAGTCCTTTGAATGAAAAAACAGAGGTTCCAATGCAAGTAAAATTCCAGTTTGAGATCAGTCCCAACAACCCTTTTTCCATAATTCCCAATTTCATAAATGAGGATCCTTGATCTCTCATGAGGGTAATCTACCCATCATTTTGTCCATTCGTCCAACTAGATTCTTGATGATTTTGGTCAAGGAAAAACTAAATTAGTTTTGGTAGTCTATTCTTTGGATTTAGTAACTGGAATTGGTCACGAAGTTTGTGGGATCCCAACTGCCCCCTCTGCGCACCAGATTCTCGGATGGTAGCACGGGGCAGGGTTTCTCACTCGGGGCCTCGCCCTCGAATGTCTGAGCATGAGACTAAGCTGGTGGTCATTCCGAAAACCAAAACCGGGAAAATTTCCCATGCCCGAAAAATAACGATTAAAAGAGAAACAATATGAAAAGTTTAATTCTAACAATTTGATTACTTATCTAGGTTAAAGAAAGGCTGAATTTAAGAATGAAGAGAGGGGGAAAGCCTTTCCAACAAGGCATAACATCGTTTTTTTATTTTAAAGAAAATCAAAAATTAGAAAACCATTAAAAAGAAAAAGTAAGATTTCTAGTTTACTTTAATTTCCGTGAGCTTTCCTTTGGCTTGATGGTTTGACGGATCTACTCTTGTTTGCAACAAGAGTGGCCACTAATTCTTTTGAAGAGGGAAAGGTCAAAAACTAATGAATTATTAATAAATTCACTATTTTTGGCTCTGGGGTGGAGTACAATAACAGTGCATAAAACACTATTAAGCTTCTACAAAGGGGGAGGCTTCTATTTATAGGAAAAAATGAGCTTATGATGGCTTTTTAATACTTTTATGCTATTAAATTTATGGTAAAATTAAGAATCAATCTATAATTGGATGATGATCCCATTAGTGGTTATTCTAATCACATGAATAATACTAAACCTTATTCTTTCAAATTTATTGAGAATTATCAGTACTAGCAGTGGAGCTATGGCAAAATTTTTATAAAATTAACACATAAATCATTTTCATTTATATTATGAAAAGAGGACTTCCTACCATATTCTAGGATTAATCATCCTAGATTAATTGAATGATTCTCATTATAATCATGGAAAAAATAATTTTTATGTTTATACATAAATAGTTAAATAGAAAAAAGAGGAATTTCTAGTAATCCATTTTTATGTTAAAAGAGTAATCCCCATGACAATGGAAATCCATGTACTCCAATGAAGTAAGAGAAAAATTATGACGCTAGAAGGATTTTAGTTAAATTTATCTTTTTACATAGATAAATTTTAAATGATGGAGGAATTCCCACTATATTGGAATCCAAATATTTAAATGAGGAAAGTGTAATTCCTAGTGTAAAGGAATTAATGAAGATTTTTATTTAAATTTTTAAGAGAAAATTTAGTTAAATATATCTTTTTTAAAAGTTAAATTTAATTGATAAAAGAGGAATTTCCACTATATTGGAATCCAAATATTTAAATGAGGAAAGTGTAATTCCTAGTGTAAAGGAATTAATGAAGATTTTTATTTAAATTTTTAAGAGAAAATTTAGTTAAATATATCTTTTTTTAAAGATAAATTTTAAATGATGAAAGAGGAATTTCCACTATATTGGAATCCAAATATTTAAATGAGGAAAGTGTAATTCCTAGTGTAAAGGAATTAATGAAGATTTTATTTAAATTTTAAGAGAAAATTTAGTTAAATTTATCTTTTTGTATAGATAAGATTAAATGATGAAAGAGGAATTCCCACCATATTGGAATTCAAATGTTTAAATGAGAAAAGTGGAATTTTTAGCTTAATGGAATTAATGGATATTTTTATGTAAATTTTAAGAAGAATTTTAAGTAGATTTAATTTATGGTAAAAGAGGAATTCCCATGATAATTGGATTGCACTCATTGAAATAAGAAAAAGAACGATTTCAAGTTTATTCAAAAAAATATATTGATATTTTAGTTAAAAGAAGAATTTTTATGATATTTAAGAAAAGATGGATTTGAATTAAATTTTAGTGTCAAAAGATAAATTTCCACCATAATTCTACCTAATGAATTAAGGCTGAGAAATTATGTGGCATAAAGAATATCTTTGGATATTTTAATTGGTAAAATCACTAAATTGATATTTACCCAAAATCTAGATGTTTAGTTGAAGGAAATTCTTGTACAACTAAACCGAATGAATTTGGTTATACTACATGAGGGACGGACAGTAAACCTAATTGTCCTTCTCTCGATTTGAATCAGAAAAAAACTTCGTGACCAATTCCAGTTACTAAATCCAAAGAATAGACCTCCGAAACTAATCTAGTTTTTCCTTGACCAAACTCACCAAGAATCTAGTTGGACGAATGGACAAAATGATGGGTAGATTACCCTCATGAGAGATCAGGGATCCTCATTATGAAACTAGGATTTATGGAAAAAGGGTTGTCGAAAAACTGGAATTTTACTTGCATTGGAACCTCTGTTTTTTCATTCAAAGGATTGTTTTACGCTAGAATGCTGGAGGAAGCATTTGGCTTATGTTTTTCTAAGAGGAGGTTCGTTGGAACAGCTGGCGGTGGGGAGTTGTCAAGGGACGTTGCTCGCGGCAAAGCCTGTCGAGGTCTTGACCACCCTCGGTATGGTTAAAATGGTGTGCTTCCGGTACAATGGGCTAGGACCGACAACCCATGCGTACGTCGAGGAAGATTTCGGATGGATAAAAAGAAAAGATTTTTGAGAACCAAATTTTGATACTGGATCTCGTTGGTTGGCTAGCTGGTCTTCAACGGAGAGCTCAAAGGATACATTTGTGTAATACAATGGACTCGGAATTTTGGATAATAATGATCAAAAATATTATGATTTCTAATGAAGGATTGTTTTTAAAGCTAGTCGAATCTGTTAAATGGCAAGTTCATATTGGGTGTGTACGTGGTATGCCTACCTTGATTTTTGCATGAATCGCCGGCTAGGGGGCCTGGGAACTCTTTTCCTTGGTACCCGGGCAAAAACCCAACCAAATATTTATAAAGGAATCCCACCAATTCAGTGGTGGTCGGGTGGTTGGCTACGGGTGGCTGGCTAACCCATGGGCCGGATGGGGTTAGGCTAGATCGGAGGATTCCTGAGAAACAACTAGATACGATTAGTTATGTTATTTAGTTTTAAATCCTGAGAAGACCATGTTCTGTTTGGGAGGGGATCATTGGTTGTGCCTCGTAAATGAGGAAAAAAGCGGTGATTCCATGGACCAAGTGCAAGTCTCTTCTTGATCTGACCATGTGACTTCAGGTTTGGCCGGATCAATTTTTCTAGTTAAGACTTGACTCGTTAGAGTAATTTCCCCGTTAGAAGATTTTTCCCAATTGGTAGAATCGTCCGTGCCTTTCGGGCGAGGGGAGTCTTCCGGGCTCGGCCTCGGAGGGGCTGCCCGGCCTAGCCTCTCGTCCCGGACATCTGCGGGCGAGGCCCCGAGAGTGTGTGGGTCCCGCCCTGTGCGGGAGACCGACACCGCTTCCGTCGTGCCTGTAGGAGCCCCGGGCGGGCGGGGGACCTCACACACATACTCACGTGGCGCAACCTGAAGTTCTTTATTTTATCAACTTATCAAACCAAATCTACCATACATGAACGACAGGGTGGATGTGTGTGCTAGGTTATTCCTCTTTGCTTTCTTCCCTCTCTCTCCTCTCTCTCCACCGATCCTAAATGTTGGTGTCTTTGTGATGATTCTCTTACATTCTCTCTCTCTGTCTCTCTCTCTCTCTCAGGGAAGGAAGAAGGGGACATCAAAATTAAGCTCCCTCTATTTCCTAATGCATGTTGATGATTCTTGTATATGAATTTGCAAAGGAGGAGGACTAAATATACGACCAATATTTCAAAAACTCCTTATACAATAAAACCCTTACCCTAAGTACTCTATTGGAGACCAAAATGTTAGATTCAAAAGCCATGTTTGTCTAGCTTGCCTCGAAAGCCTTAGATTTGGATCCTTGTGTTAGTATTAGCATAGATCAAGGGTAGCCTCCTAGGTGTGTATATGCTTGTGGAGCAAGGATATGGCAGCATAAAGGGCCAATTAGGTATGTTTAGATTTGTAATGGTGGGGGTGAGGATTGAAGGGGGGTAGACAAGTTGGCTTGGGTTGGGATCACTTGTGCAAAATTGGGATTCCATGTCGTAAAGCTATAGAACTTAGGTTTATGATATGTGACCTATTGAGACTTACATGACATATTATTTTCATTTTTACAAGAGAAATAACTATCATATTTGCAAGTTAATATTCTTACAAGTTACAATCTCAAAGAAAAAAAAGCTTACTTGTTTAGGTAACATGTCATACATGTGGCGCACTTAACATTTAGCCAAAAAAAATCAAGCATCTTCTGTTATATCCATAGATTGTGTGGATAATCGTCTTCTATTAAAGGGGAGACAAGAAGGGATAAAGAGTATGGACAAGGTTGAAGGAGATAGGTGACAATTTTTAAAAGGGAAAAAAACATTGGAGGTAACCACCTCTTTATAAAAAAGGCACTTGGCATTATCACGTGTGTAGAGTTACCAATGGGAAACTAATAAGCCTACAATCCAAGAACAAATAGGTTCAACTGTACATTTGTACTTTCAAGCTATTACAACATCACTATTATACCTATACACTACCATATGCATATGAACGAATAATTGTCAAAACATTATCGTTGCATGATAAATGCCCACAAAAGTCCTCCAAGGAGTTCTCTGACACAGCTATTGAAGGTGGATTCATCACCATCATGGATATGCAATTGGTGTTGCCAAATTTAACACTAGTCTAATGATTGATGCGTAAAAGTAACTTTTTAACAAAAATGACTAAAGGTTTAATTCTTTTTTTTTTTCACAAATATAGTAGAGTAAGTGGACTTAAGGATCCATGTAGTTACTTGAAATTTTTAAAAAGGCTAGAAGTTGCATAAAAGTGATGTAATATCCATTGTTTTAAGGACACATATGTAGAAAAGTGTCTTTCATTAATAAAAGGTATATATATGCCAATGGTTAACATACTTTTTTAATTATATTTGTAGCATAATTACCACATTAAGGTGAACTAGAACTCAAAAACTAAAACCTTTCAAAGGAAGTGTTTAACATGGAAAGATAATAAGCTTGAAAAAAATCAAACACTATGTGATAGTATTTACTTAGAAGTAATTTCTGTGAAACCTTATATTAAAAGAGAAATAAATTTTTCATGAGTCTCTAAAATTACAAAATTACATGTCGCATACCATGCACCCCCTAGTCCTTGCAACTATCACTACTGCAATTAACAAGTGGGCTAACCAATAGCTAGAACCTGGGGGGGGAGGGGCTTCATTATATGTCGAACTCCACAAAATTACAGAGCTATAATTTTTCTCTAGGACCTACAAAATTACATATTGGATACCCTACACTCCTAGTCCTTTTGCAACTATCACTAGTGCAACTATCAAGCGGGCTAACCAATAGTTAGCTAGACCCTTGGGGGTGTGAGGGAAAAAGGATGGAAGGACCAGATATACGAGAGATCAGAGTAAAACCACACAACATGAAATATGTGAGTGAATATATATAAAAAGGTTTGTGCAGATATGTACAAGAGCCCTCATATGAGAGGTGACTCTGAGCAAAAAGAAGACCAGTGCTGAAGTAGAGAAGGACATTAGAGTTGAAGCACGGTCGATGACAAAGGCTTGCCGATGTGTGGTAAAACACTTTGAGGTGATAGTGGCAGCGAAAAAATGTAACTTTGATTGACGATGATGGTGGTGCAGTCTCTGATGACACGGGTGTTGTGTACCTAGAGCAGAGAGGGCTATCGTCCTCCCGAGTGGTGCAAGCTCTGGTGACACAGGTGCTACGTACCTGAAGTAGAGAGGGCTGCCATCTCCCCGATGGAGCACAGAGGGCTGCTGTCCCGATGTGTAGCAGAGAGGGTTGCCGTCCCGATGTGTAGCAGAGAGGGTTGCCGTCCTGATGTAGTAGAGAGGGCTCTTGTCTCAAAGTAGTAGAGAGGGCTGCTGGCCCGATGTGTACAGAGAGGGCTGCTGTCCCCCCAAGTAGCAGAGAGGGCTGCTATCCCGATGTAGCAGAAGAAGGCCTGATGTAAGGGCTAAGAAAATAGCATGATGTTGGCTGATGTGGGCCCTGCAGAAGGTGGCCTAGACCAGTAGAGGAAAACACAGATATGAGCCTCAACTTGTAGGTGGCTAGGGGGTACCTGATATGGTGATGAATTGGTACATGATGATGAGGTATGGGCAATGCTATATATAGTAAAAGGGGGTGTCGGGCGGTCACCATAAAGGTGTAGGCCAGCAGCCAAGATAAAAAGCCCAAAAAAATAAAAAATAAAAAAACTAGAAAGTCCCTTTTTAGGGCTAGAAAAGCGATGTTTCTTCACACCCCCTCTCAAGCCAAAAAGGGGACCATGAGAGAAGATGAAGTATGCCAAGGTTCCACACAAACACAACGGCAGAAGGAATGTATCCCCCTCTGGAAAAACAAGATCTGATAAAGTCGGAGAGGGCGATCATGATGGCAAAGGTGGTGTGGATGAGGTGATATGTGTGGGTTGATCGTCTTCCAAAGTATGATCTTCAACAAGATTCTCCACTGAGTAAGAAATCCTAGTCCCTATGTGGTCCAGATCAGAGTTTGGGGTAGACGATCAATGCTGTGTGCTCTCGAGGTCTTCAATCCCCTTGCTCGCGATAGCTCACGATACCACATGTGACGGCAAAAGAACGGAAGGACCAGATATACAAGAGATCAGAGTAAAACCACATAGCATGAAATATGTGAGTGAATATATGTAAAAAGGTGAGTGCAGATATGTACAAGAGCCCTCATATGAGGTGACTCTGAGCAAAAAGAAGACCAGTGCTGAAGCAGAGAAGGATGTTAGAGTTGAAGCACGATCAATGACAAAGGCTCATGTCGATGTGTGGCAAAGCACTCCGAGGTGATAGTGGCAGTGCAAAAATGTAATGTCGATGACGATGATGGTGGTGGAGTCTTTGATGACACGGGTATTACGTACCTGGAGTAGACAAGGCTACGATTTGCGTGGTGCAAGCTCTAATGACACGGGTGCTGCATACCTTAAGTAGAGAGGGCTACCGTCCTGATGGAGCAGAGAGGGCTACTGTCCCGATGTGTAGCAGCAGAGAGGGCTGGCGTCTCGATGTAGTAGAGAGAGCTCCTGTCCCGAAGTAGTAGAGAGGGCTGCTGTCCCGAAGTAGTAGAGAGGGCTGCTGTCTCGATGTAGTAGAGAGGGCTGGCGTCTAGATGTAGTAGAGAGAGCTCCTGTCCCGAAGTAGTAGAGAGGGCTGCTGTCTCGATGTAGTAGAGAGGGCTGCTGTCTCGATGTAGTAGAGAGGGCTGCTGTCTCGATGTACAGAGAGGGCTGTTGTCCCGAAGTACAGAGAGGGCTGCTGTCCCAAAGTAGCGGAGAGGGCTACTGTCCCGATGTACAGAGAGGGCTGGCGTCTCGATGTAGTAGAGAGAGCTCCTGTCCCGAAGTAGTAGAGAGGGCTGCTGTCTCGATGTACAGAGAGGGCTGGCGTCTCGATGTAGTAGAGAGAGCTCCTGTCCCGAAGTAGTAGAGAGGGCTGCTGTCTCGATGTAGTAGAGAGGGCTGCTGTCTCGATGTAGCGGAGAGGGCTGCTATCTCGATGTACAGAGAGGGCTGCTGTCCCGAAGTAGCGGAGAGGGCTACTATCCCGATGTAGCAAAAGAAGGCCTGATGTAAGGGCTAAGAAAACAGCCTGATGTTGGCTGATGTGAGCCTTGCAGAAGGTGGCCTAGACCAGTAGAGGAAAACGCAGATATGAGCCTCTGCTTGTAGGCGGCTAGGTATGGCGATGAAGTGGTACATGAGGATGAGGTATGGGCAATGCTATATATAGTACAAGGGGGTGCTGGTCGGTCACCATAAAGGTGTAGGCTAGCAACCAAGATAAAAACCCCAAAAAAAAATAAAAAATAAAATAACTAGAAACTCCCTTTTTAGGGGTAGAAAAGTGTTGTTTCTTCACACCCCCTCTCAGGCCAAAAAGGGGACCATGAGAGAAGATGAAGTATGCCAGGGTTCCACACAAACACAATGGCAGAAGGAATGTGTCCCCCTCTGGAAACAAGATCTGATAAAGTCAGAGAGGGCGATCGTGATGGAAAAGGTGGTGTGGATGAGGTGATGTGCATGGGTTGATCGTCTCCCAAAGTATGATCAACAAAATTCTCCTCTGAGTAAAATCCTAGTCCCTATGTGGTCGAGATCAGAGTTTGGAGAAGCATCTTCTGGTGAGAAGAATCAGTCCTCTCGAGAGGTCTTCAATCCCTTTGCTCACGATAGCTCTGATACCATGTGAGGGCAAAAGAACGGAAGGACCAGATATACGAGAGATCAGAGTAAAACTACATAGCATGAAATATCTGTGAATATATATAAAAAGGTGAGTGCAAATATGTACAAGAGCCCTCATATGAGAGGTGACTCTAAGCAAAAAGAAGACCAGTGCTGAAGTAGAGAAGGACGTTGGAGTTGAAGCACGGTCGATGACAAAGGCTCGCGGCGATGTGTGGCAAAGCACTCCGAGGTGATAGTGGCAGCGCTAAAAGGTAATGTCCATGACAATGGTGGTGGTGGAGTCTCTGATGACACGGGTACTGCGTACCTGGAGCAGAGAGGGCTACCGTCCGAGTGGTGTGAGCTCTGGTGACACGGGTGCTGCTGCGTACCTGAAGTAGAGAGGGATGGAGTAGAGAGGGCTACTGTCCCGATGTGTAGTAGAGAGGGGTGCCGTCCGGATGTAGCAGAGAGGGCTCCTATCCCCTCCCAAAGTAGCAGAGAGGGCTCCTATCCCCTCCCAAAGTAGCAGAGAGGGCTCCTATCCCCTCCCAAAGTAGTAGAGATGGTTGCTGTCCCAATGTAACAGAGAGGGCTCCTATCCCCTCCCAAAGTAGTAGAGAGGGTTGCTGTCCCAATGTAACAGAGAGGGCTCCTATCCCCTCCCAAAGTAGTAGAGAGGATTGCTGTCCCAATGTAGCAGAGAGGGGTCCTGTCCCGAAGTAGCAGAGAGGGCTGCTGTCCCGATGTAGCAGAAGAAGGCCTGATGTAAGCACCAAGAAAATTGCCTGATGTTGGCTTATGTGAGCCCTACACAGCAGAAGGCGGCTTGGACCAGCAGAGGAAAACGTAGATATGAGCCTCTACTTGTAGTAGGCGGCCAGGTGGTACCTGATATGGTGATGAAGTGGTACATGCTGATGAGGTATGGGCAATGCTATATATTGTAAAGGGGGTGCTGGTCCATGACCATAAAGGTGTAGGCCAGCAGCCAAGACAAAAACCCCCAAAAAAATAAAAAATAAAATAACTAGAAACTCCCTTTTTAGGGCTGGAAAAGTGCTGTTTCTTCACACCCCCTCTCAGGCCAAAAAGGGGAACATGACAGAAGATGAAGTATGCCAGGGTTCCACACAAACACAACGGCAGAAGGAATGTATCCCCCTCTGGAAACAAGATCTGATAAAGTCAAAGAGGGCGATCGTGATGGCAAAGGTGGTGTGGATGAGGTGACGTGCATGGGTTGATCATCTCCCAAAGTATGATCTCCAACAAGATTCTCCACTGAAGAGTAAGTAATCCTAGTCCCTATGTGGTCTAGATCAAAGTTTGGTGAAGCATCTTCTAGTGAGAAGAATCGGTCCTTTGGGAGTGCGGGTAGATGGTCGATGCTATGTGCTCTTGAGGTCTTCAATCCCTTTGCTCATGATGGCTCTGATACCATGTGAGGGAAAAAGGACGGAAGGACCAGATATACGAGAGAGTAAAACCACACATCATGAAATATGTGAGTGAACATATATAAAAAGGTGAGTGTAGATATGTACAAGAGCCCTCATATGAGAGGTGACTCTGAGCAAAAAGAAGACCAGTGCTGAAGCAGAGAAGGAAATCGATGACGAAGGCTCGCGTCGATGTGTGGTAAACCACTCCAAGGTGATAGTGGTAGCACAAAAAGGTAACGTCGAGATGAGACGATGATGGTGGTGGAGTCTTTGATGACACAGGTACTGCATACCTGGAGAGCAGAGAGGGCTACCGTCTGAGTGGTGCAAGCTTTGGTGACACGGGTGCTGTGTACCTGAAGAAGCAGAGAGGGCTGCTGTCCCGATGTAGCAGAGAGGGCTCCCATCCCGATGTGTAGCAGAGAGGACTACCGTCCCGAAGTAGTAGAGAGGGCTACTATCCTCCTCTTGATCTAGCAGAGAGGGCTCCTGTCCCGAAGTAGCAGAGAGGGCTCCTGTCCCGAAGTAGCAGAGAGGGCTCCTTCCCGAAGTAGTCGAGAGGGCTACTATCCTCATCTTGATCTAGCAGAGAGGGCTCCTGTCCCGAAGTAGCAGAGAGGTACGCTATCTCAATGTAGCCAAGAAGGCATGATGTAAGCGCGAAGAAAATTGCCTGATGTTGGCTGATGTGAGCCCTGCAGAAGGCGGCTTGGACCAACAAAGGAAAACGTAGATATGAGCCTCTACTTGTAGGCGGCCAGGTGGTGCTTCCTGATATGGTGATGAAGTGGTACATGATGATGACCTAGGTATGGGCAATGCTAAATATTGTAAAGGGGGGTGGTGGTCCGTGACCATAAAGGTGTAGGCCAGCAGGTCGCCAAGACAAAAACCCCTAAAAAAATAAAATATAAAATAACTAGAAACTCCCTTTTTAGGACTGGAAAAGTGTTGTTTCTTCACCCCCTCTCAGGCCAAAAAGGGGACCATGAGAGAAGATGAAGTATGCCAGGGTTCCACACAAACACAACGGCAGAAGGAATGTATCCCCCTCTGGACAAGATCTGATAAAGTCGAAGAGGGCGATCGTGATGGCAAAGGTGGTGTGGATGAGGTGACGTGCATGGGTTGATCGTCTCCCAAAGTATGATCTCCAACAAGATTCTCCACTGAAGAGTAAGTAATCCTAGTCCCTATGTGGTCCAGATCAAAGTTTGGTGAAGCATCTTCTAGTGAGAAGAATCGGTCCTCCGAGAGTGCGGGTAGACGATCCATGCCGTGTGCTCTCGAGGTCTTCAATCCCTCTGCTCACGATAGCTCTGATACCATGTGAGGGAAAAAGGACGGAAGGACCATATATACGAGAAACACATAGCATGAAATATGTGAGTGAATATATATAAAAAGGTGAGTGTAGATATGTACAAGAGCCCTCATATGAGAGGTGACTCTGAGCAAAAAGAGGACTAGTGCTGAAGCAGAGAAGGACGTCGGAGCTGAAGCACGATCGATGTGACAAAGGCTCGTGTTAATGTGTGGCAAAGCACTCCGAGGTGATAGTGGCAAACGAAAAAAGGTAACATCGATGAGAATGATGGTGGTGCAGTCTCTGATGACATGGGTGTTGCGTACATGGAGAAGAGAGGGCTGTCGTCGAGTGGCAAAGCACTCCGAGGTGATAGTGGAAAACGAAAAAAGGTAACATCGATGAGAATGATGGTGGTGCAGTCTCTGATGACATGGGTGCTGCGTACATGGAGAAGAGAGGGCTGTCGTCGAGTGGTGCAAGCTCATGTAACTTTGCACCAAACCAAAAATTAAGCATATATAGTCACAATCGATAATTCATAGAGTGCCTGCACATGGAAAACTTACAGAGCCAAAACAAGGCCTACAACGCACTCGCAAAACATGTAAAAAAGTCAGTTAATTACATTAACTATACATAATATAGTCTTCTTGCTTCACCCATGAGGATGCCTCAATTTGATACAATGACTTTCATGTCTGCCTATAGCTCTTAACAGCTACCAAAGGTGTTGCTCCAAAATCAAAGAGGGGAAGAGATAGAAATATCCTTACCTATGTACTGCTTCCTTGCTTGCCTTGTTCTTTTCTCTTGCTTGCCTCCTTAGCTCTCACACAAAATTGAGCTCTAAATACCATAAAGAGAATACAGGGGAGAAGGAGAGCTTGAGTTCCTTGCAAACAAACACACACATAAGAGAGAGAAAGACACAAGAGAGATATGGATGCTTGACTTTTCCTCTATCTTGTTCTCTTCTCTATAACCATACAATAAAGAGATAAGAATTAATACTATAATGGAAAGTACTCTCCTTCCATAACATATACTAGTCTGTCCATATTGTGAACCTCACTATATGAGCTGGTGCTATAACTATGCATAACTCTAGTACTCTAAAGTGGTTGTGTGAGAGCATGCCATCCACCATTGGCAGCAACATATCAATCATAATCTTACCAACCATGCCAATGGCATAAGTGCAAAACCTAGGCATGTCATCAATGTCCGCATCACTAGTTAAGCTCAATATCTCAACACCACACACACTCTCAACTTTCCATTCTTCTTGGGGATTATCATAATTGGTGAGACCAAATTAGCTCTATCAAATTGGGTAGATGAAACCCACTTTTAATAACTTTTCAATCTCTTCTTTCATCTAATTTGGAGTCATCCAATACCTCTACTGCTCGATTGGTATTGCATCCTCTCCTTAAGATTGACCTTGTGTTGAAAAAAATGAGGGTCAATTTCCTTCATATCCATATAACTCCAAGCGAATGCATCCTATATACGGACAACATTTCTTGTAATTTTTACCTCCATTCATCTATAAGTTTAGCACTAACTCAGGCCATCCAAGGATTTTGAAAAAAATGAGGGTCAATTTCCTTCATATCCATATAACTCCAAGCGAATGCATCCTAACATTTCGTAATTTTTACCTCCATTCATCTATAAGTTTAGCACTAACTCAGGCCATCCAAGGATTTTGTTCATCTCATAGGTTCATTTTAGAAAGTTTATCCTCTTGAACCCGACCACTTTTCTGCATCTCCTTCTCATGTGCTTCTTTTGCAGAGCAATAATCAATGCTTTAATCTATGTTGGAACTTCAGCTTCCTCTTTTTCTTGGCAAGCTTGCTTAATCATGTTCCCTGGATGTGCCAGTGCCTGATCTAGAATTGGTACTACAATAACTGGTTGCACTTAAATAACATCTTGTATCATATTGGGACACTGTCCAGTCAACATCCACATAAAAAAGGGAAACCAAATCTAGATTCTCCCATATGATTTTTTCTTCCTCGTTTTCTTCACTCCTTCGAGCCAGTTGAGTCCTTTTGCATGGAGAGGACAAACAAATGGATCTACTTTTCCTTTGGAGAGCACTGAGACTTTTGACCTTTCTCTTTCCTCTACTACGGATGATAATACGGTCTGAAGGTGCCAATACTGGCGAATCTTACCATACCATAGCCATGATCAACCCAACAACGTTAGATATGCTTCAAAGTTTTTCTTTATCTATAGGATCATAAAAGATACCAAAATTTTTCAATGATCAATTATACTAAGCTCTTGGCCGCAAACAATATCAACATGTGTAACTCTTCATTGATCTGCCATCTTGACTACGGGCAGTGTGGGCAGCTACATCTTGGTGATCCCGAAACTTTGGGCCATTTCATCATATAGCACATTGACATCATACCATTCTCCACAAAGACACCAGACATTATCTAACCCTTAAATACTATCATAACTACCATCGTCAAATTCCAACACTAGTTCTACTAATCTGCATAGATTGGATTGCTAGCTTCCACCAATTTCTCCACTGGGACAATCCTTCCCAAAAGCAGTTGCCAATTGAATTGATCCAATGTGATGTTTAACTTCATTTTTTGAAAATCCTCCCATAGATCATATTTGAATGCTACTTCAGCTAGCTATCTCTGACTTCTAGATATCTAAGGTGAAATATCTATCCTTGTATTGGATTCCACCATCCTTCTCTAGGATTAGCTTTTTTCCTCCCTCTTTCTTTTGAACATCAATAGTTTGCTTTGTTGATGAGTCACCCATCTCTACCTATAGATTTACCAACTCTTCGGCTTGATTTAGGTGCTTTTGAGACTTTCTCGGACCTCTCTGCACCTTGGTTCTTTTCTTCCTCTAGAGATTTACCAACTCTTCTACTTGATATAGGTTCTTCTAGCACTGCTCTACACCGTGGGTCTTTTCTAGTTGCTTCAAATTCAGAACGATGGATGAACACACCATATTGGTTTTCTTCTATGATCAAATGGCCTCCGAACTAACTTCTACCACCTTCCTTGTTTGAGGAACTTCTTGAGCATTTTGGACCATGCCATGTGCTTCCTGGACCATCTTAGTCCCGACACATTGCTGCTCCTCCCAATTTTGGGGGTTTTCCTTCGTCCTTGGTCTATTCGGATTATTTGGGTGAACTATTAGGCCTTACGCCCTCGTGATTGCTACAAACGCCTTTGGTGGCTCTAACGCCACATAATATGGCTCAATTTTTACAAGATTAATTGTTTGATGTTTAACCAAAGTTTCCACCTTTGGTTGTGTTGTTTAGACTTCTTGCTGATGATGCTACCACTTGTGGACACTTGGTCTTACAATGACCAATTTCTTTGTAATAGTAACAATGAAAAAAGGGTACACCTACCATACCACTACAAGATCTCAACCATAAGGGCAAGCCTGCAATATGCCTATATTTATGTGGCTGATTGGTGGCATCTATTAAACTGGTACTGCACTTTGGGTTTGGTCCACTTGTCACTTGTGATGCTGAACTCTACCATTGACGCGATAAGCCTTCGTAACATGGATGGTGGTCTGACATATGGCAGAGTAGGGTGTGTTAGCTTACATTCCTCCTCGATATGACCTTGATTCAAACACTTTATGCATTAGGCATCTGATCGTAATCTAGATCCAATTCCTCCTTCACTTTTATGCATTAGGCATCTGATCGTATTCTAGATCCAATTCCTCCTTCACTTCCACCTTGAAGCTTACCCATGCTATCACCAATCATTCTTCAACCGTCTCTAACTTTTTATCCTTTCTTCTTTTGGTTCTTGTGTGCTTGGATTTTGAATTCGACTCTGGATCCAAGTCATCATCTGAAGTGTCTTCCTCTTACTCATCCTTCGAGGAATCTATGTCTCGCTTCTTCTTCATCTTCTTGGAAGTTAAAGTTTCCCTTAGTTTTCCTTAAACTACGCTACGATCTTGGAATAGGTTCCACCAACCCATCAAATTCAGTGATCGTGAGATCAACACATCGAATTTCGCAACCCATAGAAAAACCATTCTCCGCCCATGAGTGCCTTCTTCTACCAATAAGCTTTTTTGCTCTAGGTGGTGTATTTTTTCCAACACCTATGAGAATGTCTTATCCTTCTGAAATTGGTGCCAGAATACACATCATCTAGGCCCGCATAAGTGGGGAAATGATTAGGTCCATACTCTGCATAAGTAGGGAAGTAATTAGGGCCATACTTTGTATGCCAATTGGTCACTTGCCCATCAAAACTGCCACTGAATGCATTACACTTCTGAACTATTGGGACCATATGCTACATACCATTAGCTAGTAGATATTCTTAAAATTTGCTACATGTGTATCAGGATCCTCCTTCTTACCATAAAACTTTGGGTATTTGAGGGACACATGTGGAGCAATGATCGATCTATCGAGGTAATGGCGTGCCCACGCGACCAACTAAAGATACTAAGATACTAGTAGCTGAAAGACCAACTGAGCCTGGAACCACTAGGTGATGTGGCAAAGGAAGTTTTGCACCTAATTTGGCAAGCAAAAGGTTGGAAATCAAGAGAGATAGCTAGCCACTTTTGAAGAAATTAAAGGGTGGCTCCGATTGCGAGGAGTTGCCCTCCGTTCTAGCTCATAGGCTTCTTTGGAACTTGGATATCTCTCTTACGTAGGCTCATCCTCCTACAGACTCGAGCTATCTACTGCCGCCCCAGTGTGGCACACCATTGATGCTCTTGGCGAGCGTCATAATGCCATTCTCGGTTTGTCTCATAAGTGAAGAGTAAAACAACAATTGGCAACCTTGTAAGAGTTATTGTTGTGCTCCACCTCCATAAGAAGCAAGCCATCCACATCAAAATGAGCACTGACTAGAAATGCAACCGGTGGGCACACTGACTAGAAATGCAACCGGTGGGTAGATAGCCGCATGGGAGTAAGATAAAAGGATTAAACATAGAAAATGGAAGTCATTCTTGAAGACCCAAAGAGGAACACCCATGAAATGCGACCACTTTAACTCAATCAACTAGATGCCACAAACAGAGGCTAACAAGATAGAGATATGTGAAATAAGCAAAACAATGTCACACAAGGAAGAAAACACATCAACATGTAAGATGGAACAACGAATGCCATCAGGGTCTAAATGACCCAGGAAAGAGGAACTAAAGAATAACCTAGGAGAAAGTGAATAATCTGCAACTTAATTGGTGGCAAGGGAAGAGGATCCACACGAGCCAGAAAACTACATGATGCTTATAACAAAGACCAGAGCATGTTCAAGTGATTGATCATAATAGGATCACCCCAAAAGTGTTGCCAGATAAACCCATACAAGAATTACAAATTAAACATTAAACATAATTAGACAAGCTAGAAAACTACATGATGCTCACAACAAAGATCAGAGCATGTTTGAGTGATTGATCTTCACAATAGGATCGCCCCAAAAGTGTTGGTAGCTAAACCCATACAAGAATTACAAGTTAAACATTAAACAGAATTGCATACAAACAATACATTCAGACATTCAAGGTTATGTGATACACAAATTACTATACATTACACCACTCACAAGACTACATAGAATTATAAATATGAATCATGCATGACTAATGTTGCTTTCTTCTCTAAATCTATGATGATAATTATAATGATTGTCATAATGATAATCGTAATCATAATCTCTTCCATAAGTGCTTAGCGCAGTACATAACAACACGAATCGAGAAACATAGTGTCACCTTTATTACTATTTGAGTCACATTCCTAAGCTTACCCTAAGCTAAGGTATATTTGATTGATAATACTAAGGGTATTTATTCCTAACATAACGGCCTTATTCTTGGGAATCGGCCATGCCTAGTTAATAACTTTTGAGGTTTATAACATCTCTCAGCATTTACAAGTGTGATTTATCATAACCTTAGCAATATTTCATCTCTAAGGTATATACTCCCCCATATTTCCAAGTACCCTTCATCAATTATTTTCTAACACTCTCCCTTTGAGGTTTACAATGCATCTTAACATTTACAAGTGTGATTTCTCATAAGCTTAACAACCTTTCATCTCTAAGGTGCATAATCCCCCTTATTACCTTGGATAGAATTCTCATTTCTCCTTTAGTCATGTTGGTTGAAAAGATTTATCTTGTAGGATGAAAAACCCTAGAAAATATCTTATTCAGCATGAAAATTTTACTAACTCAAGAATGCGTGAAACTTTTATGGTCATGATGAAAGGACTAAAGTTGCTTATGAACTTAGGACAAGCAATATGCTTTTGGTGTGCCCTTTTATTCTTGTAAACTAACTAAAGTCTTTCAAGCATAATGTATTCATGTAAATGAGACTAAATGAAGCCATTTGTTATCATCAATCTTGGATTACACAAGCACCACTTCAAGCTGCATTGTTCTAAATCCTTTACTTTATAGACTATCTGCATTATTCCTTTTGGGTGGCATGTCACTATCAAGTAACATCCATTTCACTTTACTTGGCATCTATATCTTGTCCTTGACATTTAAATGTAAACAAGAAAGCTTGGTTAATTTTAGGTGCCATCATCACAAATGTAAAGGTCTTAAAGTATAAAGACATGCATTTAATAATTTAGTAAATTTAACTTTTTGGGTTTCACACTTACAGACCAATCAAAGTCTTTCAAACACAATGCATTCATGTAAATGTGGCTAAATGAAGCCATTTGTGATCCTAGATCTTGGATTACACAAGCATGACGACACCATTTCAAGGCGTCTTACAATTTTAGATCCTTAACTTCATAGACTTTAGTATTTGGACTAGGTGGTATGTCATGTCACTTTATTTGGCATCTACATCTTGTCCTTCATTTTAAACAAGAAAGGTTGGTGACTTTTAGGTGCCACCATCACAAACATAGAGGTCTTAAAGCATATGTATAGTTGGGTGCCCTACAAGGGTGCTAAATCCAATCAAAAGAATAAGTCCAATTGATCTAAGATAGCCTTGAGTGGAGTCACATAGTGAACGAAAAGGACTAGGCTTGTTGTGATTCCAATTGTGAATTCCTAGATCAAATCCTTATTTTAATTTTCGGTGTGAAGGTCATGCCAAGACCAAATCTTTTACATGGTTGTTGGGAAGATGAACCTTGGAATGTGGATCTACATAATGTAATGATTTGATGCCTTAATAGAATATGAGTCGGGAATCCACAAGTTGGAGGCCCAAGGCCACTAGCATAGACTATGGGAAAAGGTGGAGCATTGGTTGAAGTGGCTTTCTTGAAGGGAAAGAAGGAGGCAATTTTAAAGGAGACTTAAGGGGGAGCTTTTTTTTGGGTTTAGTCCTTGATAAGGAGACTTCGAGAAGGATAAAGTTGTGACTAGGAGTAACAAAAACTACACGGGATCGGTAGGACATGGAAAGCATTGTGGGGTGGGCCAAAATAGAGTGAGCTGATATTAAAAAAGCAGTGGTGGCGCTGCCAGCTGCAGCAGTTGTCTTTTAAAGGCTTGCTTGCTTTCGTCCCTGAATATTGCCCGCCATGGCGGCAACGGCTTCGCTCTTTGTCCTCCTGCTGCCTCTCCTCGTATCCCCTTGCTTTGGCCAGACTTGCTCCAAATCCTACACATTCAACGGGGAGAACAAGCTCTTCGCCAGCTGCAACGATCTGTCCGTGCAGCAGGCCAGCATAGCGTGGTCTTTGCATCCGCAGAACAACACCTTGGAGGTGCTCTTCTCCGGTACCGCCCCCTCTTCCGGCGGCTGGGTGGGATGGGGCATCAACCCGGACGCCGCCTCCCGGCCGGCCATGGTGGGAGCGCAAGCTTTCATCGCCTTCCAAGCCCCCAACGGCAGCACCATCCTCACCTACAACGTCACGGCGGACACCAAGGCGGGCTCGCCGCTCAAGTGCACGCCCATCGGCCTGGAGGTGCTGGACATGGGCGTCCAGATCTCGGGCGGCGGCACCAGCATTGCCATGCTCGTCTCCCTCAGGCTCAAGCGCCGCCTGCTCAACATAGTGTGGAACAGGGGCGCCTCCGTCTCCAATTTCCAGCCGGGCATCCATGGGCTTAGCGCCGCGGACCTTTCTGGTCTGAAAACGATCAACGTATCCTCCGGGATCGCGACCTCATCGACGGTTCAACCTCCTCATTATTTGCTCAAGAATGTAGGTGTGATTTAATTTTTGTGCTTTCTTTTCATTTCTTTTTTTTTTGGGGGGAAAACTTTACCGCCCCCCACACACAGAGACACGCTGTGCTGAACACGGTCGGATGGGGCGTTCTTATACCTCTGGGTGCCATCGCTGCGCGTTACCTTCGGCCTTTCAGCGACCCGGCATGGTTCTACATACATGTGTTCATCCAGATCGCAGGCTACTCTCTGGGTGTAGCTGGATGGGCCACAGGCTTGCGACTGGGTGGCTATTCTGTCGGCATCGTATACTCAAAGCACCGGTCCCTAGGAATCGCCCTCTTTGCCATCGCCACCTTGCAGGTGAGTCCACTTGTCATTTGAATTGAGTGCATTAATGATTCTTAAAAGACTTTATTAGAGTGCATTTAGAGGGTCCTTCCCTCTCTCCTTGTGACGCATGTTTGATAAGATACCTTTGTACGTTTGTGGAATCGGGCCTGAAATCTGCAACCTTACCTTAGACTTCAAATTTTTTGTAAAATTGAATGCCTAAGTGCTATCTTGTCCTTCATGGAAAATTTGCTTTAATGGCCTTAATTTGCAAGGTGTGGAATTCATGTTTAGACTACTAAGTTTTGACACATGTTTAGACTTCGAACGCATATTTAATATGATACCTTTATGGAATTTATGTAGGCTTTATAAAAAAGCATCATGAGTCATAGCCTTCACATGCATTTTAACACCCCCTAAGTTCTAACTTTGTGGGCTTTTTGTTTTTCAGGTGATGGCCATCCTTTTGAGACCCAAAAATGACCATAACCTCAGAAAAGGTTGGAACATGTACCACTATACCCTCGGAGTTACCATCCTTGTCTTGGGTATTCTTAATATTTTCTATGGGTTTGATATACTCTCACCACCATCGAAGTGGCGCCATGTGTATATTGGAGTTCTTGGAGCCTTGGCAGGCCTCGTGGTGGTCCTTGAGATCTCTACTCAGGTCCATTTTTTCTCCAAGAAGCACTCTTCTCAAGACAAATTGCAAGGTGTAACCATTGGTGGTGCCCATGTTGTTGGGAATAACTTCCATGGACAAATTGTTTAGGACAATCGCATTCATGAGACTCCCCGTATTTAGAACTATGTGGAACACATCATTTAATTAACGTGTTTGTTTCACCTCATTCCATGAGTAAGGCACCTTTTACGAAGTAGAGAATATCGTTATGCTCGCTCATACATTCTTTGTATCATACATAACAAGTAATGAGTTTCTTTGTAGAATAACTACTAAATGCCTACTGCTTCAAACAAAATTTTGCTTTTTTGGCATGCTAACACCACCACAACCAAATCAAATTGTCACCAAGCACGAAATGCCCTGAAATGGGTAGGCCTTTAGAGGTCATGAACTCTTCTTCGCTTTTGGCACTGAAATACCTTATGGATTATATAATAATCACCCTAGTTAACAAGGAAATACAAGAGCCGAATATATCACATGATGGGAATGCTTGGATTATAAAACCCTCGCCCTAGTTAATAAGGAAATACAAGAGCCAAATATATTACACAATGGCAATTCTTGTAATGTAACACTTTTGTCATCCCACCATCGTGCAAAACATGCATCACAAGCCTCGTGGCATGGCCTTCACCACTTCAATTGATTTGTTAACCTAGGGTTGGGGTTGCATCTCATGTATCTGTACACCGATGACATGTTTCACATAAATTCTAAATTTTAGCCTTCCTTACGTTGCATCCCACTAGGACCACGGAGAGTTGTAATGGCGATACATGTGAAAATCTCATTTTTTTAAAAGAAAACTTAACAATAACTATAGCATGTGAAAGTCATAGCATGCATAGCCATAATATGTCTTTCTCATACCTTCTTCATGCCATGAGCTTTTTACGATCAACCCAATGGGGCCTTCCATATATTCGAAGGTGGGAGGGGATTATTGGGCTAACGAAGAGAGTGTTACGCCCCATATTTAGAAAGAACTAGGGTAGCGTGAGATCCAACAATTTTCATAGTGATCACAATATTGGGTTCCATAATTGTGTTGTGGCTCATGATTGAGAGAGTTTCTTTTTGGTGTTCAAGACTTATGGAGAGGGACCCCCTGTGAAGAAACATCACTTTTCCAGCCCTAAAAAGGGAGTTTCTAGTTATTTATATTTTATTTTTTGGGGTTTTTCTCTTGGCTACTGGCCTACACCTTTATGGTGACCGACCAGAACCCCCACCTTTACTGTATATAACATTGCCCATACCTCATCACTCATCATGTACCATTTCATCACTCATCATGTACCATTTCATCGCCATATCAGGTACCACCTGGCCGCCTACAAGGCAGAGGCTCATATCTGCGTTTTCCTCTGCTGGTCCAGACTGCCTTCTGTAGGGCTCACATCAGCCAACATCGGGCTGTTTTCTTAGCACTTACATCAGGCCTTCTTCTGTTACATTGTGAGAGATCCGTGTCCCCTCCGTGGAACGAATTCGAGGGTACTAGCAGCGGGAGTGGCTCTTCTTGCGCGAGGCAGAGCCTCTCATTCGGGGCCTCGCCCACGGATATCCGGACAAGAGACTAATATCTCATTTCCATTGAGTAGCTTTTTCTACTTCGATACCCACGATGGAACTTTTTCTTAATTTTTGCCAATTACTTAGCCTAGGTAAAGGTTCTTTTTCTCGAGATGGCTATTTTCATATTCTTTTTCAAATTTCTCAAGTGAAATAT
The DNA here is from genome assembly GCF_041138505.1 of Cibotium barometz. Classification (NCBI taxonomy): domain Eukaryota; kingdom Viridiplantae; phylum Streptophyta; class Polypodiopsida; order Cyatheales; family Cibotiaceae; genus Cibotium; species Cibotium barometz. The sequence goes on from NC_141070.1 coordinate 56,658,919, forward strand.
GTTCAATATTCTTAAAAGAATTCATGGGATTTACAAAAATCAATTCTACCCATATTTTTCAATAATGCTTAAAATTTCACTTTTGATCAATATTCATAAATTAAATTATACTAAAAATTTCTCTTTTCCCATTTAATTTCTTGGATCTCAAATATCATGGAAATTTCTCTTTTTGCGTTTAATTAATTGCATTTCAAATGTCATGGGAATTTCTCTTTTATTATAAAATAAATTTATCTAAAATAAAATATCCATTAATTTCAATATGCTAAGAATTTTACTTTTTCCATTTAAATGATTGAATTCCAAATGTCATGGGAATTCCTCTTTTATCATTTAAATTTGTTTCATGCATAAAATAAATTTATCTAAAATTTCTCTTTAAATCTAAATAAAACATCCATTAATTTTAATATGCTAAGAATTTCACTTTTTTTATTTAAATGATTGAATTTCAAATGTCATGAAAATTTCTCTTTTATCATTTAAATAAAATTACCATAATTTTTTTCTTAATTATTTAATTATGCATAAACCTTAAAAATTAGTTTTTCATTGAATGTGATGAAAATCATTCTTTTAGCATAGGATGACCAATCCTAGAATATGGTAGGAAGTTCTCTTTTCACGTTATGCATAAGAATGAATTATGTATCAATTTCTTAAAAATTTTACCATAGCTCGCTGCTATTACTGATAATTTTTAATATTTTTGAAAAAAATAAACTTAGTAATACAATTATGATAGTATAACTATCTTCTAAACTTAAATCCAATTTATGGATTTAAATTATAAGATTATCATAATTTTAGAAACATAAAAGTATAAAAAGCCACTTTCTTAACCTCTAGCTTCATAAGCCTAGAGTTTGATTTGTTAATTGAGAATTTATCAATGAGAAGCATCATTTGAATAGAGAATTGGTCATAGGAATGACCATTCTTTTGGGGAGAGAGAGATAAACATAAAAAGCATCCTAATTAATTATAAATATAAACTTTTCTTAATTATTCATTATAACTCTTAAGAAAAGCTTGATTTGTATTATAAACACTTAATTTAGAAACTTATCAAGCTTGAGAGGGGTTGAGAAGTGAAAACATTGAGAATAGTAGAGAAAAACCAAAAAACTACACTTTACCTCTTGTTTTTGCTTGCATCTCTATCTTAGAAAAGAAGCCCCGCAACCAATCAATTGGTTAGTATGTTGATGAGAAGAAAGCTCCAAGGAAGGTTGAAGAGAGAGAGAGGCTCCACTCTCTCCAAAAGTAGAGAATTTTTAAGGGATAATAGAAAATATCATTATTTTAATGTAATACTAGCATGATATAGCTCAAAGATGAAAATACAAAAGAATGAGGGTCTATTTATAGGTGAGGGAGACCACTAACTGAGTCCAACTAAGTTCTAGAATTTTTTACCTTCAGTTTGACTGAATTTGGACAAGATTTGGATCAGTTTGGCTCCCTCTTTGATTTGGTTTGACCCAGGAGAGAGGAGAGATAAAAATATCACAATTTTATTAAATTAAAAACTCAACCACATATGTGAAATAGGCGCCTACCTCAAAGTCTCCCCCCTCCTTATTATTACCAAGGTGTCAAAAATGTATCATTATTCCAAAATATCTCATTTTTTAGTAATATCTCATAGTTTTTAACTAATAAACCTTGTACTCAGTCAACTCTTCATCTTATGTGAGCATTTACTCATTTTTGGGTAGTTTCTTTTATTCTTTGGATTTATCTCATCCCCACACTTGGATTAATCTTGTTGGTCCATAGGAACCTTAATTGGACCATAGTCCAAAAATTTATGAAAATCTAGATCCTTAGGCTAAGGTCATTTATACACATTTTCAATTAATTCCAATTGCACATTGGAAAGTTCTTTTTGAATTTTTGTTTCAGGGGAATCCATTTTAGACACTAGGAGGATTTTTATATCCAAAAATATCTCAATTTTAGATTATCTCTCTCTAGATATTTTCTCTCTCTAGGCCAAAACAGGGTAAAACAAGATCTTTTTCCTATTTCAGAGAGGGGAATAATTTCAAGAATAGAAGGGAAGGTTCTTACACCTTTACACCTCAAAGATGGAGGGAGGAATCTTACACATTGGGACAACAACCCTCTCTTCTACATCGGGGGGGACAACAGCCCTCTCTGCTGCTTCAGGACAGCAGCCCTCTCTGTTACATCGAGACAGCATCCCTCTCTGTTACATCGAGACAGCAGCCCTCTCTGCTACACATCGGGATAGCAGCCCTCTCTGCTACATTGGGATGGCATCCCTCTCAACATCAGGTATGCAGCACCCGTGTCACCAGAGCTTGCACCACTCGAGACGACAGCCCTGTCTGCTCCATGTACGCAGCACCCGTGTCATCAGAGACTGCACCATCATCATTGTCATCGACATTACCTTTTTTCATTTGCCACTATCACCTCGGAGTGCTTTGCCACACATTAACACGAGCCTTCGTCACATCGATCGTGCTTCAGCTCCAACGTCCTTCTCTGCTTCAGCACTGGTCTTCTTTTTGCTCAGAGTCACCTCTCATATGAGGGCTCTTGTACATATCTACACTCACCTTTTTATATATATTCACTCACATATTTCATGCTGTGTGGTTTTACTCTCTCGTATATATGGTCCTTCCGTCCTTTTTCTCTCACATGGTATCAGAGCTATCGTGAGCAGAGGGATTGAAGACCTCGAGAGCACACAACATGGATCGTCTACTTGCACTCCCGGAGGACCGATTCTTCTCACTAGAAGATGCTTCACCAAACTCTGATCTGGACCACATAGGGACTAGGATTACTTACTCTTCAGTGGAGAATCTTGTTGGAGATCATACTTTGGGAGACAATCAACCCATGCACATCACCTTATCCACACCACCTTTGCCATCACGATCACCCTCTTCGACTTTATCAGATCTTGTTTCCAGAGGGGGGTACATTCCTTCTGCCGTTGTGTTTGTGTGGAACCCTGGCATACTTCATCTTCTCTCATGGTCCCCTTTTTTTGGCCTAAGAGGGGGTGTGAAGAAACAACACTTTTCCAGCCCTAAAAAGGGAGTTTCTAGTTATTTTATATTTTATTTTTTTGGGGTTTTTGTCTTGGCTGTTGGCCTACACCTTTATGGTCACTGACCAGCACCCCCCTTTACTATATATAGCATTGCCCATACCTCATCATCATGTACCACTTCATCGCCATATCAGGTACCACTTGGCCGCCTACTACAAGTAGAGGCTCATATCTACGTTTTCCTCTGCTGGTCCAAGCCGCCTTCTGCTCTGCAGGGCTCACATAAGCCAACATCAGGCAATTTTCTTGGCGCTTACATCAGGCCTTCTTCTGCTACATCGGGACAGCAGCCCTCTCTGCTACTTCGGGACAGCAGCCCTCTGTGCTCGGGACAGGAGCCCTCTCTGCTACATTGGGACAACAGCCCTCTCTACTACTTTGGGAGGGGACAGGAGCCCTCTCACATCCGGACAGCAGCCCTCTCTACTACTTTGGGAGGGGACAGCAGCCCTCTCTACTACTTTGGGAGGGGACAGGAGCCCTCTCACATCCGGACAGCAGCCCTCTCTACTACTTTGGGAGGGGACAGGAGCCCTCTCACATCCGGATAGCAGCCCTCTCTACTACTTTGGGAGGGGACAGGAGCCCTCTCACATCCGGACAGCAGCCCTCTCTACTACTTTGGGAGGGGACAGGAGCCCTCTCACATCCGGACAGCAGCCCTCTCTACTACTTTGGGAGGGGACATGAGCCCTCTCACATCCGGACAGCAGCCCTCTCTACTACTTTGGGAGGGGATAGGAGCCCTCTCGGCTACATCCGGACGGCAACCCTCTCTGCTACACATCGGGACAGTAGCCCTCTCTGCTCCATCCCTCTCTACTTCAGGTACGCAGCAGCACCCGTGTCACCAGAGCTTACACCACTCGGACGGTAGCCCTCTCTGCTCCAAGTACACAGTACCCTTGTCATTAGAGACTCCACCACCATCATCGTCATCGACGTTACCTTTTTGCGCTGCCACTATCACCTCGGAGTGCTTTGCCACACATCGCCGCCACACATCGCCAGGAGCCTTTGTCATCGACTGTGCTTCAGCTCCAACGTCCTTCTCTGCTTCAACACTGGTCTTCTTTTTGCTCAGAGTCACCTCTCATATGAGGGCTCTTGTACATATCTGCACTCACCTTTTTATATATATTCACTCACATATTTCATGCTGTAGTTTTACTCTGATCTCTCGTATATCCGGTCCTTCCGTTCTTTTTCCCTCACATGGTATCAGAGCTATCGTGAGCAAAGGGATTGAAGACCTCTCGAGAGGACTGATTCTTCTCACCAGAAGATGCTTCTCCAAACTCTGATCTAGACCACATAGGGACTAGGATTTCTTACTCAGAGGAGAATTTTGTTGAAGATCATACTTTGGGAGACGATCAACCCATGCACATCACCTCATCCACACCACCTTTGCCATCACGATCGCCCTCTCTGACTTTATCAGATCTTGTTTCCATAGGGGGATACATTCCTTCTGTCGTTGTGTTTGTGTGGAACCCTGGCATACTTCATCTTCTCTCATGGTCCCCTTTTTGGCCTGAGAGGGGGTGTGAAGAAACAACACTTTTCCAGCCCTAAAAAGGGAGTTTCTAGTTATTTTATTTTTTTATTTTTTGGGGTTTTTATCTTGGCTACTAGCCTACACCTTTATGGTGACCGACCAGCACCCCCTTGTACTATATATAGCATTGCCCATACCTCATCATCATGTACCACTTCATCGCCATATCAGGTACCACCTAGCCGCCTACTACAAGCAGAAGCTCATATCTGCGTTTTCCTCTACTGGTCTAGGCCACCTTCTGCAAGGCTCACATCAGCCAACATCAAGCTGTTTTCTTAGCCCTTACATCAGGCCTTCTTCTGCTACTTTGGGACAGCAGCCCTCTCTGCTACTTCGGGACAACAGCCCTCTCTACTACTTCGGGACAGCAGCCCTCTCTACTACTTCGGGACAGGAGCTCTCTCTACTACTTCGGGACAGGAGCTCTCTCTACTACATCGAGATGCCAGCCCTCTGAGCTACACATCGGGATAGCAGCCCTCTCTACTCCATCAGGACGGTAGCCCTCTCTACTCCATCAGGACGGTAGCCCTCTCTACTTGAGGTATGCAGCACCCGTGTCACCAGAGCTTGCACCACTCAAACAGTAGCCTTGTCTGCTCCAGGTATGCAATACCTGTGTCATCAGAGACCACCACCATCATCGTCATCGACATTACGTTTTTGCATTGCCACTATCACCTCGGAGTGCTTTGCCACACATCGATATGAGCCTTCGTCATTGACCGTGCTTCAACTCCGACATCCTTCTCTGCTTCAACACTGGTATTCTTTTTGCTCAGAGTCACCTCATATGAGGGCTAGATCTGTTTTGTAGACTGCTCTTCTTGCAAGAGTACTGAAACCAGCTCATCAAATGTAAGGGCATTTGGATTTCCTTTCATCATCATGAGTCTAAGGGTAGAGGCAAAACTCTGATAAGAATCCAGTAATTCATTAAGAATTGTGGGCATCAATGTACTATTAGGATATATCTCATTCACACACTAGCAAGCTGCTCCTTAAAATCTTTGATCTTGGTCAAGAAGCTGTCCATTGAGTCTTCTTCATTCATGTGCTCAAACCCCAACTGTTTGCGTAAATATGCAACACGTGCTTCATTGCACACCTGGTATAATGCAACAAGTGCATCCCATGCTGTTTTAATTCTTCGCTTCATAGAAAGTGCAAGCAATGCATGTGCCTATGCATCTCTTCTCTATCCCATCTCATTTGAGTAGCAGTGGGAGGTACTGGTGGTGCATGTGGAGGAGCCATAGTGTTACCGGCAAAAGTATAATGGTCGATATTGTTGAAGACACTGTAGATGGTACTGCATACCAAATCTTTGCCGCTACACAGCCCAAACACCCAAAATCGAGCAAAACCAATCCAAAATGATGCCTCTCCAGAATGTCTGCAGAAACCTTGCGGTGCCCAAAACGTGCCTGAATCGTGCCGCGGACCCCAAAATTTTTTGTATACTTAATATAGAACACACTACAGTATACACCTTCTTCTCCTAAGAGATTATCTCAATCGGAGACAGAAAAATAGGGTATGAGGAGAGGGAGGCAGACTACTAGATCAAGTGTCAAGGAATCTAGCTCTGATATACCAATTGTTTGAATTAGGGTTAGGGTTGCAACAATGCACACACGCAAGATAGAGAAGCTTGAGAGCACACAAACTCATTATATTATATAATTAACAAATGTGTGCCAGATACAAAAGATAAGTACACACCCTAAAATGAGTAGATAAGAGGATGTACATACGCACAGGGGGGAAAAACCTCCTAGTGAGGGAAAAAGTGCCCCGGAGGTCCTAAGTGTGTTTATTGGAATTAGGGTGGATGGAGACACACCATGATCATAATTGCACATAAGACAAACTAGATAAGATAATATTAATGCTAATCACATCATTAACTAAATGGACATCATAATGACACAAGAGATGGGATAATGGAGGTTGTCTTAACTTGCAATAGATGAGAGCCTCTTATATAGGCTGGAGTACAATGGATTAGGGTGTGATTAATCCCTAAGCAAAACCATAATTATATCTAGAAGAGAGCACCCAAAAACCTAGATTGGAGTGCAAAGGAGATATCCTACCACTTGTTGTAGGTGCCTAGAATATGCTCCATATATTCTAATGTATCTCATAGACCATATTCTGCCAAAAAGTTCTAAGGTTAAATGACCATATATGAACCATATGCCCTAATTCCCAATGTCACATGGATGATTTGTTGTATTGTTTCCAACACCCCCCCCCCTCTCAATGAAATAGCCATGGCTACTAAGATGACAATGTTAGATCTAGTTACTATTTACAACTCTAGTTATGATGACCATCCAAGTGTCCGTAGGTCTTACTCATGGTGGTTTACAATGCTAGAAGTTGATGACAGATGCTAGGATACTAGTTATGTGGATATTCAAAGGTTTGTTCAGTCCCCGAATGAACCTGGCCATCAGCTGTTCTTCATCTAGAGGTGGCAAAGTATTTGAGGAGGAGAGTGAACGCTTGGTGATATAATTCAATAGTTCTGCTCCCCTGGGTTAACTCTAAGAATTTGTTCATCTTTGTTTCCAAAAATCTAGGAGGATAGAACCTCATCCTTAGGTAAATTTTGAGATCATTCCATGTCTGGGTATTCCAATCCAGACGGTTTGTCTCGCAGTGGTTTCTCCATGCCACTCTAGCTGTTTCTACTATCTTCAGCCTTGCAAGAGCCATTTTGCTCTTCTCATTATACCCAGTGACATCGAAGTACTCTTCCATTGCTTCGATCCACTTTTCCATAGCCTCACCCAAGCTTTCCCCTTCACCCTTGAAAGGTCTAGGCTGCAATCTATGAAGAGATTTACGAACATCCAAGTTGAGCTCTTCCTCATCGAGTTGGGGGTTATCATTTCTACCACGACGACCTCGATCCATGCTCCTATCAATACGAAAATTCTTGTTAAGTCCCTTTATTTATGATTCAATTTCGATTTTAGATTCAACTAATTTTGGGGTTCTTTAGATTGGTCGGTTCCTCACAGAATCATGGGATAAAGATATTATAGAACTCATTATTAGATAACAATTCATTCAGAACATATCATTCATATCTTAACACAATAATGGTCCATTAGATCGAAATTTCCATCTGAATAGTTCTCCATGGGAATTTCAATTATACAGATTATTAATTTATATCTTCCTTCAATGCACGTGTGGGTATCTTTGGCGACCCAGAGTCTGAGCACCGTATGGTCAGCACCCTCTAGGATCCTTCGCAGAGGTGACCTAGTGCTTCACTCATAGGCCGCCTCCTTGGTCCCTCATCCACCGTACCGGAAGCTCACCATTTTAATTGAACCGAGGCTGGTCAAGACCTCGACCGATCTTACTATGCGAGATGTCCTCCATTGATTCTCTGTCAGCTGTTCCACCTTTTTCAGATTAGGTCTCCACAACCTCATTCACAAGACGGTCAAAATGCTTCCCCAACATTCTTGACATAAAACAATCATTTAAAAACAGGTCATAAATACAATTTCTATAACAAACTCTCGTCTTTCCACATTGTTCCACATCAATTCTCATTTATTTCATGTGTATTCCCATTATCATCACATCATTTTCCATTTCATCACACCTTTTCTCATTTATCCGCATCAGATCTCATCCACTCGCATCTACCCATATCCACATCTCATCACATCAGATCTCATCCACTCGCATCTACCCATATCCACATCTCATCACATCACATTCATTCACATCTCATTTATTCAGACCACATCACATTCACTCACATCACATCTCATTTATTTTACCTCACATCTCATTCATTCACATCTATCCCGATTCACATCACATTCATTCATATCCATCACATTCACATTCATTCATATCCATCACATTCACATCCACAAATATTTATGACACATCACATCACATTGTTTCACATACATGTCTATATCCATTCTTTCACATACTCATTTACATCAATGATTTCACATATATATTCACATCCATTCTTCACTTATACATTTACATCCATTTTCATCACATATCATCCACTCATATCCCATATCATTCATTTGCATCCTGATTCAGATGACGTCACATCTCATCCCTTCATTCACATCTATTTGATTCTCATCACATCTTATCACATGATGTCACATCTCATCCATTCATTCATATCTATTTGATTCTCATCACATCTTATCACATGATGTCACATCTCATCCATTCATATCTATTTGATTCTCATCACATCTTATCACATGATGTCACATCTCATCCATTCATTCATATCTATTTGATTCTCATCACATCTTATCACATCTACTCACCTCGCATCTCATCACCTATATTCACATCATAGCCTCCCATCCATCCATTCACACTTATCTGATTCTCATCACATCTTGATACATTTATTCACCTCACATCTCATCACCTCTATTCACATCACATCCATCCATCCATTCACATCTATCTGATTCAGATCACGTCTTATCACATCTATTCACCTCACATCTCACCACCTCTATTCACATCACATCTATCTGATTCAAATCACGTCTCATCACATCTATTCACCTTACATCTCACCACCTCTATTCACATCACATCCATCCATCCATTCACATCTATCTGATTCACATCACATCTCATCACATCTATTCACCTCACATCTCATCACATCTATTCACCTCACATCTCATCACCTCTATTCACCTCACATCCATCCATCCATTCATATCTATCTGATTCACATCACATCTCATCACATCCATCCATCCATTCACATCTATCTGATTCACATCACATCTCATCACATCTATTCACCTCACATCTCATCACCTATATTCACCTCATATCCACCCATCCATTCATTCACACTTATCTGATTCTCATCACATCTCATTACATCTATTCATAGAATTTAAACATAGAATTTAAGAGAATTCTAATTTTTGATATAAAGATTCTTTACGCATCTATTTATGCATAAAAATCAACTTCAGTGGGAATAACACTTTTATAAAAATCCTTTTATGCATCTATTTATGCATAAATTTAATTTTAAGAAAAATAACACTTTTGAAATAAAATTAAATCCTTTATGCATCTTTCTAGGCATAAAATCAATTTTAATGAGTATAACACTTTTGAAAGAAAAATAAATCCTTTATGCATCTTTCTATGCATAAAATCAATTTTAATGAGAATAACACTTTTGAAAGAAAAATAAATCCTTTATGCATCTTTCTATGCATAAAATCAATTTTAATGAGAATAACCTTCACTCCCTTGTTCACGAGTTGAACTACTCAAGTTGAATTCCAGGGGATAGAGTTTCAGGAAAAGGACATTTCTTCCATTCTAGAACTTCCCATATCCTGGGCTTGACCCTGATATCTTTTAGGCAGCGGAAGGTTGGAAACACCTTCTGGAATTAAAAACCGTTTGAAAGGTGATGGTGCTGGCTTTGGTGGGACTTTGACATCAAAGGCCTTGGTGAAATCCTTTGCCATCCACACTGCTTCAGCCATGGAAACTGGCTTGGCATTCTTCATTCAAAGGTTTGTTCAGTCCCCGAATGAACCTGGCCATCAGCTGTTCTTCATCCACCCCAGCGGTGGCGAGTATTTGAGGAGGAGACCGAACTTGGTGATATAATTCAATAGTTTTTCTCCCCTGGGTTAACTCTAAGAATTTGTTCATCTTTGTTTCCAAAAAGCTCGAAGAACAGATTCTCGTCCTTAGGTAAATTTTGAGATTATTTCATGTCTGGGTATTCCGATCCAGACGGTTTGTCTCGCAGTTACTCTTCCATTTCTTCAATCCACTTTTCCATAGCCTCACCCAAGTTTTTTCCTTAACCCTTCAAAGGTCCAGGCTGCAATCTATGAAGAGTTTTACGAACATCCAAGTCGAGCTCTTCCTCATCAAGTTGGAGGTTATCATTGTTGGAATTAGGGTTGCAGGAATGCACACACAACTTCAAGAAGATGAGGAAGCTTGAGCACAACACAGTAGTGTATTATGAGTGCCAAAAAATGAAAGATAACAAGCCCTAGAAGATAATGGGCGTATATACAATGCACGGGGGAAAAAACCTCCTAGTGAGGGAAAAAGTGCCCCGGCGGTCCTAAGTGTGTTCACACACATCACTACTATAATATGGTAACAAATCCCCCCTGGAGTGATGCGGTGAACAAGAGCTAGCACTCATGTATAGGGAAGTGTCTAGCTATGTGGACGAATCCACAAAAGGGAGTAAGCCCAAAGCTTTGCGAAAAGCTTCGAACTTCTCACGAGGCAGAGCCTTTGTGAAAAGGTCTGCAAGGTTATCCTGTGTTGGCACATAAGCCAAACTGATCTCTCCTGCAGAGAGTCTCTCCCTGACATAATGGTAGTGCACCTCAATGTGCTTCGTACGAGCATGGAACACTGGGTTCCGCGCAACTGCCAATGCGCTCTGACTGTCAGTGAAGATGGTGGTGGCAGATGGCTGCCCAACACCCAAATCAGCCATAAGGCGTCTGAGCCACACACACTCAACCGTAGCTGTGAAAGCTGCCCTGTACTCAGCTTCACAACTAGAAGTGGCCACAGTAGGCTGCTTCTTGCTCAACCATGATATGCATGAGCTTCCAAGCATGAAGCAAAAACCACTCGTGGACACGCGTGTGTCATAACAACCAGCCCAGTCAGAATCTGAAAAAGCATGTAAATCTGGCGGCAATGATCCCCCCTTGGGATAAAACAACCCAAGATGCCGAGTACCACTCAAATAGCGAAAGATACGCTTCACTGCCTGCCAATGCTTAATGCCTGGGCTATGCATAAATCTGCTCACCTGTGAGACTGCAAACTGAATGTCTGGCCTCGTAATGCATACATAAATGAGGCAACCAACAGCTGTCTGATAGAGTGTGACATCAAAGTGATCTCCAGCATCATGAAGACTCAACTTCAAACCTGTCTCCATTGGAGTAGCAATAGGCTTGCAGTCTTCAAGGCCAAATCTCCGCAACAATGTTTCAATATACTTTGTCTGACACAAAGCAATACCTCCATCACACTGCTTAAATTGTATCCCCAAATAATGATGCAAATGCCCCAAATCTGACATCTCAAAAGAGGCATTCAAATCAGCCTTAAAATCAGCAATATGACTCTTATTTGGTCCTGTGAGCAGCATGTCATCGACATAGAGAGCAATGATTAGATGTACACCATCCACACGTTTAACATACAAAGTGCTTTCTGTTGGACTATTCTGAAACCCATGTGCAGTCAAATATGCATGTATTTTTTCATACCAAGCTCTTGGAGCTTGCTTTAAACCATATAAAGCCTTTTTTAACCTGCACACTTTGTTTTCCTGCCCTCTTTGAACAAAACCACGAGGCTGCGATACATACACCTCCTCATGCAAATCTCCATTTAAGAACGCAGTCTTTATGTCCAGCTGATGTACATTCCAACCATTATGAGCTGCTAATGCACAGATGCTACGAACAGTGGTCATACGACATGTGGGAGCAAAAGTCTCATCAAAATCAATGCCCTTCTCTTGAGCATAACCTTTTGCAACAAGCCTAGCCTTATGGCGATCCACTGTGCCATCAGGCTTACGCTTCAATTTGTATACCCACTTAGTGCCAATGGCCTTCTTGCCAGGGGGCAAGTCACATAAAGACCATGTACCATTCTTCATAATAGCATCGTATTCTGCTTGCATAGCAGCCATCCAATTTTCTGAACTTTGTGCCTCATCAAATGAAACAGGCTCACTTTCATCGCACATACTAGAAACAGCCAATGCATAACAATCTGACGCATAAGAGGCACCATGAGAGCCAGAACGAGTGCGACTAGACAAAGGGGCATCCAACTTGCTGTCACGCAAAGTCTGCACCAGCCATCTAGGCATATTCCTAGAGCCCTCAATCTCTTGTCTCTCATCCTCAAGTGCATCATGCACATCTGCATCAGATATAGGCTGATCTGTGCCATCATTTAAAACCTGCATAGGCTGAAAAACTGCCTCATGAGGTATTGCACTTGACTGTGCACCACTGAAAAGAGGCAACAATGTATCATAGACATCACGTGAGCTGATATCTGTCTCCTTAGTACATGAAACCAAGGGCTGAACTGCATCTTCCACAAATACAACATCACGGCTAACCAAAATGCGCTTTGTCTGTGGATGATACAAACGATAGCCTTTGCTCTCAGCACTATATCCAACAAAAATACATTTGACAGCTTTGTCATCCAATTTTCTGCGATGTTGCACAGGCACTAATGCATATGCCAGGCAACCAAAAACACGTAAATGGCCAACAGATGGCTTGCGGCCATGCCATGCCTCATATGGAGTGACAACCTGTAATGCTTTGGTGGGACACCTGTTTAGTACATAAGTGGCACACATGACAGCCTCAAGCCAAAAACCATGTGGTAGACTTTGACTCTTAACCATACATCTTGCCATTTCCATGAGAGACCTGTTTTTTCTCTCAGCCACACCATTTTGCTGTGGTGTATACGGCACTGTACATTGGTGTTTTATCCCACGCTCAGCCAGAAATGCATTAAATTCTGAAGACATATACTCCCCCCCTCGATCTGAACGGAGGGTGCCCATCTTACTTTCTGACACATTTTCAGCCATAACCAAAAACTGTTTGAAGCACAAAAACACTTCGGACTTTGCCTTCAAAGGATATACCCATGCATGCCTGGTAAAATCATCAATGAAAGTCACGAAGTAAAGGTAGTTTCCAAATGATGGAGTTTGCATGGGACCACAAACATCACTGTGAACAAGCTGCAATCTGCGTTCAGCTCTCACTGATCCATCTTTGGGAAAGGAAGCACGCTGCATTTTACCCAATATGCAGCCCTCACAAACATGCTTGATAGGTGCCTCAAGCTTAGGCAAAGAAGACACCATTTCAGATTTCTGCAGGCGCAGCAAACTTGCAAAATTCAGATGACCAAAACGTGCATGCCACAGTTTTGCATTTGAAATAGCCTGCGTATCCATAATAGCACATGCTGAATCCTCTACACATTTGCCATCCATATTGAGCTTATACAGCCCTCGACATAGTGAACCAGATGCTACAATGATGTCACCACAAGAGAGATCATGAACAGTACATCTGTCATCCACAAATTTTACAACCAAACCTGTTTTGGCAAATGCGGAGACTGACAGCAGATTCTTTTTGATCCCTGGCACATACAATGCATCAAAAAGTGTAAAGGTGTTGCCATTTGCAACATTCAGCACAATCTGTCCAACTCCTTTAACGGGATAAGAGGAGTTATTGGCACAAGTGACAGTATTCCCTGTGGGAGCAGACTCAAGGAAAGTGAATAAACTGCGCTGCGAGGTGATATGCTTAGTGGCACCACTGTCAAAGTACCATACATCTGAATCTACTGCAGACATACATGTGTCATGCAAAGATGGGTCATAACTGCACTGCGCATTGAATGCCCATTCTGTATCTAGCACAACATTAGCAGATTCATTGTTAGAAGGAGAGGCATCTGCAACAGCCATACCAGCCTCTTTCTTCTTAGCCTCTTTCGCAGCCAGCTTAGGACACGCTTTGATGACATGATCATTTCCCTTACAGTACTTGCAAAATGTCTTCTGTTTGTCACCCTTCTTCTCATCTTTGTCTTCCTTCTTTGGTTGCGCAGCATTTGCAGATTTCTGCTTACTAGAAGAAAAGCCAGCTTTACCTTTCCCGCTTCTCTGACTAGCACCGAAAGCTTGATCTGCGACACGCATACTATTCCTGTTTTGCCTTGACTGGTCTTCTTGCAGCAAAACAGAAACTAACTCCTCAAATGATAAGGCATTGGGATTGCCTTTCATCATCAAGCGAAGAGTGGAAGCAAAACCCTGATAAGAATCTGGTAGACCATTCAAAACAGTCTGCACAAGTGAACTGTCTGACAGGATTTCATCTGCAGAAATGAGCTGCTCTTTGAAATCCTTGATCTTTGTCAAAAAGCTATCCATAGAATCACCTTCGTTCATATGCTCATTCTCCAACTGTTTTCGGAGATAAGCAACACGAGCCTCATTTCTTGCCTGATACAATGTGGCAAGTACATCCCAAGCATCCTTAGAAGTCCTGCAGGAGCGAATATGTGGGATAATGGTACGTTTGACAGACAGCGCAATCAAGGCATGAGCCTGCGCATCTCTACCATCCCAACGAATCTGCTCTGCTGAAAGTGGTGGTTCCCGAACAGCTGCTACAGCACTTGTGCCTGCACCATCATCAACAGTACCTGTTTCTGATGTGTTTGCAGCATTCCCAGCCACAATAGGACATGCATCAATACCCTGCACAATATTCCATAACCCCTTTGCTACCAATACATGTCGCATCATATATGCCCACAATGGATAGTTGGTGCCATCCAACTTATCCTCAGCAGCCAACATGCGGAATACATCATTGTTGTCAGCCATGGCCAATGACTGTACTACTAGATGTAAATGCTGTCTGCAAGAGGTAAACCTGTATAAAATCGACCTGTGCTATATAGCACAGCCCAAAACAGACGAATGGGCACCTGTCCTGCAGATTTTAATCTTGACAGAAAATCTGCATAGTAGGACGATTTTGCCTGCGCAGTACTTGGAGTGCAAAAACGGAGGGCGAAATGACTTCAGATCAAAATTCTGAAACGACATATACTAACCTGCAGACGCTCGTGAAACCTCGTTGTAATCGGAGGAGATGAAGCGGCAGGTGCCGGTGATGCTGCCCGGGAGGAGGAAGCCTGCTCTGATACCAATTGTTGGAATTAGGGTTGCAGGAATGCACACACAACTTCAAGAAGATGAGGAAGCTTGAGCACAACACAGTAGTGTATTATGAGTGCCAAAAAATGAAAGATAACAAGCCCTAGAAGATAATGGGCGTATATACAATGCACGGGGGAAAAAACCTCCTAGTGAGGGAAAAAGTGCCCCGGCGGTCCTAAGTGTGTTCACACACATCACTACTATAATATGGTAACAATCATTTCTACTACGATGACCTCGATCCATACTCCTATCAATACGAAAATTCTTGTTAAGTCCCTTTATTTATGATTCAATTTTGATTTTAGATTCAACTAATTTTGGGGTTCTTTAGATTGGTCAGTTCCTCATAGAATCATGGGATAAAGATATTATAGAACTCATTATTAGATAACAATTCATTCAAAACATATCATTCATATCTTTAACACAATAATGGTCCATTAGATCAAAATTTCCATCCGAATAGTTCTCCATGGGAATTTCAATTATACAGATTATTAATTTGTCATCCCGTAACTTAATCCACTGGGTCAAGTGTTAACAATAGTAATTTGTCAGCACAATCCACTAATCTCATAGTAATTTGCTGAAGTCAATATCGTCATTCCAGTTACGAACACATGGGTTAGCCAACTGCCCAACCACTATAGTGATGGGATCCAATTAGGAATTTGGTTAGGTTTAGTCTCGGGTACCAGGGAAAAGAGTTCCCAGGCCCCCTAGCCAGATATTCATGCAAACTTAAAAGTAGTCATACCACTTACACACCCAATATGAAATTGCCTTTTCACAGATTCAGCCTGTGAAAAGGCAATATGAAATTGCCTTTTCACAGATTCAGCTGTCTTTAAAACAATCATTTAATGAAATCATAGTGTCACTGATCATAATCCTAAAAAATCTCCAGTTGAATCCTTAATTCCAATCATTCTTTCATCGGTGTACCTTTGGCATTATTCGCAACCAAAACGCTCACCACCTGTCCACTCAGGGGGCCTTTTTGATAGTTCCTAGCTCATAGTAACCGGCAATATATTCACATATCAAAATGGAATCTCCGATGAAGATCAGTAAGGTCAACCAACGGATCCATATAAAAGAGCCATGGACTCATCCATTGAGGATCTGCAAGGTGAATCAACCAGATCCATGAACTCATCCATTGAGGATCAGCAAGGTGAATCAACCAGATCCATGCCCGAATTCAAAAAATAACTCTTACTCCTTGTTCCAATATCTTCCTCGACGCACGTGTGGGTATCTTCGGTGACCCAGAGTCCGAGCACCGTATGGTCAGCACCCCCTAAGATCTTTCGCAGGTGACCTAGCGCTTCACTTATAGGCCGCTTCCTTGGTCCCTCATTCACCGTACCGGAAGCTCACCATTTTAATCGAACGGAGGCTGGTCAAGACCACGGCGGATCTTGCTATGCGAGACATCCTCCATTGACTCTCTGTCAGCTATTGCAACTTTATCAGATTAGGTCTCCACGACCTCATTCACAAGACGGTCAAAATGCTTCTCCAGCATTCTTGACATAAAACAATCATTCAAAAACAGATCATAAATACAATTTCTATAACAAACTCTCGTCTTTCCATATTGTTCCACATCAATTCTCATTTATTTCATGTGTATTCCCATTCTCATCACATCATTTTCCATTTCATCACACCTTTTCTCATTTATCCACATCAAATCTCATCCACTCGCATCTACCCATATCCACTCGCATCTACCCATATCCACTCACATGTACCCATATCCACATCTCATCACATCATTTTCCATTTCATCACACCTTTTCTCATTTATCCGCATCAGATCTCATCCACTCACATCTACCCATATCCACATCTCATCACATCACATTCATTCACATCTCATTTATTCAAACCACATCACATCTCATTCATTTTACCTCACATCTCATTCATTCACATCTATCCCGATTCACATCCCATCACATCACATTCATTCATATCCATCACATTCACATCCACATATATTTATGACACATCACATCACATTCACATTTATTCATATCCATCACATTCACATCCACATATATTTATGACACATCACATCACATTCTTTCACATACACATCTATATCCATTCTTTCACATACTCATTTACATCAATGCTTTCACATATATATTCACATCCATTCTTCACTTAAACATTTACATCAATTTTCATCACATATCATCCACTCATATCTCATATCATTCATTTGCATCCTGATTCACATGACGTCACATCTCATCCATTCATTCATATCTATTTGATTCTCATCACATCTTATCACATCTACTCACCTCACATCTCCTCGCCTCTATTCACATCACAATCTCCCATCCATTAATTCACACTTATCTGATTCTCATCACATCTTGATACATTTATTCACCTCACATCTAATCACCTCTATTCACATCACATCCATCCATCCATTCACATCACTCATTTGCATCCTGATTCACATGATGTCACATCTCATCTATTCATTCACATCTATTTGATTCTCATCACATCTTATCACATCTATGTGATTCTCATCACATCTTATCACATCTACTCACCTCACATCTCCTCGCCTCTATTCACATCACAACCTCCCATCCATTCATTCACACTTATCTGATTCTCATCACATCCTGATACATTTTGTCACCTCACATCTCATCACCTCTATTCTTATCACATCCATCCATCCATTCACATCTATCTGATTCACATCACATCTCATCACATCTATTCATCACTTGTATTCACATCACATCCATCCATCCATTCACATCTATCTGATTCACATCACATCTCATCACATCTATTCACCTCACATCTCATCACCTCACATCACATCCACCCATCCATTCATTCACACTTATCTGATTCTCATCACATCTCGCTACATCTATTCATAGAATTTAAACATAGAATTTAAGAGAATTCTAATTTTTGATATAAAGATTCTTTACGCATTTATTTATGCATAAAAATCAACTTCAGTGTGGGAATAACACTTTTATAAAAATCCTTTTATGCATCTATTTATGCATAAATTCAATTTTAAGAAAAATAACACTTTTGAAATAAAATTAAATCCTTTATGCATCTTTCTAGGCATAAAATCAATTTTAATGAGAATAACACTTTTGAAAGAAAAATAAATCCTTTATGCATCTTTCTATGCATAAAATCAATTTTAATGAGAATAACACTTTTGAAAGAAAAATAAATCCTTTATGCATCTTTCTATGCATAAAATCAATTTTAATGAGAATAACACTTTTGAAAGAAAAATAAATCCTTTATGCATCTTTCTATAAATAAAATCAATTTTAATGAGAATAACTTTCACTCCCTTGTTCAAGGGTTGAAATTCTGAAGTTGAATTCCAAGGGATAGAGTTTTGGGAAAAGGACATTTCTTCCATTCTAGAACTTCCCATATCCTGGGCTTGACCCTCATATCTTTTAGCGGCGGCGGAAGGTTGGAATCACCTTCTGGAATTAAAAACCGTTTGAAAGGTGATGGTGATGGTGCTGGCTTCGGCGGGACTTTGACATCAAAGGCCTTGGCGAAATCCTTCGCTATCCACACTGCTTTAGCCATGGAAACTGGCTTGTCATTCTTCACCAGAATATTCAAAGTTTGTTCAGTCCCCGAATGAACCTGGCCATTAGCTGTTCTTCATCCAGCGGTGGCGAGTATTTGAGGAGGAGAGCGAACGCTTGGTGATATAATTCAATAGTTCTGCTCCCCTGGGTTAACTCTAAGAATTTGTTCATCTTTGTTTCCAAAAAGCTGAGAGGACAGAACCTCGTCCTTAGGTAAATTTTGAGATCATTCCATGTCTGGGTATTCCGATCCAGATAGTTTGTCTCGCAGTGGTTTCTCCATGCCACTCTGGCTGTTTCTACTATCTTCAGCCTTGCAAGAGCCATTTTGCTCTTCTCATTATACCCAGTGACATCGAAGTACTCTTCCATTGCTTCGATCCACTTTTCCATAGCCTCACCCAAGTTTTCCTGAAAACAGAATCGTTCTCTAGGATAGCTTGTGGAACACTTGAGAAATTCAACACATAAATTCAACCATGAAAACACATGCTTTGCAGGTTTGCAGGTTTCAACAAAATCAAATAATTTGAACAAAAGCATAGTAAAAATAATACTTAGCTCCAAGACAAACATGCTGGGTACAATCTTCCCCCCCTTATGCGTGGCCTTCCCCACACAAGAGTATTTTTATTAGCTTCCAATCAAAAATAGGCCATAGCCTCCAAAAATATACAAAGTGTGCTTTTAGAGAGCACGACACTCTTCCACAACAAAAATAGAGTGTCCCAAAAATTGGGGCTAGGGTAAAGCCTTTAGGCTTTAATAAATTCAACATTATAAATGTATTTTTTCCAATGTATCAAATGGGAGTTTTCGACGGGATCCTTAGAATGGATTGGCTCCACAAAAATCAAGCTGACATTCACTATCATAATGGAACCATTTCTTTCCGTGACCTTCACGGAAGCAAAGTTCAAGGAACCAAAATTTCAGGATCCCCAAGTCTGCAATTAGTAAAAGCTTCTAAGCTACTAAAAGGACTTAGAAAGAAGCAGCTCATTTATGTTATCAAAATGAATCCAATAGACTCAAAGTTAAAAGCTAAAGAACCTGAATGGTTAAGTGATTATGATGATTTATTCCGAGCAGAATTAACAAAGATGTCTCCAATCCGGGAAGTAGACCATGAGATAGAATTGACCCCAGTAGCCCTGTGCACGTACAAAATACCAGTTCTTGAAGCCATCGAACTCAAGGAACAGCTTAGACAACTGTTAGAACAAGGGTTTGTAAGACCTAGTGTTTCACCTTGAGTTCTCTTTCAAAAAAAGAAAGATGGAACGCTAAGACTCTGTGTGGACTACAGAGGTCTCAATCAGCTGTGCTGACAGTTAAGAATAAGTATCCTATCCCTAGAATTGATGAGCTTCTAGATAGGTTAAGTGGAGCCCAGATCTTCACAAAGATAGATCTCAAATCAGGGTATTATCAGATCAAATCAGGATTAATGAGCAAGATATCCCGACCAAGACAACCATCAATACTCGGTATGGACATTATGAATTCACTGTCATGCCGTTTGGATTGACAAATGCCCCAGCTTCATTCAATCGCCTAATGCAGGACATTCTCAGAGAATACTTGGATGATTTTGTTCTTGTTTTCTTTGAGGATATTCTGATTTACTCAAAGAATGCAGCTGACCATGAAGCTCATGTCAGAAAAGTTCTTGAGATTCTAAGGAATCACCAACTCTTTGCAAAAAAGAGCAAATGCACTTTCTCTGCCGACCATGTTGAATACTTGGGCTTTCTAGTATCCAAAGATGTATTTTCTCCAGATTCTGCAAAAGTCCAAGCAGTCATAAATTGGCCTAAACAAAAAAACAGTGAAAGAAGTCAGGGGATTCTTGGGATTGACTGGCTGGTATAGAATTTTTATACCGACGTGTCAGAAAGTCAAGGCCGAGAGAGAAAAAATGCATGGGAAGTTACATCCATTAGACATCCCCCAAATGAAGTGGGAATGCATCAGTATGGATTTTATTACTAGATTACCTTCAGTGCAATCAGGTTACAACTCCATCTTCGTGGTAGTTGATAGACTAACCAAAGTTTCCCATTTGATTCCAGTAAAAGAAACCTACACTGCAGTGGATGTGGCCAGAGTGTTCCTCAAGGAAATCTTCAGATTGCAATGCCTACCTAGAAGAATAGTAAGTGATCGAGACCCCAAATTCACGTCAAGATTCTTAGCATGTTGAACTCAACATTCAAAGACAATCTCATTTTCTAAATTCACTAGAAGTTATAGTGTGGGCATTCTCTAGATAAACTTCTTTTATCTATAGCCTGCATATTTTGATGAGGGGAATCTCGTTCGCATTTTTACTTGTTGAAATCTCTTTCTTTAGAGTTCAAACAAGTTTATCTTGTTGTGTTCGGATAACAAAATTTGGATTTTTCCTTTGTTGGCATTTCTTTCTCTAGTTTCGTACTTTAGGTAGTCAACCTGATTGTTACGGATGGGCATATGTGACTCATCGAGACGTTGATGACTCTCTATGTTGATATGGGTAACTCGGGACGTCGATTATTCCATATGCAGATGTGGGTATGTCAGGGCACCGATGAATCCATGGTTTCTGCTGTTATAATGCCATGTTTTTCCTACTTATTCCGAATGGTTTACAATGAGGAAGTTACTTTGAATGTGAATTGCTCTGATCATCGACAGTCTGATGGGGGAAAACAGAGTGTATGAATCAGATTATAGTGTATATGCTTCGTGCATATGTCTCTAGAAAATCATCATATTGGGAAAAATATCTTATAATGATGGAATTTGCCTATAACAGTTTTAAATATACGACTATTGGTTTTAGTCCGTGCATACTTATGTATGGGTATCAACCCAGGGCACCTATTGATGTCGGTCTTAAGGACATCGAGCTTGATGCATCGAGGGATTTCTTGTGTGATATGCAGGAAATGCTGACCGAAGCTCAGGATTTTATCAGGAGTGCTCAAGATAGGGTACGATTTTATACTGATAGGGGATGCTCATCTCGGTCTTTTGAACCAGGAGCGTTGGTTTATTTTAATGTTCCTAAAGATTCTCAGACTTTGTTAATAGAAAAATGCTCAAATTTATCTCCTAGATATTGTGGTCCATTTTCGAATCCAGTTGCGTTTGAACTTAAAACTACCTCCTTATTTTCAAATCCGGTTGCGTTTGAACTTAAAACTACCTCCACATGTTAGAGTTCATCCAGTCTTTCATATTAATAGATTAAAAGGGAAACTGGGAGGTGAGGATAACACAGTTACTCCTCAAGAACTCGTTGAAGTTGAAGATTTATCCTATGTTCCACATGAACCTGATAAGGTACTTTGTAGTTGACTTATCCCTGAGGTTAAAATTAGGTGGAAAGATAGGGAAATAGAGGATTCGACTTGGGAGTCTGTTGAGATTGTTCAGCGCAGTTCTCCTTCTTTTCATTGCAAGAGTGCAATGTTTTGAGAGAGGGAAAGTATGTTATATGTACATTATGTGTGCATATACTAGGAGGCTAACCCACATTAGGCTTGTGAGCATGTGAGCATGGGAACAAGCTCTAGTGGAGCATGGGTTAGGACTAACCTTAAGGATTAAGGTTAGGGTCAGGCATCCAAGGGTCACACATGGGGAATGGAAAGTCAAGAGTCACTTGAGGGCCCTGCATGGAGCACACTCAAGGGGGCTTGGGGGCTTGGAGACTTATGCTATGATCTCTTGTGTAGAGGTCCATATCTACTCATCTACCATTTCACACTATAGCTACATGCTATTGGATTGGAGTTATACCTCTTGATGGTATGGGACATCAAGGTAGAGGTATGATTTATTTCATTTATAATTCATGTATGCATCCCTTGGGCTCGGGGGTGGTTGGGTGGTTGAGTTTATGCCTAATTTATGCATGTTTATGCATAACAATTATCTAGAGAGATCTTAGGGTTTTAATAGTCAGTAGAGAAAGTACACTTGCTCTTTTTTACAAAGAGTTGGTGTTTCCTTAGGATCTCTAGGACTTTACGCACATGATCTTCATGATCTACTGCATTCTTAGAGCATACTAGGATGTCATCAAAGAAGACAAGAACAAATTCATCCAAATATTCTCTAAGAATGTCCTGCATGAGGCAATTAAATGGCAATTAAACATTGCTGGGGCATTTGTTAGTACGAACGGCATGACCATAAATTCATAATGCCCGTATCGAGCTGTCTTGGGGATATCTTGATCCTTAATTCTGATCTAGTAATATCCAGCTTTGAGATCTATCTTTGTGAACATTTGGGTTCCACTTAACCGATCCAAAAGTTAATCAATCCTAGGGATATGATGCTTATTTTTTACTGTTAACTGATTTAATCCTCTGTAATCAATACAAAGTCTTAACGTTCCATCTTTTTTTTTCTGAAAGAGAATGAGCGCACCCCAAGGTGAAACACTGGGTCTTACAAATCCTTGCTCTAATAATTGCCTTAACTCCTCCTTAAGTTCTATGGCTTCTGGGATGACTGGCATCTTGTATGCAGGCTGGGATATCGGCTAAGCTCCGGGGGTTAGCTCTATCTCATGATCTACTTCACGAGTTGGAGGCATTTCAATTAGCTCTTTTGGGAATACATCAGCATACTCACTTAACTGTTCTGGTTCCTTAGCCTTGGATTTTCTATCTACTAGATTCATTTTAACAACATAGATAGCTTGCTTCTTTCTGAGTCCCTTTAGCAACTTAGACGCTTTGACTAATTGCGAAATTGGGGATTCAAAAATTCCAGTTCCTTGACTTTGATTCCTATGAAGATCGAGGAAAGAGATGGCTCCATTGTGACGGTGAATGTCAGCCTGATTCTTATGGAGCCAATCCATTCCAAGGATTCCGTCATAGATTCCCAAAGGTAAGACTCTGAACTAGCAGTCTATTACATTCCCATCTAGATTGAACTGAATACGGTCTGTCTCATGGTGTGTGAAAAGAATCTTCCCATTGGCTAATTCTACTTGCATAGGTTTCCCTGTTTTCTGCTCTAGGACTAACTTACGCAAACATCCTAGGGAAATAAAAGCATGTGTATTGTGCCTGAATCAATCAAAAGCTTAAAGTGCTTACCCTTGTACTCTGATGGAGTCTGAAGGATTGAGAACTGACAATTCTACCCTTGATGTTCAATGGCGGCATAAATCTATCCTCTTTCTTCCTCCACTACATCAGCTATTGTCGTGGCTCTGGCTACTGCTATCTGGGGTGGAACACTCTCTCTCTGGCTTCCCCAATTCTGGGAGGGGGATCTGAGACTACTTTGCATTGAGGCTGTAGGCTGATCTGGCATTCTTCTAGGGTTACCTTGATTTTGGTGAGAGGGACCTTGATTAGATTGATTTAAAGGAGTCGGCCTCGGCATTCTAGGACCTTGGCTTCCCTGGCCCATTGATATAGAAGGAGTTGGGCAATCCTTCAGCTGGTGCCCAAAACCTTGACAGCCAAAACATATGTTTTCACTTCGAAGCTCTTCCTTCTACATCCTGGAAAGAGCCAGAGTTCTAGAAAATGTGCTCCAAGGAAAAGACCTTCCTTCCACTCTAAAACTTCCCGTCTCCTGGAAAAGTGTCAAAGGTGAAACAGACTTTGAACTCAAATTCTAGCCATCATTGATGAAGAAAGTAAGGATTATGTCCAAAAAGAATGGCTAAACAATGGTAAAAAATAATGAAAACATTAATCTAAACAGAAATAACTATTAATACGAGGTATAATTATATTAATAATATGCGAATAACCGGCATCTATCTAATGTCAGCACCACAAAACGTACTTTAACATTAAATAACCCACGAAAATATTAAATTCTCGAGAAAAGAAAATATTATCATAATTTTTTCCAAATTTTTCCTAGTTTTATAGGGCCTCAAAATATGATAATTTTGAATTCCACCAAACCTATCTTATGGCATTCCAGACCTATATTTTTTCAGAAAATTTTTAGCAATTTAGATTTACCAAAATACCATTGATATTTTAAAAATATCAAATTTTTAGGATTTCTAAAAATAATTTCTAGAAAATTCCTAATTTCTCTTAAGAATCCCATCATTCACAAAATTTCCAATTGCGCTTGACAATTCTCAAATCTAATGAAAATTTACAATTTTAATGGATTTTCTAATTTTTTGGGTTAAAAAATATATATTTTAAAGGAATTTGAATGATCACGAGTGCCCAACTGGACACACCACATGCCAAACATCAACCCCACATTTTCCAAAAATTTTAAATAACCTTTGTCTAGTTTTCTACTAATTTCTTAGAATTTTTTGAAATTTTTAATTTACCCCGAACGTATTTAGAATACGAACGGTCAAAAAATTTCGGAATCCCAATAGTCTTCCCGGAGTACAAAAAGCCAACAGTTTCAGGAAAATGAAAAGACAAAAAAAATCAGAATGTGAAAGGTCAAAATTTTTCGGAATCCGAAAGGTCAAAAGATTTTCTGGAATTCGGAAAGCCAAAAGGTTTCATGGGAATGCGAAAAGCCAAAGGTTCCAAGAAAATAAAATTTCAAAAAATTCCAAAGATTATTTTTTTCTCAAATCTCATATTTTCTCATAATTTTCAGGCTTTTTTCCAAGTTTTTTTTTTTGAAAAACTTTCAAAAGCTTTTTTTGGGAATTAAAAAGAAAAACTCCCTTTTTTAAAAAGAAAATTAAAAAAACCAAATTTTAATAAGCTTTAATAAAAAGCTTATGATTTTTTTTGGGGGGGGAGCGATTTTCACCCACAGGCTGTGCCTGCAGCCTCTCCCCTGCATTCGCATTTTGAAACCAAGAGAGAGGGAGTCCTCTCTCCTCTCCCCTCTCTCCATTCAATTCTCTCTCCACCCCCTCCTTCTCTGTTAACAGAGAGGAGGATTAAAGATTAATTAATCTTTTGATTAACAAATTTAATTTAACCAAGCTTAATCAAAATTAAAAAATAATTATGATTAGTGTTTAATAAAATTGTGCCTATTAAGAGGCGTTCACACGGCCGGGAGAAAAATAGAAGAGAAATTCAGATTTGAGAGACGAAGAGGATCCCACACACATGGGAGAGCATTCCATGCTTCAATTGGCTGCCCCCCTCTGCATTTTAGCGGAAATCGGTAAGAAATTTGATAGCATATCTGCGGGGAAAACCTGTAAAAATTTATAAAAATATATTTTTAACCATAAAAATGCTCTAAAAATTTTTAAAAATTTAGAAAAAATCCTAAAAATTATAGAAATTGAAGGAATTCATTCTGCCAAAAATATCTGTTATGAAATACGTGGTATTTTGGTAAAAATTTCCATTAATGCTTATTTTAAACCATAAAAAATAGGAAAAAATAGCATTAAACTCACGAAATTTTCCCGCAATGTCGATTCGTCCATTGAATAGTAGTAACACGCATTCCAACCACCATATCGATGATCCATGTGCAAATCATCAACACAAATTAATAAAATAATATTTTTATTTAGTAAATATTAAAATTTACTTCAAAAAATACCAAAAATTACAATAAGAAAGAAAAATAGCAACAATTAACTAGAGATTGCTCTGATACCACTGTTAAAACCCTAAGATCTCTCTAGATAATTGTTACGCATAAACATGCATAAACTCATTCACCCGACCACCCCTGAGCCCAAGGGATGCACACATGAATTATAATAAAGTACAACATACCGTTACCTTGATGTCCCATACCATCAAGAGGTATAACTCCAATCCAATAGCATGTAGCTATAGTGTGAAATGGTAGGTGAGTAGATATAATCCTCTATACAACAAGAGAACATCATATCATAACCTAGACTCAAGATAACATAGCCTTAGCCTCGAGATAACATAGCCTTAGCCTCAAGATAACATCAAGAGACTATCCCTTGAGTGTGCCCCATGCCCCTATTATATAGGAGGGCCCTCAAGTGACTCTTGACTCTCCATTTCCCATGTGTGACCCTTGGATGCCTGACCCTAACCTTAACCCTTAAGGTTAGTCCTAACCCATGCTCCACTAGAGCTTGTTCCTATGCTCCCATGCTCACAAGCCTATTGTGGGTTAGCCTCCTAGTATATGCACACATAATGTGCATATGACACCTTGTGTGGTCTAATATATCAAAATAGAGATAGAAAGGTTGTGTTTATTACTAAACACCTTAGAGTCAAATATTCACGTCTTTGAGAGTTAAATAATCACATCTTTTACAGTCAAATGTTTATGTAAGATTCCTCCTCAGCCTTAATAATGAATAAGCTTTTACTTCAATCCCATGTAATCATTCCCTATTTCAGAATACAAGAAAATATTATTTTTCCTTGTTTTTACCTAGAGAGAAGAAAAATTCTAGAGAGAAGTAATTCAATATTGAGATATTTTTAGATATAAAAATTCTCCTAATATAAAAACTATATTCCCCTGAAATAGAAGTTCAAAATAAATTCTCCAAGGTGCATAAGGAATCAATTAAAAATGATAAAAGGGACCTTAGCCTAAGGGTCTAGATTTTCAAAAATATTTGGATTATGGTCCAATTAAGGTTCCAATGGGTCAATAGGATTAATCCAAGTGTTGGGATGAGATAAATCCAATGAATAAAAGAAAATACCCAAAAATGAGAAAATGCTCACATAATAAGATAAAGAGTTGAATGAGTACAAGGTTTATTAGCTAAAAATTAAGAGATATTACTAAAAAAATGAGATATTTTGGAGAAATGATGAATTTTTGACACCTTGTAATAAGGAGAGGGAGACCTTTGAGGTAGGCGCCTCCTTCACATGTGTGGAAGGGTTTTTAATTCAGAAACATTGTGATATTTTTATCTCTCCTCTCTCCTGGATCAAACTGGATCAAAAGGGGACCCAAACTAGTCCAAATCTTATCCAAATTTAGTCAAATTGGATCAAAAGAGGACCCAAACTGGTCCAAATCTTATCCAAATTCAATCAAGCAGAAGCTGGAAAATTCTAGAACCTAGTTGGAATCAGTTAGTGGCCTCCCTCACCTATAAATGGAACCTCATTCTTTTGTATTCTCATCTGTGAGCTACACCATGCTAGTATTACATTAAAATAATCATATTTTCTACTATCCCTTAAAAATCCTCTACTTTTGGGGAGCTTGGAGCTTCTCTCTCTCTTCAACAACTCTTGGAGCTCTCTTCTCCACTTGCTAAACCAATTGATTGGTTGGGGGCTTCACTTCTAGAAAAATAAGCAAGCTAATCTTTGAGGTAAGAATGAATTTTATGGTTTTTTATTAATTTTCTCAAATGACTTCTCTTCTCAACCCCTCTCAAGCTTGAGAAGTTTCTAATTGGTTGTTTTAAATTCAAATCAAGCTTTCCCTAAGAATTTTAATGTGTAATCAAGAAAAAATTAATCTTTATGCTTATTTAGAATGCTTTCTTATGTATATCTCTCTCTCTCTCCAACAAGAAGAGTCATTCCTATGGCTAATTCTTTAGCAAAAGAATGCTTTTTCATTGATAAATTATTATTTCAAAACCAAACTCTAAGCTTGTTAAGCTAGAGGATAAGAAAATGATATTTTTTATGCTTTTATATTAACAAAATAATGGTGAATTCTTTTAGATTATTTATAAGTAGTTAAAAAACTACATTAATTGATTCTAAATGAGAAAGAGATAATCCTATCAATTTGGGAAAAGAGAAATAATGGAAATAGCTTAATCTAGTAGATTAATCATAATTAAGTTTATAATTATGGGTAAAATTATGATTTGAATTCATAGATTAGATCTAAGATTAAGAATAGATCTTCTATCATATTTGTATTACAATGTTTTATTCTTTTAAGAAAAAATTAAAAATTATCAGTAATAGCAGCAAAGCTATGGTAAAATTTTCAGAAAATAATACATATCTTATTTTTATGCATAATGCTAAAAGAGGATTTCCTACCATATTCTAGGATTGGACATCCTATACAAAAAGAATGATTTTTATCATATTTATGGAAAATAAATTTTTAGTATTTATGCATAAATAATTAATTAAAGAAAAGAGAAATTTTTGGTAAATTTATTTTTATGCAAAAAGAGGAATTCCCATGATAATTAAGATCCAAGCAATTAAATTCAAAAGGAGAATTTTTGGCATATTTGAAATAATTGATATTTTTATTTAATTAAAAAAAAGAGAAATTTTAAATAAATTTATTTTATGATAAAAGAGGAATTCCCGTGACATTCAATTATTTAAATGCAAAAAGAGGGATTTTAAGCATATTCAAAAAAATGAATATTTATATTTAATTAAAAGAAGAATTTTTATGGTATTTTAAGTAGAGAAAGGTTTAAATTAAATTTTGGTGACAAAAGAGGAATTTTCACCATAATTTCATCTAGAGATTTAGGGTTGATAATTAAGTTGGTAGAAAGAATATTCTTAGATATTTTATGTGGATAAATCACCAAATTAATATTTACCCAAAATTAGATTAATGGAAGAAGAGTATTTTTATAAAAATCAGATATTCTCATATAGAGCCATTTCTTAATCTATTATGGTTATAGGAAAGAATTAAATTCATAAAGTTGGAATTTTCCTTATGGTTAGAAGTTCAGTAGATGTTTATTTGAAGAAAATCCTTGGAATCAAAGTTAGAAGTAAACCGAATAATTTTGGT
The DNA here is from genome assembly GCF_041138505.1 of Cibotium barometz. Classification (NCBI taxonomy): domain Eukaryota; kingdom Viridiplantae; phylum Streptophyta; class Polypodiopsida; order Cyatheales; family Cibotiaceae; genus Cibotium; species Cibotium barometz. The sequence continues at coordinate 56,688,735 of NC_141070.1, forward strand.
TAGACCACGGCTGTCTGTGAGAATGGTGGCCAGTAAACTACTTGCCCATCTCTCGATCTGAATCAAGCAAATCAAGCAAAAACCTCATGACCAATTTCAGTTCTTAATACAAAAAATAAACTACCGTTGAACTAGCATAGTTTTCCCTTGACCGAAATCACCAAGAATCTAGTTGGAAATTCAGTCAAATGATGGGTAGATTACCCTGATGAGAGATCAATGATTCTCATTAAGAAAATCTGGATTAAGGGAAAAGGGTTTTGTGGAGCCAATCTCGAACTGAGAATTCTACTTTCATAGAACCTCTGTTTTCTTTTAAAGGACTGTTTTACGCCAAAATGCTGGAGGAAGCATTTGGTATGTGTTTAACTAAGAAAAGGCTCGTTGCAACAGCTGGTGGGGAGTCGTCGAGGGACGCCACTCGTGGTAAAGCCTGCCGATGTCTTGACCAGCCTCGGTATGGTGTTAAAATGGTGCACTTCTGGTACAATGGGCAAGGACCGACAAAGCGGTCCCTGATTGAAGTGCTGGGACACCTAAGTAGGATCCTAGAGGGTTCTGACCAGGTGATGCACGGGCTCGCGGTTGCTAGGACACCCATGCGTACATCGAGGAAGATATGGATAAACTGAAAAGAATGACTTTTGTGAACTGAATTTTGATATTGGATCTCGTTGGGTTGACCAGCTGGTCTTCAACGGAGAGTCCGGATGATATATTTTGTAAAACAATGGACTCAATATTTTGGAGGATTATGATGAGTAATACTATAATTTCATTGAAAGATTATTTTAAAGACGGCCGAATCTGTTATAATGGCAATTTCATATTGGGTGTGTAAGTGGTATGCCTACCTTAAAGTTTTGCTTGAAGCGCGGCTAGGGGGCCTGGGAACTCTTTTCCTATAGCCTCTTGACTAAATGCCATGGGACATTTAAGAATCTCCACCATGGGATCTATGGATGTAAGCAGTTCAGAGGTATCGAGGATGATGTGGGAAAAAAGCGGTGACTCTATGGACCAAGTGCAAGTCTCTTCTTTGATCTGACCATGTGACTTTCGGGTTCGGTCGGATCAGTTTGAATAGTTAAGACTTTGACTCTTTACATCAATTCTCTCGTTAGATGATTTCCCTGGTGGAATCGCCCGTGCCTTCTGGGCGAGGAAATTTTTTTCAAGTTCGGTTTCGGAGGAACCACCGGGCTAGTCTCTTGTCGGATATCTGGGGCGAGGCCCTGGGTGTGGATCCCTACACCACGCGAGAGGCTAACGCTGCTTCCGCTGCCATTGCCCTCGGAGGGGGCATCACGAGGAGGGGGCGGGGGTCTCACAGTTGGTATCAGAGCTTTGTTAAAAGCTAATAAGGAAAAATGAATCAGAAATTTAAAATAAAAACTCAGAAAGAGCATTTACATATTGTACGCTTATCCGCCCGGTATTCTCGATCTCACCCAATCACAAGATATGACTGCTTTCGCCTTCGAGTATCTCATCTGATAGATGCATAAAAAAAAATTATTATGAAAGTGTTACTTTCATCAAAATTAATTTTTATGCATAAATAGATGCATAAAAGAATTTTTATTATTATGAAAGTGTTACTTTCATCAAAATTGATTTTTATGCATAAATAGATGCATAAAAGAATTTTTTTTTTTAATTTTTAAAAGTGTTACTTTCATCAAAATTGATTTTTATGCATAAATAGATACATAAAAGAAATTTTTATTATTATAAAAGTGTTACTTTCATCAAAATTGATTTTTATGCATAAATAGATGCATGAAAGAATTTTCTTTTATATAAAAGTGTTATTTCCATAGAAGTTAGATTTTATGCATAAATAGATGCATACAGAATTTTTATATCAAAATAAGAGTTCTCTTTAATCCTTTGTTTAAATCCCATGAATATTGGTAAATGAATAAGTAAATACTCTATGAGAGAAAATTCTACCGTTTCATATTCTCTAGGATGGTAATGAGAAAACTCAGAAAAACTATTGAAGTCAAAATTTTAGATAAATGATTAATTTATTCCTCATAGGAATTCGTGTGATTAGTTTTGAATTCAGTTAAGCGAATACTCCATGAATGAAATTTAGTAAAGTAGTAATTGAAATATTACCCTTTGAGAAAGATAGTTTAGGGAGAACCTTTCCAGACTCAAACCCTAAATCAGACTATGACCAAGACATAACTCCTTCGTCAGTTTCAAGAAAAGACGATGTGACCAGTTTAGAAAAATTCACTCAAATCACCCACCGAATCTAAAATCAAGTTGACCCTTTGATTTTGATTTGAGGATCAAGGTTACAGAATTCGAGGAATTCTGTTTGGAATTCAGACCTGTAATCAGAAAGTCTTGGGATACGGATTTAAGATATACTCATTATATTCAAAAGAAAATCAAAACTAAAAACTTGCATAGAAACCCTGTTTTCTTAAAGGACTGTCTTACGCCATAATTCTAGAGGGAGCATTTGGTATATGTGTTTTTCTAAAGGAAATTCGGTTGCAACAGCTGGCGGGGAGTGTTCAAAGGACGGCTCACGCGACAAAAACCTGCCCAGGTCTTGACCAGCCTTGGTATGGTGAAAAATGGTGTGCTTCTGGTACGATGGGCAAGGGCCGACGAAGCGGTCCCTGAGTGAAGTGCCAAGACACCTAAGAAGGATCCTGGAGGGTTCTAACCAGGCGATGCACGGGCTCGCGGTGCTTAGGACACCCATGCGTATGTCATGGAAGATATATATGTATGATGACAAAAAAATATTGTAATCTATTTCTGGATCTCGTTGTTGCTGACTAGCTGGTCTCGAAGGAGAGTCCAGAAGAGTGATACCTGTTTTTGAGAAACAAAGATTGAATGGAAATTTTGAGTTATGACATCTGTAACCAATAATCGTTTGTCAATGGATTGTTTTATAAGTTAAAGTTTAAAGAGGAGTGTGTGTGTATTTGTATTCTAAAGCAAAAGTTAAGAAAGGCATTCAATTATGGGTGGGTGAGTACTTGTCTAGTTCTACCAGTTCCAGTGGTTGGGCGGTGGCTAATCCATGGGCCGGCTAGAATCAGTAGAGTTTTAATAATAAAATTGATTAATAGGGATACACTTAGAATTCGAGTAGTAAAATAAAAGCCTGAAGACTTCTCTAATGAATAGATCAACGACTGTGCCTGATTCAATTAGGAAAAAAGCGTTGATCCCTTCAAGTTAAGTCTGTAATAGTTTCCCTTCTATCTGGTTTATACACATGAAGGTTAGTTCAGTATCTTGACCTTTGGAATCGTCCCCGTTTTTTGGGCATGGAAAATTTTCCCGGTTTTGGTTTTTGAAATTACCATGAGCTTAGTCTCGTGCGCCCAGACATTCGAGGGCAAGGCCCTGAGTGGGAAACCGTGCCCCACGCATGAGGGAGCTGCTTCTGCTGTGCCAGCTACCGGGAATCCCGGTGTGCGGAGGGGGCATTGGGATCCCACACATTTCAAGGATTTATATTTCCCAGACCTAGCGGAGAGATGGCAACACAAGTGGTTTACAAGGTAGTATGTCCACGCCTCTTGCGACCAGCACGTGATGCTGAGGGAAAATATCTCGTTGGCGGATTATTGGAAGATCAGGGTGTCCAATTTTGTCCGGTTTAGGACAATGCTTGGAGAGAAAAGTTGGGGGGACAAGGTACTTCAAATGAGATCAAGCAACTAATAGAAAATACACATACACTCAAATTAACCCAATATAACTTAAATTAATATAAATTAGTCTAATTAATCAAACGTAATTAAAAATATGATGAAATGATTTAAAACATCATATTTTCATACTTAGAGTGATCCATTTTTTTTCCATAGATGCACCACTACAAAAACACTAGTCCCTATAAGTTTTAGATGATTTGCATCAAAAATGTAATTTTACTAATAAAATTATTAATATTTGCAGGCCTTCTAATAACTTGGAAGAATTTTGGAAAAGAGACCATTAAAAATCTAACCATTGGATTTGCAATTTTGACTAACCACCACATTCTAATAATGTCTCACTATCTACCACTCTTTTGATCTACAAGATTGAGCATTTTAAGTAGTAGCGATCGTGGGTACAAAAAGTGGCATATTTTATAACACTTTAAAGACCTTGAAATTTTTAAAGAAAATAGATAGATAGCTTAAAATTTTCTCAAAAAATCAAGTTAAGCTCTATATTATGTGAAGATATAAGGTCTAAAGTGGGAATTGCATATGAGCTTATATGTAAAACATATTAGCATTTTTTGGAATCGGTCCAAATTTGGGACAGGGTATTGGGAAAACCAAAGAGAGAGGGTTCTACCTCAGACTGCAACAGTTAGAGCCGTCACTATAGCTGAGGAAGTGGAGGAAGAAAATGGACAGATCTATGCCGCAATCGAGCATCCGGGGAATAATCATCAATTTTCAGTCCTCCAGACTCCAGAAGCAATTCAAGTTTTTGATGATTGATTCAGGCAGTACTCATTCTTTTATATCCCCAGGATGTCTGCATAAGTTAGTCCTAAATTAAAAATCAGGCAAACCTATGCAAGTGGAGTTGGCCAGTGGAAAGATTCTTTTCACACACCTTGAGACAGACCTTATTTAGTTTAGTCTAGATGGGAACGTAACAGAGTGCCAGTTTTCAAAGTCCTACCCTTGGGAATCTATGATGGAATCCTTGGAATGGATTGGCTCTATAAGAATCAGGCTGACATTCATTGTCACAATGGAACCATCTCTTTCCTTGACCTTCACGGGAATAAAGTTCAAGGAACTGGAATTTTCGGATACCCAGTGCTGCAATTAGTCAAGGCTTCTAAATTGTTAAAAGGGCTCAGAAAGAGGCAAGCTGTTTATGTCATTAAGATGAATCTAGTAGATATAAAATGCAAGGCTAAAGAACCAGAGTGGTTAAGTGGTACGCAGATGTGTTTCCAGAAGAGCTGTGACTGAGATGCCTCTGTCTCGCAAAGTAGATCATGAGATCGAGTTAACCCCCGGAGCTCAGCTAGTAGCCCAGCGTGCATACAAAATGCCAGTCCGTGAAGCCATGGAACTTAAGGAATAATTAAGACAACTGTTAGAGCAGGGATTTGTCAGACCCAGTGTATCACATTGGGGTGCGCCCGTTCTCTTTCAAAAGAAGAAAGATGGAACGTTAAGACTCTGTAGTATTGACTACAGAGGATTGAATCAATTAACAATTAAAAATAAGTATCCTATCCCTAGGATTGATGAACTTCTAGATCGGTTAAGTGGGACCCAAATGTTCACAAAGATAGATCTCAAATCTGGGTACTACCAGATCAGAATCAAGGAACAAGACATCCCGAAGACAGCATTCAATACTTGCTATGGGCATTATGAGTTCACAGTCATGCCGTTTGGATTGACTAATGCCCTGGCGACGTTTAATCATCTTATGTAGGATATTCTCAGAGAATACTTGGATGATTTTGTTCTTGTCTTCTTTGATGATATCTTGGTATACTCTAAGAATGTTGCAGATCATGAAGATCATGTGCGCAAGGTCTTGGAAATCCTAAGGAAGCACCAACTCTTTGCAAAAAAGAGCAAGTGTTCTTTTTCTATTGAGCAGGTGGAATACTTGGGATTCATAGTGTCTAAAGATGGGATTTCTCTTGACCCTGCAAAGATCCAAGTAGTCGTAGAATGGCCGAAACCCAAGACAGTAAAGGAAGTCAGAGGATTCCTAGGATTAGCATCCCCTTTAACTAACCTTCTCAAGAAGAGTACCGTATTTCAGTGGACTGCAATGTGTCAGAGTACCTTTGATAAGCTGAAGACAGCCTTAGTAACCAACCTTGTCCTTAAATTGCCATATTTTACCAAACCTTTTGAGGTAGTTATTGATGCCAGTGGGTTTGCCTTAGGCGGTGCTCTTAAGCAAGAAGGTCATGCAGTGGCGTGTGAATCCAGAAAACTCAGAACACATGAGAGAAATTATGCCGTCCATGACTTGGAGTTACTCTCGGTAGTTTATGCTCTAAAGTTATGGAGACATTATCTTTTGGGACAAAGGTCACCTTGATGACAGATCATCAAAGTCTGAAGTGGATCTTAACCCAAAGGGATCTCAATATGCGTCAAAGGAGATGGATGCAGACCTTGAAGGAATTGTATTTACTCAAGCCAAAGGAGAGCTTACAAGCTCCATGTAAGCTAATTTTCTTACTTTATTTACATATTTTAATGAAAAGTCTATGGTTTTCTTGATTTTTATGTTTTGCTTATGTTGAATTAAATTCAAATGCTATGCCTTTGATAAAAAGGCCACCCCCTTCTCTTCTTTACATTCCAACCTTTCTTAATCCTAGAAAGATTAACTAAGGGATTAATTAAACTCTTCTTATTGTTTACTCTCTTGAATTAAGAAAATTATGTAGATTAGAGTTCTTTAAATCTAATTTGGCTTAATTTAAGTTAAATAAAGAATGATAAAAATGAGAAATGGTCAGTCATACAAAGGAGGTTATGGCAAAATTTTCCAGAATTTTGTGGAAAAGAAAGTTTGTTTTTATGTTATTCCAAAAGAGTAATTCCCACCATTTTTGCATCTAAAAGAAATATTCGAATTACTCCATGTACATATTCACCTATGAATATGCATGGATATCACTAATATTAATTATTAAATTTGATTTCTATGCATAGAAAGATGCATAAAGGAATTTTTATTAATATAAAAGTGTTATCCTTATTAAAATTGATTTCTATGCATAGAAAGATGCATAAAGGAAATTTTTTAATTATAAAAGTGTTATTGTTATTAAATTTGATTTCTATGCATAGAAAGATGCATAAAGGAAATTTTTTTAATTACAAAAGTGTTATTCTTATTAAAATTGATTTTTATGCATAGAAAGATGCATAAAGGAATTTATTTTTTTTATAAAAGTGTTATTCTTATAAAAAATGATTTTTATGCATAAATAGATGCATAAAGAAATTATTTTTATTTTAAAAGTGTTATTCCTATTAAATTTAATTTCATGCATAAATAGATGCATAAAAGGTTTTTTTTTAAGTGTTATTCCCATTGAAGTTGATTTTTATGCATGAATAGATATGTATCAAAATTAGAATTCTCTTAAATTCTATGAGTAATTGATAAATGAAAAATTAAATACTCTAAGAGAGAAATTTCTATCGTTTTATATTCACACGGATTATAAAAAGAAAATTTAAGAAATCTATCGAGATCGAAATATTCAGATAAATGATTAATTTATTCCTCATTGGAATTCATAACTAATTTAGAAATAAATTAAGTGAATATTCTGTGCGCTTTTGCCGCACAGGTCGTAGCTAGGGACTTGCCGAACACCGTATGCGAGCCACGAATGGCTACAAGCATACAACCAGGAAAGCAATCTCAAACAGAATGCAAAGGTGTGTCACTCACCGCTCAAACCGCCGCCGTGAAAGAGGAGCCACCGTCGCCGCTCTATCGCCTCGCCGCTGCTGCCGTGCCGCTACACAGTGCTCGATCGCTCTCACTCTCTCTCTCTCTCTCTCTCTCTCTCTCTCTCTCTCTCTCTCACACACACACACACACGCAAGAGAAGGAAACCAAGAGGATAAGGCAAGAGCACTCTTGTATTCAACACGAGAATAATGGTTTTAGGGTTACATTTGACTCTTATAGGTGACTTGGCCGTTCACACATGGGCGCCCATACATGGCCGGCCGATCCTAATCCTTATCCTATTGATATTCAAAGTGCACCTCTCATCGGCGATCACCCAATCCCTTTATCCTTTGCATATGGTGCCGACAAGCCTAGCCCCATGACTCAGAATAGTTAAACTGATTACATGACGTAAAACATAGTACGTCTCAATGTCCGTCATAGGTTAACATGCCCCCCTTCCTGATGTAGATTCCGTCCTCGGAAGCTATGGTATGGTAAGCTCGATAGGGTTGTTGTGGTAGACCGTCTGCAAAACATGGAAGTAGAGTGAAAGTATGCTGGAATTCATGTAAAGTGTATAAATTCAAGCATGTTGGACCACAATGGACACCTGTACAACCAACTAACAAGCACTATACCTCGAGAGGGACATCAGTGTGAAAAATTAAAGACTCGTTTAAGGAATCCAAACTTGAAAAAACTTGAAAACACTAACCTACACACCAGTCACCACACTACTACTGAGGATACGGTAAGAGGATGTTGTAGAGTCCTGGCTCTAGCCCTAAAGCTAAGCCTCTATCCGCATCATCCAAATAAATAAAGTCAACCTCAATAGTGCCATGAGTTTCATCCGTCCATTCATCATTGTCAGATATTTCCTTTTCATTTTCCCATCCACATAAACTCATCAAGAATGTAACCATGCGAGGATAGTCATCTTGTGGTGGAAAAGGAAAGCATTGGGCTATCGGGGATATGTCCTCTACGGAGTAGGGGTCAGTCATGGTCAATAGGTGAATTAGCCATTCTAATTCCTCAACATTTTCCTCTCTGGCTAGTACATCTTATGATCCCATTCAGTTTCAATTACAGGATAGCACATGTGAAATATCTGAGAAAGGTATAGATGATACCTCTCACCAAAGGTGGAAGTGGATGAAGTGTATGATGATCGTGCATCTGCCATATCTGCAAACACAGATATAGCATCAGTAGGTTTATGACAGGTCAATCTAGTTCTTGATTGTATATACGGATATTTCTGCTCTTAACGTGCTCTTGCTCTTTTTACTATTTTTTGCTTTTCTTTTCTTTTCTTTTCTGTGTATGAAGCTATATATATACATCCCCTTGAATTTGGCAATTACATGGTCAGGGGAGAAGGTGAAGGAGGAAGCATTAGAATGTCGAGCGTGATGTCGAGCGTGAGTACATGCTCCCCCTTTCCTTGGGTATATCATATTTTTTTGCAATGATGTTGCAGCCTCTTGGAACCAATTTGTCCAGCGGGTCATAGGTTGTGATGTGGGCAGATAGCATTTTATGACCCTTGTGGCCACATCCAATTGCAGAGATGTTAGTGTACGCTTGTTGAAATTTGAGCATAATGATGAGCTAGGGTGGATCATACACTAGAATCAACATGATTAACAAAGTGATTAAGAAATGATTAAGACGTAATTAGTGAATAATTAGCAGATAGATTAATGTAGGCATGGATACTCAAAAACCAGCAAATTCTCATTAGGGCTATGCCTCAATTTATAGTGTTTACATCAAGCATCAAATCCCCTTGATTTCTCCATGATTCACTCCCTGAATATCTCCACCTTTTGCCTGATTCTCTCCACCTCTTCTCTTTTCCCTGATTATCTCCCAGAATATCTCCACACTCCTAAATTCCCTCATGCTACCCATTATTCTCTCCCAGTAGATTCTCCTAACCTTTTCACAGGTTCTTTCACAATTACATCTCCTCTTTTACAGCCTCTATCCAAGAGCTTGTTCCCACACACACCCTATTCACTTGTATATTTCAACACCTCCCCTCAAGTGAATAATCCTAGCACACCTAGACCCTATACCAAGTTTGCCTCCCCTTACTTGGTAGTCCGCGACCAGTGTCTACTCCTCCCCTCAAGTTATCTCAGCACACCTGGACCCTGTATCAAGTTTCTTTCTTACTTGACAGTCCGCGACCAGTGCCTCAAGTCCCTAAACTCCATAGTCCTTGACACTCTCTCTCTCTATGTGTCCAAGGCTACTATAAGTGCCCGCGACCTTGACTAAAGTGCTGCTCACACATACATCTACCACGTGGCCTACATCATCGGTGGCTCAGAGGTGGTTTTACTTTATTGGGGCAGGTTACATTGGGTTGTGGGCTCTCTCTCTCTCTCTCTCTCTCAGAGATTTTCACATGGCTCCTCACTCTTTGGAGCCTCACATCTTCTCTTGTCTTCAGTCTTCTTATCGTGGCAGCATCTCTCCACGCGTCCGTCTCTTCTTCCAGTCTTCTCGGGGCAGCTTCTCTTCTTGTGGCAGCTTCTCTTCTCGTGTCCATGTCTTCCTTCAGGTCTTCTTCTTGCTGTGGATCCTCTTCTTGGGAAGAGATATTCTTCTTCTTTTATGGCTGGGACCATGAGCTCGTCCGTCAGGTCATTTTGCTCCATGTGAGCAACATATTTCAATGTTTTGCTGACGTTTCCTTTGGGCTTTTTATGTTTATTTTGTATCATTATGCAATGCAAACCCAAATTTATGTGGGAGGTCTTACCTCTTGCCTTAATCTGGACAAGGGCAGTGTCTGTTCCCATTTTTACACTGATAAACTGTGCCCAATACATAATGCGTATAGCATTCATTCTCATGCACATTCCAAATGCAACTCTGGCTGTGAATAATCTTGAATTTGAGTGAGATTTACAGGCATTAACCAAGGGTTAAATGCAAAATGATGATTTTCACAAATTTTATCAGCACAATTTTCCAGAAATTACACTAAATTAAGGGTAACCAATTTGTACGGGATGGTTGGAGTATCAAACCAACTCCGATTTGAAATCTGAAGTTATAGAGATCTGTATCAGATACCTAATGGTTAATTTGAACCCTCAATTGCACCAACGTACAGTGATTAGCACTGATTAATCACTGATTAGCAAATTAATGCTCTGGTTTGTGTGCAGAAAACAGAGTATGCGGGGAGCCCAAATCTGGTGCCTTCCACTTCAAATGAGCTCAAATGCTTTCAAAGGCATCAATAGCAATGATTCTAGTAGAGGATTAAGCCAAGAAACACAAGATTTGACCAAATAATGAAAGCTTAATCTCTGTTTTACCAAAGTCACCTGCAGATTTGATGAAGAGCTTGGATCTCTCTGTGGACTTGATGAAATTGATTTCTGTCTTCACCAGCTTGTAGAGCATGCTTGAAAACCCCCGGGGCTAAGAGGAATTGAAGCAATTTGATTTGATGAGCTCAAGATTTGCAAATCTATCAGAAAAAACTGCGCTGAATGAAATCGTGATTTCTCCCTCATGCGCCGGCGGTTTGCGCTTCTGTCTGGCTTGGCTGGAGCCCAAGTGAGTTAGCTATTATGTGCTAGAAGTTCTTACCCTAATTTTGAGTGTGCTAGATGCTAGAGACCCTCCACTGGCTGGGGGTGAAGGGGAAGATGAAAAACTCACTAAAAACTGATTTTTTTGCTAATTACTTACTAATCCTGGTTAATTCACTAATGGGCTCATAAATCTGGTTGATTCTAGGCATGGCTCTGATACCATGTTAAAATTTGAGCATAATGATGAGCTAGGGTGGATCATACACTAGAATCAACATGATTAACAAAGTGATTAAGAAATGATTAAGACGTAATTAGTGAATAATTAGCAGATAGATTAATGTAGGCATGGATACTCAAAAACCAGCAAATTCTCATTAGGGCTATGCCTCAATTTATAGTGTTTACATCAAGCATCAAATCCCCTTGATTTCTCCATGATTCACTCCCTGAATATCTCCACCTTTTGCCTGATTCTCTCCACCTCTTCTCTTTTCCCTGATTATCTCCCAGAATATCTCCACACTCCTAAATTCCCTCATGCTACCCATTATTCTCTCCCAGTAGATTCTCTTAACCTTTTCACAGGTTCTTTCACAATTACATCTCCTCTTTTACAGCCTCTATCCAAGAGCTTGTTCCCACACACACCCTATTCACTTGTATATTTCAACAACGCTCCCACTGACGAATGGAGGAAATGGTTTTCGACGATACTATTACAAGGGGAGACGTAGACTCATCGATCTTTTGTTGGGTGTTGACAAGAGTAGGTGTAGAGCATGTAGAAACTTCTATATCAGCGTGTGCCTAGCATGAGGAGCTAGAAGCTTCATGTGGCTCCCCCCTTCCTGAGCTAGGTGGTAATGATCAATATCGTTTGGGAATCCAAACTAACTCTGGAAGAAGTGGTGCGGAGCACTCTGTTACCTTTCCCTTACCATGGTCTTGAATTGTCGTTGGGGTGGCAACATTTGGTTTGCAAGGTTTTACAGGTGATGTAGAGGGATTCAGCTTAGGACCCAAATCTGGTCATTCCCTTCGTAATACCCTTGGGCTACTAATAATTTTTTAGGGATCCATCGTGATGTCACATTGCCCTTTTTCGAGTGGGTAGCTGCTTTCCTCCTACGAGGCTTTGTGTCTAAACGAGATTGAGCAGGGGAAGTAGCTGTTAACGAAGCTTTTGGGACCCATTTGTATGTACTCTTTGGCATAGTAAGCGGAGCTTTAGAGACCACCCTGCATGTTTCCACTCTTGGCGTTGAAGCATTAGAGGGGTGGCAAACAATCAAAGATGGTTTTGCCACTAGACTTTGTGATTTTTCATTATCTAGCATTTTGTCCAGAGTTGATGGCTTAGGAGCGAGATTTTGAGCGGTCAGACCTAGTGTTGGTTTTTGCGTTGTGACTCGTCTGGTTGCCCAATTGATATTACACTTGGTGGTCATCATCCATTTACACCCTAAGTTTACAGTCCCTTCCATGGTACCTGCAGGCATAACCAAAAAACTTTGAATTACGGTCCCCTTGTCTCATAGGCAACCGAAGTGTGCAGAATTCCTGAGACAGGGGTTTTCTTCTTGTTGATTCCTTGAACTTGGATAGCACTCTTGGATAAAGGTGGTTTTCCAAGTTGACACCACACGCCATATGATAACAAATTATGTTGAGCTCCTGTATCCAATAATGCATTATACAGCACCTCCCCGTAAATAAGGACTTTGTAACTCAATTGGGTATCTTAGAGGTGGGTCAGATTCCAGTGAATCCTCGTCTGCCTCCTCGAAAAATGCTTGTGTAATCCCCAAGTTGGCTTCTCGTTGGTGCTAGCACGTTGTTGATGTTCTTTGGCTTCAACTCTTGCTTGTATCTTCATAAGCTCAGCTTGTTCTTTAGCTGCCTTCTTCTGATGGATTGCATGTAACTCCTCTTGGCTCAAGGGGTCATAGTATCAATGACTGTGATTGCTGACTTGTATTCTATGCAACCACATTTCCACTTACATCAGCCCCAATAGCATCTTTTTCAGCAGCATACCAGCTACTAAGTGAGACAAATCAGGTTTCTTCCCAGTAAACTTCTCCTCTGGCGTTACATCATATATAGTTACAATAACTGCTATAAACACAGCCTCAACCCAATAGCAATTTGGCATATTCTTCTCTATCATCAATGCTCGTGCAATCTTAGCAATGTGCCTGTTTTTTTGCTTAACATCTCCATTTTGCTATGGAGTGTATCTACTTTGAATGCCATTCTTCCGCAAGAAATTAGAGAACTCATTGGAGAAGTAGAGAACTCATTGGAGAAGTACTCTCCCCCTCCATCTGACCTTAGGCACTTCATACGCTTTCCTGTTTACTTTTCAGCCATCATTTTGAAATTCTAAAAATAAGTAAAAACTTCACTCTTCTCCTTCATGAAATACACCCACACTTTACTCGTGTGGTCATCAATGATATTACATAATACCTGCAGCCACCCATGGATGCAGTTTTTGCAGGACCCCCATATATTTGAATGCAAAACACCTAGTACATTCCTGCTCACATTTCTATCATGTGGAAATACATGCTTTATTTGCTTTCCAAATTGATATGCTTCACATACTTTTAGCATACCTTCAACCTTAAACTTAGGCAGCCCTATCACAATTTATTTAGTCTGCATAGACTTCATTCCTTGCACATTTACATGCCATGATTCTCTTATGCCAAATGTCTGTATCTGCAATAACTCTGGAACCGCAAACATTGCAGCACTCAATTCAGGCATATTTACATTCAATGTAAACATTGTATCCACTCACTTCAAGCATATTTACATTCAATGTAAACATTATATCCACTCTATTGCCTTTTGCAACCAACGTACACTTATCTTTAAAGTCTTCTACATAATAGCCATCAGGGTTAAACCAGACCTGCAAACCTTGCTCAATCATCTGGCCAACAGAAACCAGATTCTTTGTAATGTTCGGAACATGAATTACATCTGCAAGGTACTTCACCTTACCATCATGCATAGACAATGGCACATCTCCAACATGGGCAATCGGATGAGCAATGTCATCCCCTGTTTCAACAAAACCTGGTCTTTCAAGACTCTTCATTTCCTGGAACCACTCACCATGACTTATCATATGGTTCAAAGCACCTGAATCAACATACCATACATCATCCTTACATGCAGCTACATCATCCTTACATGCTGCTACATCATTTCCAGACATAGCATTAACTACATGTTTGCATAACAAACAACCTCTCATTATTTCTGCTAGAGGACGCATAGCTATTTTGTTACACTTTTCCATTTCGCATGTCATTCTGCTTCTTATAGCAATCTGCCTACACATGTCCACGCTTACCACCACAGTAAAAATAGCCTCATGTATCATTATGCTGTCTTTGCTAATTACCACATCCTCTTTGACTCCTCCTGCCCTCTAAACTGGTCTCTTCCACCTGTATGTTGTTGTTGTCAATCTTGGGACTATTGCTATTGCTGAGACCATAATTTTGATTACCTATTCAGCCACCACCTTGGCCATGGGCTCGACCTCTACCTCGTCCTCTACTAGCACTTGTGTGTACAAGGTCTATTACTCTGAACTGCCTTTGTTTTGTGAAGACTAGTCTTCACCCAAACTCTTTTCTTCAATGATCAACATTGACACTAAATGATCAGCATTGACACCAAATGATCAGCATTGTTTTGTGAAGACTAGTCTTCACCCAAACTCTTTTCTTCAATGATCAGCATTGACACCAAATGTGTAAAGTTGGAAATGTTCTCTCAAGTTTGAATAGAAGTCTTGAATGCCTTGTATTATTGTGGCCCGAGACCACGTAGAGATACTTCCACCTTATCATCATCATTAACAGAAACACCAATAGATGCAAGGGAATCCACAATGCCCTTGATCTTCAAGGCATAATCATTCACAGACATATTTTTCTTCTTCACAGTATGAAGCTCATTCTTCAACTGAATCTTTCATGTCTTAGTGTTAGTTTCATACAGCTTCACCAAGGTGTCCCATGCCTCCTTGGGTGACTTGGCATCCTATAGATGCTCAATCATAGTGTCATGTATGCTAATAGAAATCCAATACATGACTTTCCTTGCTCCTTGATTCCAATCAGATTAATCTCCGGTATCTCTGGTGCTTCCTCATGTTCACCTTCAATGCAGTCCCAATAGCCTTTTCCCATCAGGAAATTTGTTAATCTAAACCTCCAAGCATGGAAGTTTTTCTTGTCAAGCTTTTTTGTAACAATCTAGTTAATTCCATTATTCTACATCTTGTCTGCAACATAAACTCACCAAAAATAGCACTCTTGTTTGACCTACACAAACTGTTGTATTCTTTACAGCAGTATTGTACTGCACCCAAACTGTCACAACCAATTACCTCAATTTGCATATATACACCCAATGGCAACTTTAAGACCTCTTTGCAATACACACAGTGTCTGCACAACCAATTTCCCTTCCTGCAGTTCCAAAATTAGAGTTCTGCACAGCAGAGAATCAAAACTTACCGGGAATGCCCATGAATGCCTGTGAACTGAAAAACAGAGGTCCAAACATGCCCAAAATGTATTCTTGACCCTAAAAATTTCATCCAAAAGACAACATAGTTGCCCTACAACTCCGATCCCGTGAAGAAAGTTCCTCAATCAAAGTTCGTTTGTCGATGCCTCTCGAGTGTATAGGTGTGAACTAGTCGGTGTATAGAATCTCTGGTGAAGATATGTCGGTGCCAGCTACCAAACCCGCCAGTGATGTAAATGTCAAACAGTCATGCAGGTGCCTCATGAGTGCTAGCTCATGTTGAGCTTGACATCTCAACATAACCATGATTGGGGTGCTGACACCGCTCTCATCCGATTTGGTAAGAAGGAAATTCAGCTTTCCTTGGAACATAGGGTTCTCATGAAGCAATGCCATAAGACATTGGTAACTCAAACTATTAATTTGGCAAATGAGGTAGAAGATGATGAGGAGGATATGTATATGGCTACTAATCCAATAGTGGTGCCTATCTTTCAGATTAATGCTAAGAAGGTTTTGCAAGAATCTAGGAGGTTTTCTCAAGCCATTCCAGCTCAATCTCTACTGATCCAGACTAGAGCTCACAAACGGTTCTGGAAGATCCAGGTTAGAGTTATGAATTAGACCTAGATAATCCAAGTGACAAGTTGGAGCTAAATGATAAGAAAACCATTAGGGATGCTGAGCAGAGATTTGAGCAGTACATGCAAAAGTCTTCCCATGTTCGTGCAGATTATTTGCAAGAGCTGAATCTTGGCTCTACCGAAGAACAAAAACCAATGAAAGTAAGTGTCTTTGTCGGAGGTCAATTCCTTGATGATCTATTTAATCTGTTGATGGAGTTCAAAGACATTTTTGCTTGGGAGTATTCAAATATAAAAGGTATAGATCTTACTATATACCAGCATAGAATCAATCTTAAGAAGGATGTAGTTCTAGTGATCTAGCATAGGTATAGGATGAATCTAAATTACGCCAAATTGGTGAAGGAAGAAATTGATAAGTTGTTAAGAGTAGGATTCATTAAACCTGTTGATAAAGTGGCTCGGTTATCACCAAATGTGGTAGTACTAGTAGTACCAAAGAAAAATGGTAAGATCAAGGTATGTGTAGATTTTAGGAAGCTAAATGCAGCAACCATTTCAAACCCATTTCCTTTGCCTTTTATTGACACTCTATTAGATGATGTAGCTGGTCATGAGATGTATAGTTTCTTGGATGGCTTCTCATGCTATAACCAAGTCCGTATGGCAGAAGAGGACATGGATAAGACTGCTTTCATCACTGAATGGGGAGCTTTTGTGAGCACAGTGATGAACTTTGGCTTAAGAATGGTCCTTCTTTTCAGGATACAACACACAAGACTTTTGAACCATACTTGACAAAGTTCATGAGAGTCTTCTTGGATGATTTTAGTGTTTTCAAGAGGCGGAGGGATCATTTAAAGCATCTTTGGTTGTGTTTTCTGAGATGTAGGATTTTTGGCATGAGTTTAAATCCTTTTAAATGTGCCTTTGCTATGAAGACAAGGGTGCTATTAGGTCAAGTTATTTCTCAAGATGGTATGTCAATTGATCCTTGCAAAGTGGAAGAAATTCATAAGGCACTAGCTCCAAAGAACGTCACTAAGATCATGAGGTTTGTGGGATAGGTTAAGTGGCATAGCCGTTTTATGTTATTTGTCAGATGTGTGTGCTCCTTTGTCTCACTTTACCAAAAAAGGGTGTAGAGTATGTATGGTCGAGCAGTCAAGATAGGTCTTTTAGATTTTAAAGAAAATGTTGGTGGTGGCACCTATTTTACAGCCCCCGCAGTGGGATTTACCATTCCATGTGTTTGTGGATGCATCTGATGTGGCTGTTGGAGCCATTTTGATGTAGGAGAAGATCAAAGAGTGGTTCAAGTTGGTGTATTATGCTAGCAGAATTGTGTCCTCAGCTAAGAGAGGAACTACTCACGGTAACTGAAGAAGACGCATAAGGCATGGTTTATGTAGTGCAAAAGTTTAAGCATTATTTGTTGGGAAACAAAGTGATGTTCCATGCAGATCTCACCAAGCATTATTGTATTTGATTAAGAAGCCACAGCAGGTTAGCTCGGTGGATGTTACTTCTCCAGGAATTTGATTTTTCCATTGTGCATACCCTAGGTAAAGGGCATGCTAGCTAATCATTTAAGTAGATTGAAGGTAGCAGAACTAGCAAAACTAGGATTTCGGATGAGCTTCCAGATGGTGATTTGTTTCAGGTTCAAGTACTGGATACTACTTCATATAATGGTCAGATGCTCAGTTTCTTGTTAGATGGGGTGATGCCGGATTATCTAACTATAGATCAAAGAAGGAGATTGGCCCTGTACAATAAATCTTTTGTTGTCATTACAGGTTTGCTGTATAAAAGAAGCATAGAGCAGGTTATTAGAAGATGTGTACCGGAGTTCGAACAAAACTTGGTTTTGCAAGAGGCTCATGCTAAATTATCAAGGGGGCATTTTTTAGACCCTATTATTACTGGCAAAAAATTGTTACAAGAAGGATTGTGTTAGCCTACTATGTTGAGAGATGCTCATCAGTACATGCAAAGGGGTGCTTGGTTTGTCAGAAGCTAAGTCAACCTTCTTCAACCAGGTAAAATGCTGGATAATCCAGTTCTCCCATTAGAACCATTCCAAAAGTGGGGCTTGGACCTTGTGGGTCCGGTGAATCCACCAAAAAAGTATACCAAATAGATACATCCTTGTGGCTACAAATTATTATACTAAGTGGGTTGAAGCTCAGGCTTTGAAAGATAATAAGAAAGGTAGTGTGGCCAATTTTTTATATACCAATATAATGACTAGGTTTGGTGTCCACAGTGGAATTGGTTAGTGATCAGGGATCTCATTTTTTGAATGATACGATTGAGGAGTTAACCACCAAGCACTTGATCTTACATAAGAAATCAACTTCGTATCATCCCCACGCAAACGGGCAAGCAAAGAGTTCAAATAAGATCTTGATCCGTATTTTGAAGAAGACAGTTGTTGAGAACATGGATGATTGGGATAAGAAGCTGGATTCAGCTTTGTGGGCTTTTATAATTGCTTTCAAAGTCACATAGGATGACTCCATTTTGGTTAGTGTATGGGTTGGAAACAATGGTGCCAATGGAGTTTGTGGTACCTAGTTTGAGAGTGGCAATTTAGCACAAGCTTTCACTAGAGATGTCTATTATGGTTGGTGTACGGGTTGGAAGCAGTGGTGCTAATGGAATTTGTGGTACCTAGTTTGAGGGTGGCAGTTCAGCACAAGATTTCACCAGAGATGTCTATTCGACATAGGCAGGAGCAATTGGCAACTTGAAGAAGAGAGAACTCTTAGTACTTATGTGGTGGGGGTGGTACACTGAAGAAGGAGTGCTTGGGTGAACAGGCACATTAAGTTCAAGGTGTTTAAGAAGGGTGATTGGGTAATGGTATATAATTCTAGGTTGGGGAAGTTCCCTGGGAAACTCAAACTCCGTTACTCAGTTCCTTTTTAGATTGCCTAGGATCTAGGTCAAGGTACCTTTAGGCTCCTGGATGTTCAAGGTAATTTCGTGAAAACTCCAGTTAATGGTTTTAGGCTTAAAATTTTTGTGGGTCATGAGGTGGGTGTGAATGGGGTTGGTGTTACAAAAGATTTTGGTCTTAATCACTTGTGTGGAAATGATAGTCGTTTGCCCCTCAATTTGTGGGCACCTACTTCAAAACATCATGCATGAAGGAGATACTTCGCTTGCCTGAGGTAAAAGGTGAAAGTTTGTCCTCCATGTAGGCTTCATCGCTAGATCGTTGCAACTATTTGTGTTCTCTATTGCATGAAACGGCACATCCAAAGGTGCCTTCCTGGAAGCAACTACCTAGCTAGGAGGGCGGTCAAGACCACAGTACCTCTACGCACCAGCGGAGGAGAGTGATGAAACACCGGATAGTTATGAGGAAGAGGTGGAGCTACTATAGGGACTGAGTCATCGCCAATGAGACGAGCAAGGGTAAGGGAAAATTTTCTCTACCTACACCATTTCAAGACTTAGAAGTAGAGCTTGATTTATCGATGGAGAAGAATGAGGCTTGGCTGAGGAGAATAGGGTTGTGTAGTTTACCAATTTACCCTGGCATGCTTGGAAAGGGAATGTTTATGCTTCGTTGTTTCAACTTGATTTGCTGAGAAAGAATGGGGGTAAAGTGATGCCTAGAGTCCTTGTTTTGGCTTAGTTGATATCGAGGGTGTTTTAGGTCTCATTGGGAACATCTGAGTTGGTTTGCAAGTGTTTAGATGAAGACATGGTTAAAGAGTTTCAGGAGCCGGTAGGCCTGAGGGGATATTTTTCAGAGTGCCAGAAATTGCAGATGCGCTGGTATGTGGAAAGAGTGTTATTACTTGTGAAGACTGATTATATAGGCAAAGAAAATTATGGTTTTTTGTTCTATGCTGAGTAAGGAGGTGAAACAAATTGGGTTGGAATTATTCATTCTCGTTTGATGTTGGAGGTTGGGCAAAAGGATAAGTGCAAAACAATTGGTAAATCAAGATGTTAAGTGATGCTTGCGGCTTTGTTTGATAAAGCCAAATCATTCATGTAGGAAGGTGTGGATTTGTCTGCTTCGAAAAAAGAATAGAAGCAACAAGCAGGTTCGGTGGATAAGAAATGTAGGGTAAAAGATAATGTGGATGAGGTTTTGCCTTTTGCTACTGATGCTGCTTATAAGATGACTATTTATCGAGATTTACGTGCTTGTAGATATTCAGTGGATGAAGCTAAAACTCAGGTGCTGTATTTGGGAGATATGAAGAAAGTAGATGAGCTATTTTTTACTTCTATGGTGCAAGATGTCAAGCATGTATCTACAAGGGAAGATAGGATCTATATTGAAGATTTCTAAAAGGAAGTTGGATGCACCATTTAATCAGTTAGGTTTAGTGGGTAAGTGCTCTATTTCAGAATGTAAGAAAGAAGAAAGCAGTGGGATTGATGTGACACATTGGAACATAATTTGGTGAGAGCAAAAGAGCAGTATGCAAATGCTTTAAAATCTTGGGAAACAGTTAAGATGTTTATGTATGAATAGCAGGTTCTGATTAAGGAGCAAGTTGAATTAAAGAGTTTGAAGGAATAGCTAGTTAGAGATGCAGAAACTGTAGTGGCAAAGCTGAAAAATGAGATGGTGTGCATGAAAAACCAACATAAGGATCAAATTGAAGAGTTGAGAGTGAAATTAGCTTCAGTTTCACAGTAGATGATGCAGGATAAATTGTCAGGAAAAAATTTTAGAGAACGGAAGGAAGAAATGAGTTAGAAATTGCAGGAGTTGCAAAGAATGGCAGTAGCAAATGCTGAATTAAAGGCAAAAAATGTGCTCTTACAAAGAAGAATGATTCCATTGTTATAGGTGGAGAAACAGGTTCTTCAAAATGAGACTAAGGTGGATATCGAAGGGATTCTTGTATCTAATGCAGATTTAGATGAGATGCAATCTACTATGGTTAAAGCTAATAATGATGTGAGGATTTCAGTGAAGAATAGAATGTTAGCTTTAATTCACATACCATATGATATTCTCAAAGGTTCTTTTGTGAGTGGTCTCGGAAGAAGTATTGCAGCGCAAAAGGAAAAGTTGTAGAAGGAGTTAGCAGCAGCATTGGAAGAAAATATGTGTTTGAGGACTGAAGCACTGGTAGGACAGGAGACTAGGAAAATTTTGAACCTGGATGATCAGAATGTGAAGCAAGCTAGTAATTTAGATGATCAAGTTCAGAAACCTGTGAAGAAGATAGGGAAGGAAATTGAAGATGATGAGTTTACACGCTTGGTTAGTGAAGTTTTCACAGATTTGCATCATGATTCTATTGGGCATGCACATTTGGCTAATCCAGGTGGTGTGCAAGAATTGGTTGATGGGGATTCTCAAGGGATGTTTTTTGTTGTTGCTAAAGATGCTAATGATGGAGTGGACATGCCTTTGGAGCATATGGAGAAGTAGATGTTTCACATTGTCTCTTTGGGATTAATAAGCCATTAGGATTTTTTGTATAAAATTTGCTAGACAAACATGCAAGAGGATTGGTTGGATCCTGGTATTACACTAAGCTCTCCATCAGTTACTCAATATGGCTTTATTTTGGTGCAGGCACCAAGTGAAGGTCCAGTAATTTTTTCCTTTTGTTATAGTAATCAAGGGAAAGTGTGGGTTCAATTTGGATTCTATGAATCCACCCCCACCGTGCTATGCCAAGTGTTAAATTCATAACGTACCAATAGTTATTAATAGTAGTATGTCGGCATTATATATGTGAACCAGCCTTAGTAGTTAGTTATTAGCGATTTGTCATGCAACCTAGATATATGGAGGGTACATGAATCTTGAAAGAAGAATTGATCTTTTGTAACAATCTCGTGTATTCTGTGTGTTTTGTAGTTTTAGAGTATTTATGATGTCTTCTGTATCATGTCTAGACAATCTAGGTGTTTTGCTGGGATAATCCAAGTTAGAGCTAGACAATCCAAGTAACGATTGTTTCTATGATATCTCTATCTTTAATAGGTTTAATGTACTAGGCTTTGACCAGAGTATAGGGCGGCGGTTGCCGCTGCAGCTGGATGCCCCCCAATAGCGGTGAGTTCTTCAATTATGCTCTTACCTCATTGGAGCAAGTACTCCCAATATACTATTCTCACGTTTTATGTCTATGCCATGTAGATGGAGAGGAGCCTTTATTGCTTCAGATTTGTGAGACCATCCTAGACCACAATGGCTATGTATTATTGTCATTGGTACTATGTATTAATTGGCAACCATTATAACACGGGTCGAGCAATCTGGCTTCTCCTTAAACACCCTGGCAAATGTGCGGTGTACAACGTAGATTAGAAAGGCATTTTGGACAAGACGTAAGCAACACTAACCATATAGGTTGCCATTGAACATCACTTTTTATTACAATAACTCATCTCATACTCTTGTGGAGACATATACCCTCGGTTGCTGCTACCTTCACGAGCATAGTTGGAAGAAACCATACACAACCTTTCTCACCTAATTATATCATTGATCCTTGGACCATGATGCACTGGGCAAGATGCCCAAATGGGACAACATGGCGAAGTATGCTGCAAACACAGAAGTGCTCCAAATTAACAGTGTTACATTTTTTGATGAAATTAAGAGAAATGTTTTCTTTGCAGGTTGATATCAGTGTGGATATGACTTTTGGGATAGCTTGTTGAAGCATCATGTAAAAGAAGGGCATGTAAAAGAAGGGCAAGAGATAGTAGAGCTTTATGTAGGATGTGGAGATCGTGTAGGATGTGCAAATTAGGCATGAACATTGTTTGTATTGATCCCAAAGAGGACGTTGTGGAGGGTGTCTCGATGAAGATTTCATTGTAGTGCAATGAACATATTTGTTTGTGAATATTCAAGTGATTGGGTTTAACAACTATTTGTGATTGTGTCACGATCTTATTTTTCATATGAAAAAAGAGAGAAAGAGGGTGACAGCAATGCATAGTGGGGTTTTTCAATAAGATATCATTGACAATTTCAATAATGTTTGTGCTCATGTCATACAAAGTAATAAAGAATTGACATTTTCAGTATTGTGTGGATGAATAAGGTAGAGTTAAGTTTGTAGACTCAAAGGATCTATATGCAAAACATGAGTTTAGTGTACTGTGTTGAGAAATGAGAAGGAAACAAAGAGAGAGAGAGAGAAAGAGAGAGCAGAGAAGGATAGAAAGAAAAGAAAGAAAGTTGTATTAATGTCTTCAAAATGCCAAAATGACCTATGAGACCAAAAGGTTACATCATATCCATGAAGTCCATCATCCTGGGTATAAAATAAAATCTAGAACTATAAAATCAGATCTAGGTACATGAGCAGAGAGATTTCATATCACCCTAATACATCCCTCATGGGCCGCTGTGACATGGTGCTCAAGGTGGAAAAAGTGAGCTGGCACGCGAGAAGGTCCTACGATGATGGCCCAGATCCTCCTGTGGTGACGTGGCCATGGGGTCTGGGGCATAGAGCTATGCATAACTCAGTGGCTCTGTCAAGTGTCACACCTCTCAGCCGAGCTCTTGCACTAGCCTATGGTCCGGGTATGATGGGTGGATCGGCCCTCGAAGTGCTGGTATGGAAGAAGTCAGTGAGAGCTCTCTATGCTGGTCCTCGAGCAAGTGCAGTTGATTTGGGATCTCACTAAGGACTCCGTGTGTCTACGGATCTCTAGAAGAAAAAGTCCTAGGCATCTCTTATCCAGGAAGTGCATGATCTTGGAAAGTGGTCTGAACCCAGCTTGGAAGAGGCAGTGGAACCTCCCCCGAATCTCATAGTATATAGGGCATCAGCATATGTAATGATCCTCTATCTCAGGCTCTATGTGACAGAGCTGGCATATCCTATCCTCTGCTGGTGCAACAACCCTGGGCCCATATATGGCAGTCTCCACTCAGCTTGGTGGGACGAGGTGCGGATATGGACGACACACATCTCACCCCAAAAGATAGGTGTGTGTCCATATAGTGTGGGCGGATGATGAAACCATCCTCTTTTAGGCATAGGAAGTGATCTCTATAGAAGGCCATCTTCGTCCCTAGGGACGACTAGGTGAACTCCATGTCCTCTGAGTATCCAGTTTGACAATGTCCTTCTTGATAACCCTATTCCACTCTGTGTGGCAGAGAGCAAATGACAAGGCCTATATGTTGTATTGGAACGAGGAAAGTCCCTCCATCTGCATGTCGTGCATGCCAAACCAAGTGCTTATATGTGCATACCAGCACTCTGTATCTCCCTCGAGTATCAGCTATCTCGAGAACTCCAGGGGTATCTATCTAGTGGAAGCTCCCATAGCCTATGTCAGTATGTTACTGTCGGGAATCTATCGGTGTAGCCCCCATCTATGCCCGCATAATCTCATGTGGCATTGATGGCTTACTCCTAATCATGCGCAAAATCATTGCCACTAGGGGCCTTTCCATCGGCTTGTCTCGTCCGACTCTCCCCTCTGTCTCCTCGTGTGGTATCAGTTGGGACCCCAGATGGGGGCACCGTACAGTAGTGCAAGTGTAACTAGAGTATCAAATATCCAAAGCTTCGTTCTCAACTCCTGAAATTGTATCTATGAGCATGCGCAAAATCATTGCCACTAGGGGCCTTTCCATCGGCTTGTCTCGGCCGACTCTCCCCTCTGTCTCCTCGTGTGGTATCAGTTGGGACCCCAGATGGGGGCACCGTACAGTAGTGCAAGTGTAACTAGAGTATCAAATATCCAAAGCTTCATTCTCGACTCCTGAAATTGTATCTATGAGCATTGCCTCTCTAGCAAGCCAAGGGTTGCATATCCCCTCATCAATCTAGCTTCGGCTGTCTTTCGCACCGAGAACTGAGGTCCAGCAAAAGTGATCCCAAGGTATACATATGAGGTAACATACTCCATAGGCTCTCCAATGTATATAAAATTGTACTACAGATCTACCTATCCCCTATGCGGTGTTAAATATCATGACCTTGGTCTTTCCAAGGTTCACAGACAATGAGGTCCCTATCATCGTAAAAGGCCCGTAATACATCCAAATGCCTCTGCAGCCCCTCTGGTGAATCATAAAGTAAGAACAATATCATCTACAAGAGGATTAGTATCAGGACTTCTGCTAAATGTGCTCCTGATCCTTCCTATCTATCTATATAATCCGAGATCTTGTCAATGTATAGACCAAATAGAGTAGGAGACAAGGGGCATCCCTGCGTCACCCCGGTAGTGGTGTGTATAATCTCTGAGTCACCTCCTGGAGCCCGTACTCTGCCTGTGACTAACTCATAGAGTGTAATGATCCCCCAGCACTCCCATATCCTGCACTCTCCTCATCAGTCTGGCTCGTGGGACAATATCAAAAGCTTTGCGAAAATCCACAAGGTAGCAGTATATCTGATGCCCGCCGTGAGCTCTCCCCTCATCAATGATCCCCCATAGTGTAAAGATATGATCTAGTGTGGAGTGCCCTCTCCTGAAGCTTGCCTGCCTCGGTGCTCTGAGTCTCTGCTCCTTGGACCATCTACTAAGCTCATGCTCCAAAATCGAACCGTAAATCTTGGCCAAGGTGTGACCAATCATGATAGTCATGTAGTTGTTAGGGTCCATGAGGTCACCTTCTTTCATGATAGGTACAATAGTATTCGATGACTAGCTAGCGGGGAAGCCCTCACATAGAGCCCTTTTAAACATGTGAAGGGGCTAGCGTGTCCCTAGCATGAGAGAATTGCTTGGTGAAGAGTCCATCATGATCTTGATCCTGTCCCTAGCATTCGATGACTAGCTAGCGGGGAAGCCCTCACATAGAGCCCTTTTAAACATGTGAAGGGGCTAGCGTGTCCCTAGCATGAGAGAATTGCTTGGTGAAGAGTCCATCATGATCTTGATCCTGTCCCTAGCATGAGAGAAATGCTTGGTGAGGAGTCCATCATGATCCTGTGCTCTCCTAGTCTGCATCCTGCCAAGAGCATCTCTCTCTCACTATGCTCAAGTGAAAGAAGGAAGAGTGTGGGGGATGAGGTTCAGGTGGATGGGGGAGAGGTGGCTGCTCAGGGGCATGGTAGAGAGAGGTGCTATAAGTATGTCAGGTGTCGGGTGAAGTAATCAGAGTCGGCAGGCGATGATCCTAGAAGATCCTCCAGGCCTCCTTACAGTCCCCTCCCAAGTGTTAAAACCCTAAGATCTCTCTAGATAATTGTTATGCATAAACATGCATAAATCAGGCATAAACTCAACCACCCAACCACCCCCGAGCCCAAGGGATGCACACATGAATTATAAATGAAATACATCATACCTCTACCTTGATGTCCCATACCATCAAGAGGTATAACTCCAATCCAATAGCATGTAGCTATAGTGTGAAATGGTAGATGAGTAGATATGGACCTCTACACAAGAGACCATAGCATAAACCTCCAAGCCCCCAAGCCCCCTCGTGAGTGTGCCCCATGCCCCTATTATATATAGGAGGGCCCTCAAGTGACTCTTAACTTTCCATTCCCCATGTGTGACCCTTGGATGCCTGACCCTAACCTTAATCCTTAAGGTTAGTCCTAACCCATGCTCCACTAGAGCTTGTTCCTATGCTCCCATGCTCACAAGCCTAATGTGGGTTAGCCTCCTAGTATATACACACATAATGTGTATATAACATAGTACACATAATGTATATATAACATACTTCCCCTCTCTCAAAACATTGCACTCTTGCAATGAAAAGAAGGAGAACTGCGTTGAACAATCTCAACCGACTCCCAAGTCGAATCCTCAATTTCCCTATCTTTTCACCTAATTTTAACCTTAGGGATTAGTCAACTAGAAAGTTTCCTTTCTTTGAATTCAAGAACCTTATCAAGTTCATGTGGAACATAGGATAAATCTTTGACTTCAACGAGTTCTTGAGGAGTAACTGTGTTATCTTCACCTCCCAATTTCCCTTTCAATCTATTGATATGAAAGACTGGATGAACTCTAACATGTGGAGGTAGTTTTAAGTTCAAACGCAACCGTGCCAATCCGATGTATAGCTCGAAAATGGGCCACAATATCTAGGAGATAAATTCGAGCATTACCGTGCCCTATCTTGAGCACTCCTGATAGAATCCCGAGCTTCGGTCAGCATTTCTTGCATATCATGCAAGAAATCCCTCGATACATCAAGCTCGATGTCCTTAAGATCGATATCAATAGGTGCCCTAGGTTGATACCCATACATAAGTATGCACGGTCTAAAGCCAATAGCCGTATATTTAAAACTGTTATAGGCAAATTCCATCATTGGAAGATATTTTTTTCAATATGATGATTTTCTAGAGACATGCATGAAGCATATACACTATAATCTGATTCATACGCTCTGTTTGCCCATCCGACTGCGGATGATCAGAGCAATTCACATTCAAAGTAACTTCCTCGTAAACCATTTGGAATAAAGTAGGAAAACATGGCATTTTAACTGCAGAAACCAGGGAGACATCAGTGCCCCGATATACCCACATCTGCATATGGAATAATCGACGTCTCAAGTTACCCATATCAACATAGAGAGTCATCAGCATCTCAATGAGTCACATATGTCCATCCATAAACAATCAGGTTGACTATATAAATCACCTAAAGTACGGAACTAGAGAAAGAAATGCCAACAAAGGAAGAATTCAAATTTCCTTATCCAAACACAACAAGATAAACTTGTTTGAACTCTAAAGAAAGAGATTTCAACAAGTGAAAATACCAATGAGATTACCCTCATCAAAACATGCAGGCTATAGATAAAAGAAATTTATCTAGAGAATGCCCACAATATAACTTCTAGTGAATTTAGAAAATAAGATTGTCTTTGAATGTTGAGGACAACATGCTGAGTGATGTAAGCAAAGCAATAATCTTGAGCCCAAATTATCCCATAAGATAATATATGTGAGGGATCACTAGCGTCCAATTTGAAACTCCCTAGTATGCCGTCTAGGAAATATGAATAAAATTATTCCTTTATAAAAGGAATAAGATGGCCTTATCCAGACTTTCACATACTAAACCTGTCTCTATATACTTGAGACTACATCAAGGAATAACTCCTTCTGAGTACATTATTAGAAAAGAAATTGAATTATTGGCACCTTTCTAATGATAACTACCCAAAACACAATAAAGTTAGGGTAGAAAAATAACTCACCCAGATATATAAGCAACTAGGTATCCGAGTTGGAATATGTACAAGGAACATAGTCCAAAATTACGTGCAAAAAATGAAGTCCAATGCTACCTTCAAAGCACATGTAATGATTCAAAAGATCAAAAGATCCTTATAAAACCATGGATAAAAGCATAGAAGCTCCTCGAATCCATAAAGACCATAGTTGATCATAAAAATCAATGCATACCATCTAATGGACATTAATCATGCCAAAAGAAGCATTAAAATTGGTGGCCAACTCATCAATCCGGAGTATATGAACATTGTGTTGTTCAAACAAAACTCCAAAGTAAGCAAGTGAAACACATGTGTGTAGCACTCAATTAAAAAACCCCTAGACACAAGTGATCTAGGCAAAACCTGATGAGTCCATATAAAACTTGGAAAACATCCAATAAAAATCCACCAAAACAAACCGATCAACTAACCCATGATAGAATTTGTCTTAGGCTTAAGAAATTAAGCATAATCCACACTTAAATAAGTGCAAAATAAATTATCATGGAAAAGTGTCAAAGGTGAAATACACTTTGAACACAAATTATAGCCATCAAAAGAAATTAAGGAACATGTCCAAAAAGAATGGCTAAACAATGGTAAAAAATCATGAATACATCGTTTAGAATTAATCCAAACATAAATATACATTAATACGAGATATAATCATATTAATAATATGCAAATAACCCGCATCTATCTAATGTCAGCACGAGAAAACATACTTCAATAATAAATAACCCTCGAAAATATTAAATTCTCGAGACAAAGAATTATCATGATTTTTTCCTAATTTTTCCTAATTTTATAGGGCCTCAAAATATGATAATTTTGAATTCCACTAAACCTATCTTATGGCATTCCAAACCTATATTTTTCTAGAAAATTTTTTGCAATTAATTTTGCCAAAGTACCATTGATATTTTTACCAAAATACCATTGATATTTTGGCAGTTAATTTTTGCCAAAATACCATTGATATTTTAAAAATACCAATTTTTAGGATTTCTAAAAATAATTTCTAGAAATTTTCTAATTTTTTCTGAGAATCCCATCGTTCACGAAATTTCCAATTCCGCTCGACAATTCTCAAATCCAATGAAATTTTTTAATTTTAATGGATTTTTTAATTTTTTAGGTCAAAAAATATATTTTAAAGGAATTTGAATGGTCACGAGCGTCCGAATGGACACACCACACGCCAAACACCAACCCCACATTTTTTCAAAATTTAAAATAATATTTGTCTAATTTTCCACTAATTTTCAAGAATTTTTTAAAATTTTTAAATTATCCCGAACGCATTTAGAATACGAACAGTCAAAAAATTTCGGAATTCCAACGGTTTTCTCGGAATACGGAAAGCCAAAAGTTTTGAAAAAATGAAAAGACAAAAAAAATCAAAATGTGAAAGGTCAAAGGTTTTCAAAATACGGAAGGTCAAAAGTTTTTCCAGAATTCGAAAAGCCAAAAGGTTTCGGGAAAACGGAAAGCCAAAGGTTTTCCAGAAGATGAAAAGCCAAAAAGTTTCAAGAAGAATTTTTCCAGAAATTTTTCAGAGATTTTTTCCTCAAATTTCACATTTTTTGGCTTTTTTTCAAGCTTTTTTTTTAAACTCCAAAAGCTTTTTTTTAATAATAAAAACTCATATTTTTTAAATAAAAATAAAAATAAAAATAAGCTTTTATTAATCTTATATAGATTTGATATTTTTAGGGGGGGCGTTTTTTCCGCCGGCTGCTACGCAGCCCCCGCCTGTGCGCCAACATGAGAGAGGAAGAGAGAGTCCTCTCCCCTCTCTCCTCTCCTTCTCCATCCCACACACTTTCCTCCTCTCCCCTCTCTCCTCTGTTAACAGAGAGGATCCTTAATCTTTAATTAAAGATTTAATTGATCATAAATCATAATTAATTATGATTAATATTTAACTAAAAAATCCCTTTTAAAAGGAGTTTACACTAGCGGGAGGAAAATAGACGAGAAAATTTATATTTGAGAGGCAGAGAGAGTCCCACGCACACGGGACAGCATCTCATGCATCAACACACTGTCCCCTACTAAATTTCAATAGAAAATTGACAGATATTTGATTGCATTCCCGCGGAAAAAACCCGCAAATATGTATAAAAAATATTTTTTTAATCATAAAAATGCTCAAAAAATTCCTTAAAAATTAGGAAAAAGTTCCTTAAAAATCCAAGAATTTAAGGAATCCATTCTACCAAAAATATCCACAATAAAATATGTGGTATTTTTGTAAAACTTTCCATTAATGCTTGATTTAAACCATAAAAAATAGAAAAAAATAGCATTAAACTCACGGAATTTCCCCGCAACGTCAATTCGTCCATTGAATTGTAGTAACACACGCTCCAATCACCATATCGATGATCCACGTGCAATTCATCAACACAAATCAACAAAATAACATTTTTAATAGTAAATATTAAAATTTACTTCAAAAAAAATCAACAACAATTAAATAGAGATTGCTCTGATACCAATGTTAAAACCCTAACATCTCTCTAGATAATTGTTATGCATAAACATGCATAAATCAGGCATAAACTATTTTCCACTTTAAGGGTGACTTGAGCCTCCAGCTCCGTGATTAGTGAGGAATGGTGGCTGGTTTTTGCGTCCAACATTTGGACCATTTCCTCCTATATCTTGCTGAGTTGAGTTTGCCATGTGTATCTGCATGTCTGTCTTCCACCTATCCATCTCCTCTTACATAGAGGCATGCAATCCAGGCATAAGGTCATCACTATCCTTGTTGTCCCCGAGCTTTTTTTTAGGTACTCAATGTCCATATCCTGCATTTTGCATACTTCTCTCATGGTGGTCAGGCATGTTTTGATATGGGGGTCGCTGATCTTCTCTGTGCTCACCCAAATCGAGCTATATTTCCTCTTCTTCTCACCTCTAGTCCTTGTTTCTGGCGAACTGTCCATGTTGGACTAAAGGGGTCCCCTTTCTAATACTGATTCTGGTCCTCAGCTGATGGCCCCCATAGAGCAGGTAAAGGCAACAAGAGGAGAAGAGAAGAGGTGCAGGTTGGATAACGAAGAGAGAGAAGGGAAGAGGGGGCAGCGAAGAGAGAGGAGGAGGCGCAGGTGTGAAGAAAGAGAAAGAGGAAAAGGTGGAGCAACAAAGAGACAGAAGGGAAGAGGGGGCAATAATAAAGAGTCAGAAAGAGGCATAGGTGAGGCAGTGGGCATGTGGGGAAAGCGGAGAGAGAGGAGGTGCAGTTTTGAAGAGAGAGAAAGAGGCACGGGTGGGCGAAGGTGGGGTAGCGAAGAGAGAGAAAGAGGTGCAAGTGGGGCAGCAAACGAAGGCAGAGAGAGAGAG
>NC_141070.1:56732916-56767545 GCF_041138505.1 Cibotium barometz
CTGATATGATTGAGTGGGGAGAGGAGTAGTAGTGGAAGTAGTAGAAGGAGGAATCATAGTAGATGAAGTTGCCATAAAAGGCATAGATGATGTAGGGGGATATACCATAGAGGGCATAGAAGTATGTGGATAGGAAGGCATAAAGGACAAAGAAGAAAGAGAGAAAGGATCCGTAGAAGGTAATGGATATGACGGAAAAGAGAAAGTAGAAGCACCTACCAAAGAAGGAATTGCACCAACTTCCGTTGTAGTAGTTGCCGGTCCAACCATCGTTGGAGATGTAGGATCCATAGTATCTTCAAGTTTGCCTTTGTCTTTTGGAGTAAAGGACTTCCAAGATCCCATAGGGAGAGAAGGGTGGGAAAACACAAGGGAAGAAGTGTCGTACCTCCAAAAGCGTAGCCAATAGATGGGCTGTCCACCAAGGAAGTATCTCCAAAATATGCACAAAGATAGTGCAAAAACGCAGCCGATATATGAACCAATAGACTCCGTAGAAACCACCAAAAGAGGGCTGAGAATGTAGCCTTAGGTAGAAGGAGTATGGAGGAGTTGATTGTCTACAAAAACGCAAACACAAAGTGTGTAGCAAAGTGGAATTTTCAGCCGGTAGAAAGGTGTAGAAAAGAGGATGAATATGTACCTCAAAACACCATCAAGAGGGCTGAAGTTGATGATGAAAACGCAGTCAAGAAATCTATCCACAAGAAGGAGTATGGAGGAGTTGATTGTCCAAAAAAACGCTACCACATGTAGGGAAAACTAGTTGGCAATGTTTTCACCGCAAGTAGAGTTGTAGGATTCAGATTGAAGTGCTTTAAAAACACACTTGTAGAGGATGGTAAGGGACTGGTTTGAAGCCTCTTGTATCATTGAATGAGTGCAAGGATGATGAGTAAGGGCTTCTGCAAAAAACGCAAGCAGAAATTCTACATGCAGGCAGTCTGCGAAGAATAACTCAAAAAGGTATGGAATTTGCGAAAACTTTCTTCTGCAAAGTTGTAGACCACGATGATTCCAGAAGGTTGCGCGAGCACAATCCTCAAAAATGCATTCGTTTAGCAGAAAATCAAAGAATGAAAAAACACAATTGAAAGCGGGGTTGTTGAAGAGGACTAGAGATAGAGAGGAAGAAGGATAAGGAGGCTCTAAGTGCGCCACCACCTTGCTCTGATACCATGTGAGAAAGAAGAGATGAGAGAAGAGAATGTACTCAAGAACTCATCAATGAACCACTAGCCAACTTGATTAGAAATGAACTACAATGCCTCACATATATGGGAAAGTTCCTCCACCCTTTCTTCCACCCAAAAATGTGTGTAAATAGGAAAAAATGGAAATGAATGCTATAAATCCCAAAAATGCCTATAGGCTAAAGAGTGTGCCACTAGCGTGACACCATCTGGAGATGACACCTATCCAATAACAACTCTCTTTGCACGCACGTGCTGACACTCATTGCCTATCGATGCTTCTCGTTCACACAGTCGTTTTGTCTGAAAAAAGCAAAAAAATTATGTGCTTGATCACGCTGCTCCCACACCTATCGCCTGCTCGCATCACCAAATAATATGTTCAAGACAAGAGCTTACGTTAGCCTATGTCGAAACAAGTGTCATTTGGTACTTAACCTATAGAGCTGTAAACGCAACTTCTCTTATGTGGTACGATAGCTCGTCATTCGCACTCCATGGGAGTTAACATAGAGCTCTCTTTTGCCTAGATGGTGTAGACAAGAAGAGGATAGCCTTAGCGATGGTTCTCTCTCATAAGAGGGTGGTAGAGGAGAAGCTCAAGCAGCAAAGAATCCTATCTAAGCAAGCAAACCATTAAGCTATGCAAAGATTCAATAAGGAAGAGAGAGTATAGAAGAGGGAGAGCTCACTTAAATTCTAATGCAAGGGAATGATTGTGGATTGCTTAATGTCAAAATTGACTTATATATAAATGGCTAGTGTTCACACTTGGTTGGACAAAACTGACTTGAATTCTAATGTAAGGGAATGAATGTGTATTGCTTATATATAAATGGCTAGTGTTCACACTTGGTTGGACAAAACTGACTTGAATTCTAATGTAAGGAAATGAATGTATATTGCTTAATGTCAAAATTGACTTATATACAAATTGCTAGTGTTCACACTTGGTTGAACAAAACTTAAAAAAGGTCCAAGGCCACTGTCTCTAGCCTTAAGCAAGTATATACATGCAGATAAGATGGAGAAGCATCTTACGACAACACATGCAAGCAGAACCATGTTCACAATGGATGTCTTCTCATTCACTTGCTTGTTAATGAAATTGACCCTTGGTGTCTACTTAACTATAACCTCAACTATTAAGTGCCACCTTAGCAATTAGATGCTTGATTTGATCGATGATGAAGCTAAACCCATTGATGCTTCTTCATGGTATTTCTAATTATGTTGCTTGTTATTGTTCACCAGTAGAAGAATTAATTATTGACATCATCTTCTAATCTTTTTTTAGCATTGATTTGCATTAACTAGGTTAACATCTCAATTCAATAAAACCTTTGCTTTTGGCCAAAATTGATTGTAGAAGAGTTGGAAATCCATCAAGATGATGATTGGTAGTAGGAAGAGCCAAGATGAGTAAAAAAAATTACGAAGAGAGAACCATGATGAGAGCAACCTTCTACTATCAGAAGACTCTCTGTCTTAATCTATTCTGGCTAAACTCAATCACCATTGAAAGGAATCTCTATTAATTGTGGCTAAACTCAATCACCATTGAAAGGAATCTCTTTTTCACCACTCTTTATGGTAAAGTAATAGCAAACCTAGGCATGACCTCTATGTTATACAAAAATCAATTCTTTCAAGGGTCATTACACATATGCCTTCCCATAAAAAATATGGTTGGAGATAAGATTGATGGTGGGAGTCAGACGAGTGTTCAGGCACTCATATGTAATACGTGTAAAGGTCTTATATGGCTGGCACTTTGCATGTGTATAGAATGAACATCCTCCCTCATGGTGAATTGTACTACAATTCCTCATGTGAAGAATCATGGTGTGTGAAGCAATGTCCTCATGAGTATCATGGTCCGTGAATGAACGACGCTCGTGTGAATCAACCAACAGGGACCAAATCAAATGCCTATGTAAACATGCGTGGTGGCTGTCTCACAAAGCGCGCCTTGGAAAGAAAGCTTCAAGCAAAGCGATGGGGGCACATATGTAAGGGTGTGTCACGCGGGTTCTCAGCTGTCAAATATTTTCGCACTGTTTGTTGAGGGCATGGAGCGGGCATGGCCTTCAACCTCCTCTTCTCCAGACGATCCGGCGCTGGACTCTTCCCCTCTGCTTGGAACTAGCCCCGGCACAGAGAGGAGTCCCGCACATGTGAGAGGAGGCTTATCAGAGGCAGCTCGCTTCCTGCGGCGGGCCAGCAGCCGCAGAATGATGAGGGAGCCCTCCATGATGGTGAGAGAGGCTGCCGCAGAGCAGCTTGAGGAGCGGCAGAGCGACTGGGCATACT
The DNA here is from genome assembly GCF_041138505.1 of Cibotium barometz. NCBI lineage: Eukaryota > Viridiplantae > Streptophyta > Polypodiopsida > Cyatheales > Cibotiaceae > Cibotium > Cibotium barometz. The sequence continues at coordinate 56,736,423 of NC_141070.1, forward strand.
CTAAGCCCGTGGTCATATTGGACCTCATCTGGAACCTCGCCTTTGTTATGGTTGCCTTCATTATTTTTGGGTTCAGTAGAAACGAGCGGCCCAACACCCCCCTCAGACTCTGGGTGTGTGGTTACTGTCTCCAGTGTGTCTTGCACATGATCTGCGTGTGCTTCGAGTACAGGCGGCGCCGTCGACAGCATCAGCAGCAACAGCCCAGGCACTCTATCGTTCATGGTGTTTCACCATACCCAAATTTTGGCCCCAGTGCTGAACTAGACGGGGACCAGTCATCAGAAGATGGGGACACTTCTGTGGGTAACACCAGGTTTGCCTGCCCCATTAACACCTAATCATAAATTTTAGAAAAAAAAACATACTTGCCTTGTTTTTGCTGTGGATGTTGTCCACTTAAATGGCTTGAAAATTCAAAAGGCATATATTTTATCATGAAATTTTTACAAGGGTTCTGCAAATCAGTTTTCTCTTATTTCCTTCTTAAATGCTTGTTCTGGCTGTAATCTATCAGTTAAATTAAGCTCAAAACTAGCAATTGTTGATAAATAGCAAGGGCGAGGGACTTTGCAACAAGCCTCCTTTGCATTCCCACGGATGTGCATTCAAGATTTTGTCTAAATCAACAATCCTCGCCTTTGCATGCAAGACTTTGGGCATGGCGGCCGGTGTTACGTCCCCCTAATTGGGCCTAGAGGTTAAAGGGACGTGACAATCCAGGATTAGGTACTTGCGAGTGATTGTTTTATCTTGTTACTTGAGCCCACCTCTCATCCAAGGTGTGTGGTCAGAGTACCAACACGGAGTGCAAGTGGTAAAGTGGACATGATACCTGGTTGGCAAGGGACTTATGTGTACGCCAAGGGTCATGTGGATTGGCACATGTTTGTGTGCTTTGAGCTTGGATTATGATATCTCGACTTATGGGACTGGTTTGTCTCGCCCATTTATTTGGGACATGGATTTTTTTATTTTATTTAAAAAAAAGCCATATTAGAATCACTATCTCCCCATTAGGAGGCCAAGAGGTTCATAATTCATTGTTCATCTCACCATGCATGTGGATTCATGTTGGGATTGTGAGAGGGCAATTCAATGAACACTCCACCATACACATGGATTCGTGTTGCGATTGTGGAGTGAGTGTTTCATTGTTTCCACACCATGCTTGTTGATCAGAGTTGGGATTGTATGGGAGAACATGGGAACTGTTGGGATTGGGAGAAAGGATTGCCAGAACTATGGAGAACCAGCTTTTCTGTCACCATGGTTTGTGCTCTTGAATGGCACCAGTTTGTGTGCATAGCACATGTTTCTGTGCGAGGCACTAGTTTCTTGTGCATGGCACTTATTTAAGTGTCTTAGCACCTGGTTCGTAATTTTCATTGACATATGATTATCTCATTGATATTGGTGATTGAGACACAATTGGCTCTTGTGCTTGTGTCTAGCATATCTTCCATGGAATTCTCGCCCATTTATTTTGGGACATGGTATTATGGAGACTTATTTAGTCTCACCCATTTCTTTGGGACATGGATTCTTCAGTTATATTGGATTTTTGAGACTGTCTCGTCTCGCCCACTTGATGGGACATGATTATATCTTGAATATATGGCTTGAAGCTTAAAGTTGTGGAAAACTTTTAAGAAGTTGGGGAGGATGTCACCAGCCTGGACATTTCCCAGTATGAAAGGGGTCTGGTGGACTCCAGGATGTCTAAATATCTGGAAAGTACAAGCTTTGAGAATGGGGGATTATCCTAGAATACAAAGGACCACACTCCTAAAATTTAGGAGAGTTGCTATTTTTGGCCCGACTCCGATGGAAATTTTGTTCGCGTCATTACATGTGGAATTGAGCAGATACCAAGAGTTGGCAAAGTGCCTGTCACAGAATGTCTACCAGTTGGGATATTTTTAGAGATAAAGTTTATGGAAGGACCTATCTCTTAGATTGGGACATGTGGCAAGAAAGTGGACCAAAGTGAGACAGGTGGCCTCACACTTGTCACTTCAGCTATTGTGTGGCTCTCCACTTGTCATTGTAGCCTTCTCTTGCCATTTTAACTCATGGGAGGCCCAAATCTATAAGTTGGAGTCCTCTCTCTTCATTAATAGAGGCTCTATTGCTGCACACTAGCCTCTACCACTATTACATGTTGCCCTAATGATGGCTACTCTCTTTCTCTCTCTCTCTCTCTCTCTCTCTCTCTCTCTCTCAGGCTGCCCATGAAGAATACCGGCTGTTGGGGATTGTTTTGGAGGCTTCCATCGCGAAATACTGAAGGCAAGGGTATTTAATCATTTATTATGATTTCTAGCCATTGTACTTGTTATACTAGCCTTTGTACCTGTTGTACCAACCATTGTACTGGTTGTACCAATCCTTGTACTTGTTGTACTTGCTATACCACCCATTGTACCGGTTGTATCAGCTTTTGTACTTGCTGTACCAAGCACTGTACTTGCTGTACTAGTCACTGTACATGTTGTACTAGCATTTGTACTTATTGTACCTGCTGTATCAACCCCTGTATCTGTTGGCTGTACCAGCCCCTGTATCTGCTGGCTGTACCAGCCATTGTATCTGCTGTACCGGCTGAATGGAGAGTTGTACTTGCTGTACCAGCTCTATTGCATGAAGACCCGTGGTTTTTGGAGAAGAATCAGTACCCACACGGAGGTATATGGATTATATTGTTGGCTCAGCATTTCTACAGTCTATGTTCCGGCTTGGTTGCCTCGTGTTGGGCTGTGTTATGGCATTTGTATATGGATAATCCAGCATTTCCCGTGGGGAGAGTAAGGCCCTCAAAGCTTGTACATGATATTATTCTCCTTGGGTAATAAAATACTCCAAGGGGGGGGGGGGGGTCGGCCCATTCCGGCCTCTATGTGGTGTCACATGTGCAAGATTCATTTTCAGCATTTGTGGATGTTTTGTCCAGCTTTTATGTTTTATGCAAAGTGATGATGGATATGTGTTAAGGTTGTGGCCATGTTTAAGTGTTTTGATATGCTTAGATGGTATCGACAAGTGTGTCAAAGGTCCCAGTCCCCCGGGCACTCAGCGCCGCGAGTTATAATCCCATTCTATTCCCGAAGTCCCTCTGTCATCCATCTATCTCTGGCAACCCTTTTCACTGAAAACCCGTCCCGGTCTCCAAAACCACTCTGACTCTGAATAAGATTTATGCATCTGTTCCCTCTAGTTCCCAATCCATTCTTGCCCTGACTCTGAACACTGTCTTGGTCTTCATTCCTGAGAAATGAGTCTGGCACTCTCACATCACCCCTTGGAGGATAATCCTCCCTTGGGACCGTTGCCCGAAAACCTATTTGGCTCACAGGACTTCCATCCCCTCTGGGCTTTGTGGAACACCACCAACAAACCTCCTGGGAGCTCTTCTTGATCTTGTGTTCCTTGCCTTGGGCTTCGTATCTGTGCACTTTCCTGCACCTTGGACCTGGACACCATCATATGGGACTAAATCAGCATTTAGCCTTGCTGAGCCTGATGCTTTGATACCAATGTAACACGCGGAAGCTCTGGGGTCTTCTTTCAGCCCTAAACACCACTGAGAACATGCTGATGCAAAAACGCAAACAGAAGGGAGAGTAGAGAGAGAGAAATGCTGGAAATTCACCATATTCATATGGTACAAAAAGATACCTAATCTACAGCCATAGGCTGCCTTCTTGGAAAAGGTGAACATCACCAAAATCTGTCCTAAACTTGGACCCAACTCCTAAAGAGTTGAATGACTCTTACAATGAGCATATGTGCCTATTTATAGGCCTTGGAACATGTGGAGAGCTGGCCGACTGCTGGTCGGCCAGCCGACTTGGCATCTACCCCATGAAACGCAGCGCCTGCAGCCGCCTTGGTCTTGATTCAGGGGACAGCCCTGGTGTCTCAGCCGATAGCCCAAGCCTTGCTCCAAGGCCACACTGGCCTCAGTTGCACTTTGTGCTCCAACTTCTGGTTCTTAAACTCTTTTTCTTGGCTGCCCCTTCTGGATTCTCTAAGAATGTCCATGGCATTTTATGCACATGACATACATAAAGCATATAAAAGCATTTAGACCTATAGATACATGGGCCAGCCATAAGGCATGTTACATGCCTTATATATGATGTTATGCATCATAAAGCCCATATGTCTAGCATAGTAGTTAGGGGTTTGTTTGAAACGGGTTTCCTAAAAGTTTCAAACGTGTTTCAAATGGGTTTCATAAAATCAGCCCAAAGTTTCCTACAACTACAAGTTTCCTACCTACAGGTTTTTGCATGTACAAAATTTCAAATATATACTGTATAAAATATGTAAAAATAACACTAAATGCATAGAATACATGGAAACGTCAATTTGAAGCCTACAGTCTTTGAATCACAAATTACAAAAACCATATAATCATCCATCATCAATGACAAATGATCATGATTCATAGACCATGGTCCACTTTCCATGATCCATGATCCAATCATCCTTCATTCCATGCCACAAAAAAAAAACCATACATGACACTACATAAAAAACTTTATCAAAAGAGTCGCTCAAATTTCAACGTTAGATTTGGGACAAAAAAAAAAAAGTCAAAAAATTTACTTGAAAAAAACATGTTTCCTACAAGGAAACGTTTCCAAGTTTCCTTTCCTATAGGAAACGTGTTTCCTAACTACTATGCTGTCTAGTTAGGCTGGAAACAGTCATTTGTAGCAGGTTAAACCAATTGGCCAGCATCAGGATATGCCACATCAGCAAATCGCCACGTGTGAAATGCACAAGATTTAAATGCCTATTTTCAGCAAGTCATGGGACTTTTCATCAGGCCAACAACATGCTTTTAGAACTGACTAGCAGCCTGAAAACCTATATAAGCAGCCCCACATACAGGCTGCCTACATGTGGGCGCCCTTCATGTGTATGGGCATCCCCACAGGCATGGCCAATCCTCTTATATGGCCAGCTCTCAAGCACACTACTCTCACGGCCTCTCTGTCTCTCTTGCAGAAAGACTTGCGCTAGTAGCCGACCATGCACACACGAGTTCCCACATTTGATATCATACATCACAAAAGCACGATTCAGCTGTCCCACAACAAACAGTAAGCACGGAAAGAAAGAATGCATCAATCTTATCATACCATGTCTTGGGTGCCTGCGTCAAACCATTAAGGTCTTTTGTGCAATCTGTACACCCTACCCTCATATTCGGGAACCTTAAAATCTTGAGGTTGTTCAACATACACCTCCTCATGTAAATCACCATTAATAAAGGCAGACTTGACATCCATTTGGTAATCTGGCCAGTGCTCATGAGCAGAAAGAGCAAGAATTGTCCGTATGGTGGTGTGTGAAAACATGCCCAAACTTGCTATTTGTGACATGCAAGGATTGATTGTTGTAAACAACCTTAGGCTAAACTAAAACTTCACTTAATGATACTTAGAAGATAGACAATGGTGCCAATGCAATGCAGCTATATTAAATGGGTGAGTTACAATGAAGATCTGTAAATAGATCTATGCTGTCCCTAGATGAGTATCTATCTCGGGAAGAGAGAGAAGCTGAACTGAATGCTGAATATGCTGATGTTGATGCTGAATATGCTGGATGCTGAATTGTTGTCTCCTCTTGCTCCCTAGGAAGGAACCACTGAGAAGAGGCCTGCTGCTCTGAGATGAATGATGCTGAAATGATGCGATGCCTTTTATATGGGTGAATGTTGCTGGTCGGGTACTGTACAGCAGTCGGCCAGCATCAGAGTCTTCACGACTGCATAAAATGCTAATAAATGTTGTCGGCTGCTGATAAAATGCTGTCGGCTGGTTGTAACAGCCCACGACCTGATGCTTGAGTGCCCTAAATGCTCTTAAATGCTTTGTACCTGCAGTGGGTGTTGTAGAAGCCCCAAACACAAGCTTATGTTGTGATATATGCCTGGATAAATGGATTAATGCTTGCTAAATGCTTATGGATGCCATGTCACTTGTGCAACCCATAGGGTGCGCATGTGACATTCCCCTCTACTAAACTGTTTGCTGGGTGGTACACTATAAATGGAAGCGCAACTGTATACGGAAAATCCTATCAATCATGAAAACTGAAAATACATATAAGCATGCCAGACAAAAGGAGATGACAAATCTGCACATAACACCACACTAGGGCCCGGAAGATGGGCTGAACCCCCCCCCCCCATGGTTAGATTACCAAAAAGGAGTATGCTTCCAAATACAACTTCACGGATTCTCCACTGGTTAGCACCTGTCTCTTCCAGTACAATATGAAAGCAAAACAAAAACATATGCATAATTTTGTTGACAATTCTCAACACAAGAAGGCACTTCCGGCGTCAAGCACATGTAGGACAACTATGGATTGCCCATAGCACTCCCGCATTAGCCCGAAACAACCCTGTATCTTCACCTTCCTCTTGTATGGCTCACACGACAAGTCGACTAGCCGTGAGGGGCTGTTTACAACAGTCGACCAGCCCTCAGTAGCCATAGAAGGATGCGACCAGCAACAGTACACAAGCCTGCAAGCCCCCGGTCAGAAGGAAAATTGTCCAAATGCACATGACCAGCTCTTCCTCCCTGTTTTTATGATCTGTCCAGCCTTTGTTTAAGCTGTAAATCAGCCGGCCAGCTATGGAGAACATGCAGAAGGGGTCGGTTAGCACATCCCATACACCTGTTAGGTTTTTGTCGCGGTGGAAGGCTGTAAACAACCTGTAGAAGCAGTCGACCTGTTAGGTTTTTGTGGCGGTAGAAGGCTGTAAACAACTTGTAGAAGCAGTCAACCAGCTCCCATGCACGAGAAAAAGTAGGGGCCTCACATAAAACTGGAGTCTTACTCAAGATTAGAGCTCCTCCGCCAATATTAGCTCCCATGTGTGCTTTTTAGGTCTAGAAGGGGGCACCTACTTGAAGATGGACCAAATATTGTCCATAGTGTCACGATTGTGACTAACTCTCTTAATCTCTCTCTAATTACTCTTTAATCTCTCGTTAACTGTAAAGACACCTGTGAAGGGTCACACCCTTGCACATGGGTCACTATCAAAGGACATGCCTATTCATTAAAGACACACCCCTAAGTCCTAAGGACATAACCATTGATTCAAGAGCCACACCCCTTCAAAGGATGTGCCTCTTCAATTGTACCTTTTCGGCCTCTATTTAAGAAAGGTTCCCGACTCAATGCAATCACTCTGCAGTATTTGTCTTATGTTTATTAATTAAGTCTTAATCATGTTAATAAAGCTATAAAAGCTTTACAGTGGTATCAGAGCAAACTTTTTCCGCCCTGTGACATGCCCAAATCCTAACCCTAACCCTAAAATCAGCCCTAATCCTAACCCTAAAATCAGGTAGCTCAAACCCTAAAATTGGGTGTAGCAAGTATTGAATGGAAGAGCAAGAGAGAATGCCCCATCAAATTCAGCCCCAAACTCCCAATTTTTGCTGATTAATTTTGGGCCAGCCATATGCAGAAAACTCTTGAACAGAGGTAAGACAGCACGTAACCCCTCAATACAGAGGCTTACTTTCAGCCGGCACCCTTTCATGGATAGGCACCCCTCCATTGAATCAGCACATCCCTTCTTCGTGGATTTTCCCCCAGTCGGTTGCCCGTTGAGAAGCGCACGCCGATTTGCTTTATTTTATAAAAAAAAAACAAAAAAACAAACACGCCTAATACCCACTCCCAATGTCATGGGTCTAAGGCTCTAAGTTGCCATGTATACAAACAAAACAAAACAAAACAAAACATAATAAGAACAAAAACCCTCACGAATCGGCGTAAAACTGCCCGTATTCGTGCAGTTTTTAGCCGCCCTGCACACGATTTCAGTGTACCAGCCTGCAACCGCCTCTCTTCTCCACGGATTCAGCATGCCTCAGTCCCCTTCATCGTTTGCTTCTTGCTGTCCACTACCGTTGCTTGGGACCAGCCGCTTGCAGTTGCAGATTTTTGTTGGATTGCCGGCCACCATCTCCTTGGTGCTTCTCTTACAGCAACAACATTCTTTATGGCAATCTTCTTCAGGTGTGATTTTTCCATTTTCTTGGGCATTAAAATCTCACATAATGTGGAGCATTAGAATATCGGAAACCTGTCACTTCATTCTTTTGCGTGCTCTCCACTCATCAAGGGCCAGTGTCACTTTTTACGAGTTTAAGAGCACCTCCCAGATCATGTGGACACACATTACCCTCTTCTCCGACAGCGCATGGCAGAGAAAACCTATGAATTCAGTTATCTACAGGATACACCCTCACAGTCCATAGTGCCCTCTCCTCATAGTAATAGGGGACGGAGGGCACGGAGGGCCGGGACGCGGAAACGCCGTCCTGAATCGGCGATTCGTTCCGGCACGGGCTGGGGATGGAGGGGACGCCTCGGGTAGATGCATCACAAGGGGACGCCGTCTCGGGAACGGCGGAACGGGCTGTGCAGGTTGGGGACGGGACGACCACGTGCACCTTTTTTTTGCGCCGTTTTTTTTTGGGGGCGCTTTTTTCGCCTTGTTTTTTCGCCAATTTTTTTTCGCTTCTGCCCGTTGCTTTCCGCCCGTTGGTGGTTGGCAGCTGCCCATTGCTTTTCTCATGCTGGCCTGGTTGCCATCACCCGTGACCTGCAGGCTGCAAGGCTGCACCGCCATGAGCCTATAAGGCTTGTGCTCTCCTCTCTCCCTCTCTCCCACTTTGTCACTCTTGGCCAGCCGCCCCACTCTAGAGCTTAAGGCTGAAGCAACAAGCGCTCAGTTTCACAGAGAGGGTGTGGAGGGACTGGCTCGCTTCAGAGCACACCCAGGCATGTTCTTCAGGGAGCTGTGGACACCCCCTTCATTGATGTATACCATTTTATACCCCCAGTATGGTACAGGATGGAGCTAGCTAGGTTGCATATATCATGATTGTATACTCCATGCATATAGCTTTGCATTCTCCTAGTAGTAGAGCTCCATCCCCTCCCCCACTCATTGTACTTATTGCACACCTAGATTCAGCTTTTTAGTTAGTACTTTTTCATTTTGTTGGGATGACACAGGATACCCCATACAGGTACACCGATTTGTCTCATAGGCCGAGTTCGGTCTTTTGGAAGACGTTAATAAAGTCTTTCTTTCTTTCTTTCTTTCTCTCTCCCAGTGCCCAGGGCCCAAGTCCCACTCTCTCTCTCTCTCTCTCTCTCTCTCTCTCTCTCTCTCTCAGTATGGTACAGGATGGAGCTAGCTAGGTTGCATATCATGATTGTATACTCCATGCATATAGCTTTGCATTCTCCTAGTAGTAGAGCTCCATTCCCTGCACACCCAGATTCAGCTTTTTTATTCAGTACTTTTTCATTTTGTTGGGATGACAGAGGATACCCCATACCTGTACTCCGATTTGTCTCATAGGCCGAGTTCGGTCTTTTGGAAGACGTTAATAAAATCTTTCTTTCTCTCTCTCTCTCTCTCTCTCTCTCTCTCTCTCTCTCTCTCTCTCTCGACACCGGCGGAGACTACAACAGAGGATCAGGACCATACTAGCACGGCATGGGAGACGTCCAGTCAGAGTACTCACCATGGAGGATATTGAGGAGATCCGCCAGCGTCCGATGCGGCACATATTATGAGATGGAGGCACCTCCATAGTGTACCCCTCCGTCCCACATGATATTGTATCCCCTCACTATATTCCACTCACCTCCATAGCGTACCCCCCCCCCCCCCCCCCACTATATTCACACCCTATAAGGGTTTCTGTTTACCTTCCATTTCCAGTTTCATTTTCTAGGTGCCTGTAGTATCATCTTTATTTTTCATTTTCTGGGTTTTTTTATCCAGACATTGTATCAGATCCACCATGATGTAACTTTTGGTCTCATAGGTCATTATGGCCTTTTGAAGACGTTAATATAACATTTCATTTCATTTCATTTTCTCTCCCCCCCACTCCCTCCCTCTCTCTCTCTCTCTCTCTCTCTCTCTCTCTCTCTCTCTCTCTCTCTCTCTCTCTCGTCTCAACCCGCAAGCTTTCTCTAGGCTCTAGCCTCTCTCTCTCTCTCTCTCTCTCTCTCTCTCTCTCTCTCTCTCTCTCTCTCTCTCTCTCTCCTATTTAGGTACCTCGGTAAGCCTAGCGCCGCGATGTGGCGAATACTAAGTAGTAGGATCGGGGTCTGACCCAGATTACGCAGAAGCGGCAACTTCACAATGTTATGCCGGCTCCAATTTTAAGGTGCCACGAAGTGCTTTCATAGCTTTCGGCTAAGCGGCAAACCCAACGCAACTAACGAGCTCACGTCTCTGCATACAGAGAGCCTTGGGAGCCATCACAAAGCAGGAGTCGAGGAGAGAGATGAGGAGACTTACTCGCCGCAAAAGGCGGGCCTTCGCAGAGATACAGGAGCTAGAGATCTTTCATTTCTTCATGAGTAGAGATAGCCCTATCTCATGGTGGCACTTCAGAGAGCCCCGGACACCGACACCTATTGCAGACCCACAAACATGGCACACATATGCAGAGGGCCTATACCACGCCCCATAGCAGCCACCTATACCTCAGCCACAGGAGCCTCGACCTACCACAGCTAGCTTCTTTACCCACTCGATGGTAAAGGAAGCTATCCGTCGCCTACAGCATGGACGGGCCGTCGACCATATGGGCCTGTAGGGTGAGCATCTCATATATGCAGTAGATTCTTTGGCTCCTTTTCTTGCACACCTGTTTAACAGGGCACTAGTAGAGGGTTTGCCTGCGGAGTGGACGATGCACACCATTGTGCCGATTCACAAAACAGGGGATATGCTCGATCCGAGCAACTACAGGACGGTTATGGTTGGCCACGTGTTGGCCAAACTCTATGGTGTAGTGTTGGAGCAAGAGCTTAGCTTATATGCTGAGCGAGTAGGTTTACGCTCATCAGGGTGGGCAGGCTTCAGGGGAGAGCTTTCTCTACCACTGACCATGTATTCAGTATGATTGATCAGGCCAGAGTGAGGAAGAGAAAGCTCTATTGCTGCTTTGTGGATTTCCGCAAGGCATTTGACACAGTACCATGAGAGAGGCTCTTTCAGCGCTTGTAGTCTCTTGGCATACCAGCAGATATGACATGGGGAATCTATGCATTATATGAGCAGGTTTTTGGGGAGTCAGATGTCTAGGAGGTATGTCCGAGACTATTGCTAGCACCATTGGTGTGAAGCAAGGATGCCCACTTTCCCCCACGCTATTTTGATTATACATTGATGAGGTGGTTGACTTCATTACACGAGGAGGCGGAGATGGAGTTGATTTAGCAGGTACCTCAGTACATTTTATGCTTTATGTTGATGATATTGTATTAGTGTCTGAGTCACCAGGAGGTCTACAGCAGCATCTACATGCACTTGATGATTTTTGCACATAGAGGGGTCTTACTGTGAACCTTGGGAAAACCAAGGTTATAGTCTTTCATACATCGAGACAGGGCAAGAGTCAGCTGACATTCACTCTCGCAGGACGCCAAGTGGAGCTGGTGACATCATACGTGTACCTAGGGGTTACCTTCTCTGCAGCAGCCACACGCTTCACCATGGGTTCAGCAGCCAGAGCTAGATTGACACGGGGATATGCAGCATTGGCTATGCTAGAGAGACAGTGCCACCAGGCGCATTTTCGAGAGCCTCGGACGAAGGGGTGGCTATTTGACACATTAGTCACACCGGCACTGATGTATGGAGCAGCGGTATGGGCGCTAGGCCTTGCTACCCATTGGTGGACACAGATAGAGAGACCACAGGCCCTCATGATGGCACGCATGATACGCAGCAAACCGTCAGTACCTCATGACATTATCCGAGCAGAGTTTGTTGCGCCTCCTATGATGGTAGAGGCCATATTCCAAACTATATGCTTGCTAGACAGATTCAGAGAGATGCCACAGGATAGATCGTCATACAGAGCTTTTGAGGCATCTAGACAGCTGGCTGAGGCAGGAGATTGAGGATCATGGTATGCACAGGTCACACATTGGTTCTCACAGCATGGCCTAGACATGGATCATCTACCACCATTCCAGTATGACAGGAATGCACCACATCCGTCTCTCATAGTGAGAGGAACAGAGTATTGAGACAGGACCTATGGCAGCTCTATACACGAGAGACATGGATATCGCCTACACAGCCTCTTCCACCGAAGATGCTATACTACAGAGATCACTTCATGAGTATCACTGATGATGGATTTATAGAGAGGCCTAGATACATGGAGGGCTTTTTACCACATGGCTTCCGAGTGGCTATTGGTCAGCTTGGAGTTTCATCACATCGATTGGAGATTGAGACTGGCATAGCAGCACGGATCCCTCGAGAGGAGAGGGTATGCAGATTGTGCAGAGAGGAGGTGGAGAGTGAGGAGCATTATGTATGTAGATGCAGAGCATATACAACCATTAGAGAGAGATATCCCATTTTATTCAGAGAGCCACATTCCCTACGCCAGATCTTTGAGGCAGCAGACTAGCGCATACTGGGGAGATTCATTCTAGACATACAGCGTCACAGAGAGACATCATTACAGGCTCAGACAGCTCCTGAGGGGGGATGACAGACACAAATTACTACATTTTTTCAGAGATCCATCCCACTCCGAGTCCCTACACGGCAGGGAATTACTCTCCAGAGAGCAGAGACACTCAGAGCCCGCAGGAGACGGAGGACACCTGGCTTTCGGACACCACGCCTATACTAGAGAGAGATGACAGAGATCAGAGCTCAGTTAGAGCACACCCAGGCATGTTCTTCAGGGAGCTGTGGACACCCCCTTCATTGATGTATACCATTTTATACCCCCAGTATGGTACAGGATGGAGCTAGCTAGGTTGCATATCATGATTGTGTACTCCATGCATATAGCTTTGCATTCTCCTAGTAGTAGAGCTCCATCCCCTCCCCCACACATTGTTCTTATTGCACACCCAGATTCAGCTTTTTAGTTCAGTACTTCTTCATTTTGTTGGGATGACAGAGGATACCCCATACAGGTACACCGATTTGTCTCATAGGCCGAGTTCGGCCTTTTGGAAGACGTTAAGAAAATCTTTCTTTCTCTCTCTCTCTCAACTTTCACCCTCTCTCATGGCATCTTCTTCACAAGCAACCTTCGGCTCCACACGACGTGGTGGTGCTAGAAGAACCATAGTTGTTTCTCGTACCGGTACGAATGGGTTCGTACCGTACGGTTCGTACGGCACGATACCGTACGGTATCATACGGTACGAGTTTTTTTTTTTAAAATAAAATAAAATTTCCAAATGCTTATGTTCGCAATACTTCGTAACTTTCGTGTCCACTTAGTATTCCATATGGGGTTGTTGAGAGACCTAAAAGATCTGGCGAGGTAGACTGGTAGTGTACACTTGATTGGTAGGATGAGAGAATCTTGCTATGTAACTTGGAGATCCTTGGTATAGGTAGGCTAGACAATTAAATTCTCAAGTTATGTACGAGGGAGAAGATTTGGACATGGCCATTTTGATCTAGAGAGGAGTCCCTAAACTTATCACCCTAGATGCACTGCTTGTATTTGTGCAAGGACGGTCCCTTAGTCATAAACGCTACACTGGGAGACCTTTGGTATTGCATTACCCATCTAGGTTCCTTTTTGGAGACAATCGGGAGATCCAACTGGGAGAGACACATATCCATGTTCTGGTTCCTCAAGCACTATAGACTCCTCCCCTCCCAACCTTCCCTTACATTCAAGCTTGAAGCTCCATAGGTTGTAAGTGTAAAAAATAAAAACCGTATTTTATCGTACGGTATCCGAAAATTTCATATCGTACCAAAAATTCCCATACGGTATCGTATTTTCGTACCGTGATAACCATAAGAAGAACCGATGGTTGGTCCTGGTGGGAAGAGGTTAATGCCAACGGCCCTGGAAGTGGAGGAGGTTCACGCCCGTGGTCTTGCAAGCTTTGCCCCTATAGGCGGACGAGTGGGTTAGACAAAGTGAGAGCCCACCTTATGCATGAGTCGGGGCAGCACGAGGTTCGATTTTGCATGGGAATCACATCGGAGAAGAGAAGGGAGCTTCTTGAGCGCATTGTTGGGCATGAGGCTTTGAGGGCTGCAAGGCCGGCACGTGTGGCTGTGGATCCTGCAGCATTTGTGACACCACTTGAGGGGTCTGTTTCAGGGTCAGGGGGTGCATCTACCACATCTACACCACGGCCACATGGTGTAGGTTCCTTTGCGATGCCCACACCCGCGCGGTGACTAAGTACATGTCACGTGCATCCCGCACTTGGATGCCATGTAGACATTTCTGTACAGAAGGTTCAGGACCTGGGATGGTGAACTGGTCCCATGTGAGCCCAGTCCGGGATGAGTCAGCCAAGGATCCATCTCAGTCGTCCGAGGTCAGGTGTGCATTGTCCTGCACATGAGTCCAAGGTCAAGTGTGCACTGTCCTGCACATGAAACAGTGCCAGTCCGCGCTGGGAGCCTCCCTCTAGAATGATGTCAGTGGTTCTGTGTATCTGGTATGGTACGGGATGCGAGATTAGTGAGTAGAAAGTGGTTAGGACAAGGGGCCAGCCCATAGGGCTACCCCGGATCTGAGTGTGGGCATGGGAATGGTGTAGAACCACCCCCATGAGGGCCAGGAAGGCCCAGGCTGAACCCACCAGCCATGGAGGGGCTGTAGGACAGCCCTAGGGCAAAGATAAGGCTATTTCCAGGAGTTTACAGCCTTTATATGGCTGTAGGGCAAGTATGGGGCAGCCCATACAGGCTGCCCAGCCCTTGGATTGTGGGCAAAAGTTGTGTCCAACCAATCAGAAGCAGACGCCCGATGTCCTGCCAGCCAAGAAGAGATGCGCAGACTTTATGAGATTTTTCCAAAATTTTTGGGATTTAATTCAGCATATATTGCTGAATTTTCACCAGTCGTGGGACATTGGTGCTGGCTGCCTGTTATTAGCTGGCCGACTGCTCATGATGGGAAGTATATCCCAATCATTCATCTCATTATTCACCAAGAGCTCAGGCAAATCAAGGGCTAGACAAGCCAAGGGAATCGCTAAGCAAAGGGGTTGAGAACTGAAGGTCAAGGGCAGGATTTTCCAGCCAAGAAAAGGTCCAAGGTGGTTGTATTTTCTTTCAGATTTCTCATCATTCTAATAAAGCAAATACACCATCCGTGGTGGTGGGGGCCCTACAGAGGGTAATTGGGACCCAATACTGTATCCTCTCCATCTCTCCCTCTCTCTCTCTCTCTCTCTCTATTTTCTGCACATATCCTTTCAGTTTGTGCGTTAGTGCTGAATTCTAAGTTTTGAAGTTACCGATTCTTCTCCAAAGCTTCCGCATATTACAGTGGTATCAGAGCCTACTTCAAGTACAAAGATTCAGCAAAGAAACTAGAAGTTTTTCTTGCTTGTGTGGTTGGTTTTTAGACGTCGGTGGACTGCCCTTTCGGAGTGACTTCTATCCCTCGAAGGACGGTTGGTTTTTAGCGTCCGGAAGCCTCAGGAAGCGTCCGGAAGCCTCCGGAACAGATAGTGGATGGTCAGATTGCGTTCCGGAAAGGAATTGCATTGTCCTGCTATGGCGAGCTTCGACGACGAGAGAGACCAAGAATCATGGGACCAGAGTGCACCAGGCAGCCCAGCTAGGGCACCAGGCTTGAGTGTCACAGACATGTTCCAGCAGATGATGCGAGCAATCGCAGAACAGACGGCCAAGTTGGATGAGCAGAAGGCGCATATCTTGGCTCTGGAGGAGCGTACCCGCTCCCCAGCGTCGCGTTTTCCATCTCCTCCTCCCTCTCCTTCTGTATCCCAGGTACCGGATTCTCGTCATAGGGACCCTCTCGCGGGGTCACAGCCGCAGCCAAGCTCCTTGCTTGAGTTGCAGATGCGTGCATTGGAGATCCGACAACGAGAAGACGACGCCATGCGACGCGTGGAACACCAGCGCTACCTCAGAGCTTTGGACGCCGGATTGACACCGGCGGTGTCCTCGAATCATTTTCTCGGGAAAATAAATTTCAGTAAGTATAATGGTAAACTCGATCCCACAACTCTTTATTCATGGTTATATCAATTTGAAGCTTACTTTGCCGCAGTTAGAAAAACAGATACTGACAAAGTGATCTTAGCCAGTTGGTACTTGGAAGGTGAGGCCATTCCTTGGTGGACTCAGTGGGCTCATGCCCACACCAGAGCAGGTATGGCAGCTTATGTGTGGGACGAGTTCGTCTGCGACCTTAAGCAGCGGTTTCTACCGCCCCACTACCTTGAGCGACTCGAAGACGAGTTCAGGGGAGCGCGTCAGAACGCGCAACCAGTCCTTCAGTTTGCCAATAAAATTTCGACCTTAATTAGGCTTATCCGATACGGACAAGAAAGGGCAGTTTTTGTATGGCTTGGACACGTAAATGCAATGGGAGGTGCGTATGTTTAGGCCAGCCACCTTTGAGGACGCACTCTCGCTTGCGCAGAGTGCAGAAATGAAACACAATGGTGGCAAGCCCAAGACTTCCCAGCCGGCTTCTCCCAGGGCTAACGCCTCGGGGGGCAAAAGCTAGAACTAGACGGGGTCTTCCCTAGGACAGAGCCTGGGAGCCTCTGGCTCCAAGAACTCGAACAATGCGTCTAAGCTTACTCCAGACCAGAAAGCGGAGGCAGGCAAGACAGGTGGCAAGTTGAGTGCTGAGGAGCTTTCTCAGTACAAGAAGGAGGGTAGATGTTTCTTTTGTCATACAAAAGGACATACTTCTCGGGATTGTCCGAAGAAGCCTCTAAAGGCCGCCGCCGCCTCCACAGCTTCCGTGGTGAGCTCAGCTTCCACACAGACCCCAGCGGCTAACCCTAGCTCTTCAAACCCCGGTGCTTCAGTTGGAGCAATTATTAGCCGGGAGCTCGAAGATAAGCAGAAGGGCGCCCATGACCAGGAGTATGAGCGCAACGAATTGCTCAAGTCCTTTGGCTACATAGGTGGCAAGAGAGTCGTCGTCTTGTTTGACAGCGGTAGCACGGAGGATGTGGTCACGGAACAGGCCGCTAGGTGTGCCCGTTTCGAGTTGACTTCGGTAGCACAGGTATGACAACGAGCGTCAAGTATGAAGCTCTAGGTGCTAAGTTAGTGATTCAGGCGATAGAGTTTGTGCGTGACTTTATGGTTGCCCCTCTTGTAGGAGTAGACATAATTTTGGGTATCCAGTGGTTTCACAAGTTTCTTCCTGATGTCAAGTGGGACAAGCACACGTTCCAGATTAATCGGAATGTGTCAAACACCCCGGTGACCATTAACTGTGAGCCAAGTATTCCGAACTTTCCGCTCATAAGCCACTTGCAGGCTAAGCGAGCAGTCAGGAAAGGCGCACAGTGTGCGATGATTTACATCCAGACAGCCCAGACGGTGGCCAGTGCTTCCGAGAAGTACTCGGTTCTCCATGAAAAGTTCCAGAAGATTTTTCTTCGGGACAGCCTCCCTCCCCAGCTCCCCCCGTCCAGTCCGGAGGATCACAGGATTGACCTCCTCCTAGGCTCGGAACCCTTGAGCAAGTTTTCGTATCGCCTTTCCAAGGCTATGGAATCAGAGTTGGACCGCCAACTCTGAGAATTGTTGCAAGTTGGCTTCATCCACCCCAGCGTGTCGCCATTTGCAGCACCGATCTTATTTGTCAAGAAGAAAGATGGGTCTTCCCGTTTGTGTGTCGATTATCGTGCACTCAACAAGCTGACTATCAAGAGCAGATTCCCGATGCCTCGAATTGACTATATTCTCGAGAGGTTGAATGGAGCAAAGGTGTTCTCAAAACTGGATTTAAAGAGTGGGTACCACCAGGTGTACGGATTGTCGAGGGGGACATCCCCAAGACAGCCTTCCGTACAGAATGGGCCCACTATGAATTTGTGGTCATGCCATTTGGTTTGACGAACGACCCAGCTACATTTAACCGCATGATGATGCGTATTTTTCGGGATTTGATTGGAAAGTGTGTGTTCATATTTTTGGATGACATACTCGTATTTTCAGCTACAGTTGAGCAAGCACACGTACACGGATTCCGAGGAATTCGGTACACAGTGGGAACATGCATTGGATGCCACAGGACCATGCCATTTTCTTATACGGGATGGTTGGCTTTTCTACAAAGGTCGACTATGTGTCATGAAGTCATTCAGGGCAGCTCTTCTCCATGATGCCCATGACGCCATTACAGGTGGTCATAGGGGCATGAATTCGACTCTGGAGAAATTAGAACGGCAATACTATTGGCCAAAGATGAGGCGTGATGTGTTTACATGTGTACAACGCTGTGACATTTGTCAAAAGGTGAAAGCTCCTCGTGGAAAGAAGATAGGGTTGTTACAGCCCTTGCCAATTCCTGAGGGTTCTTTCCAAGACATTTCCATGGACTTTGTCACGAATCTGCCTCCCAATCCGAGTAAGCGTAATACGCAGTGCTTAACTATTGTTGATAGGTTTAGCAAATTTGCTATGCTTATTCCTTGCAGGGCCAATGTGACCGCCGAGGATGTTGCCCAGTTGTTCATTCGGCATTGGTACCTGATTGGCGGGATTTCTAGCACCATAGTGTCAGACCGAGATGCCAAGTTTACTAGTCATTTTTGGAGGGCATTGTTTGATAATTTTGGTACTAAGCTGAATTTTTCCAGTGCATTCCACCCACAGACAGACGGCCAGACAGAGATATACAACCAGTTGGCCTTTGATGTGCTGAAGTGTTATGTCCACGATCAACAAGGTAAGTGGGAATCGTATTTGCCTTTAGTTCAAGCTGTTTTGAATGACTCTTTTTCTTCAGCTATTGGTAGGACTCCATATGAGGCAGCGTTTGGAAGACCTTTCCAGTCGTTGTTAACCAGGACTTCGTCTTCAGTACCGGAGGCGAACAGAGTCAGGAGATTTTAGAATCAGTAAAGGATAGATTGGCTAAAGCGCAAGAGGCCTACACTCGACAGGCGAATAAAGACCGAAGGGATATGAAGTTTTCGGAAGGAGATTGGGTTTATCTTCGGATAATGAAGCAAAGATTGAAGCAGGTGGGCAAGCGAGTGCCCAAAGTTGTCTTTTAGGAGCTTCGGATCTTTTCCCATCCGGAAAAAGATTAA
Source organism: Cibotium barometz (assembly GCF_041138505.1). Taxonomy (NCBI): domain Eukaryota; kingdom Viridiplantae; phylum Streptophyta; class Polypodiopsida; order Cyatheales; family Cibotiaceae; genus Cibotium; species Cibotium barometz. The sequence goes on from NC_141070.1 coordinate 56,755,557, forward strand.
TGAGGTGTGTATGCAGTTAAAGCTACCTCCGAGTTGGACCATGCATGATGTATTTCATGTCAGTTGGTTAAAGCCATATGCAGGTCCACCCCCTTCAGAGGTCAAAGACGAAGTGGAACCAGCCATTGTGGATGAAGCAGAGGTAATGGTTTCAAAACAGATCCTTCTGCACCGTTTCAAGCATGGCTCAGGCCGAAGACTATGACAGTTCCTCACAAAGTGTCAAGACCGAGGAACTCATGAAGCGGTATGGCTCGACAAAGAGTTTTTTGAAGACTATCCGGTGTTATTGACGGATTATTTGGAGGCTATGCAGTTTCCAACAAGTTAAGCAGAAGGGGATGTCACATGCATCCCGCACTTGGATGCCACGTAGACATTTATGTACAGAAGGTGCAGGACCTGGGATGGTGAACTGGTCCCATGTGAGCCCAGTCCGGGACGAGTCAGCCAGGGATCTATCTCAGTCGTCCGAGGTCAGGTGTGCATTGTCCTGCACATGAGTCCAAGGTCAAGTGTGCACTGTCCTGCACATGAAACAGTGCCAGTCCGTGCTGTGAGTCTCCCTCTAGAATGATGTCAGTGGTTCTGTGTATCTGGTATGGTACGGGATGCGAGATCACTGAGTAGATAGTGGTTAGGACAAGGGGCCAGCCCATAGGGCTACCCCGGATCTGAGTGTGGGCATGGGAATGGTGTAGAACCACCCCCATGAGGGCCAGGAAGGCCCAAGCTGAACCCACCAGCCATGGAGGGGCTGTAGGACAGCCCTAGGGCAAAGATAAGGCTATTTCCAGGAGTTTACAGCCGTTATATGGCTGTAGGGCAAGTATGGGGCAGCCCATACAGGCTGCCCAGCCCTTGGATTGTGGGCAAAAGTTGTGTCCAACCAATTAGAAGCAGGCGCCTGATGTCCTGCCAGCCAGGAAGAGATGCGCAGACTTTATGGGATTTTTCTAGCATTTTTTGGGATTTAATTCAGCATTTATTGCTGAATTTTCACCAATCGTGGGACATTGGTGCTGGCTGCCTGTTTATCAGCTGGCCGACTGCTCATGATGGGAAGTATAAATAGTGGAAGCCATAATCCCAATCATTCATCTCATTATTCACCAAGAGCTTAGGCAAATCAAGGGCTAGACAAGCCAAGGGAATTGCTAAGCAAAGGGGTGGAGAATTGAAGGTCAAGGGCAGGATTTTCCAACCAAGAAAGGTCCAAGGTTGCTGTATTTTCTTTCAGATTTCTCATCATTCTAATAAAGCAAATACACCATCTGTGGTGGGGGCCCTACAGAGGGTAATCGGGACCCAATACTGTGTCCTCTCCATCTCTCCCTCTCTCTCTCTCTATTTTCTGCACATCTCCTTTCAGTTTGTGCGTTAATTTCCGTTGCGATAAGAGTGCTGAATTCTAAGTTTTGAAGTTACCGATTCTTCTCCGAAGCTTCCGCATATTACAGTACACTTGAGGGAAGTTGGGATCCTAAGAAGAAGGAAGAGGTTGATACAGCTGTGGCTCGTTTCTTCTTCCATGACCATATTGCTTTCCATACTGCTTGGTAAGCCTTGACTCTTCCCTCTTGACATGATTTTTCTAAGTTTCATTCTTGAAAGTTCACTTGTTTCTTTTTGTAATCAGATCCGAGTACATCAAGGCTATGGTGAAGAGGATTGGGGAGTATGGTCCAAACTACACCCCCCCATCATCGGAGTCTATGCGCACCACATTGCTCGACAAGGAGAAGCGCCTTGTCGAGCAAGCTGCAGAGAACACAAAGCGGCTATGGGCAAAGAATGGATTGTCACTCATTGCAGATGGATGGAGTGACACACGAAAGCGGTCCATCCATGGTCTCGTTGCATATTCCCATGGCGAGATGTACTTTATTGCTTCACATGATACCTCGGGACAGGGAAGAGTGCAGACGTGCGTGCAGCAGAGTGGGTAGTGAGCTCATGGGACCGGAATGTGTGGTGGATTTTGTTGCAGATGGCGAGGCTGCAAATAAGGCAATTGGAGCTATTATTGAGGGCAGGCATCCACACATGACTGTGTCATATTGTATGGCACATCGTTTGAACAATCTTTTAAAGGATATTGGAAAGAAGTCATGGATTGAGCCAATCATTTAGGAGGCCAATCAAATGGTCACATTTGTCTTGAACCACCAGTTCATCCGCCACGAGTTTTCCAAGAAATCAAGGTTCTCACTTCTCAAATACTCAGACATCTGATTTGCCTTCAACTTCTTGATGCTGGCCCGCTTGAGGGAGTGCAATGGTGCATTGAGGCAGCTCTTCATGAGCGACGAGTTCACCACTATTGCATTGGCTTCAACAGCCATAGGCATATTATGCAGGGAGCATGCAGAGAGCACTTCCTTTTGGGAGGATGTGAAACGCATTGATGCTATGGTGAGGCCTATTGTCCACTTGTTGAGACTTGTAGATGCTATGCAACCATGCATCGGGAAGGTGTATGAGGCAATGGATATAATGATAGAGAAGTTGCTAGAGTTAGAGCCCGATGAGGATAGATACGAGGAAATTCGTTCCTTATGTGTGACGAGGTGGAACTCCTATGCCTCTCCTATGCATGCAGCTGCATATATGGTGGACCCTGAGTTTAAGGGTAATGGACAGGAGAGTGACGGAGAGGTCAGTGATGGTTGGAGGCGTATCTTGGATCGTCTAGTGCCAGATGGAGGCATTAGGCGCAAAATCAGAGACCAGCTTGCTGCATACAGGTCCTTTCGTGGTACTTTTGGTTGTCTGGATGCACAGGAGGATAGGTTGAAGGTTGGGGCTGCTTTGTGGTGGGAAGACTATGGTTTAGATGGGCCTGAGCTGCAACACTTGGCTATCCGCATTCTCAGCCAAGCTGTAAGCTCCTCTTGTTTGGAGCAGCTTTGGAGTTCTTACAGCCATATTGCATCAAAGAAGAGGAACCGCCTTGGTGTAGAAAAGGCCAATGATCTTGTCTTTGTAAGCGCAAACTTGCGAATGCTTTGCAAGGGTGCGACTGCAAAGGCAAATCCCTTTACTCAGTGGGAGATGGAGCAAGAGGAGGGAAATGAGCAGGTGGAGACACAACAGAGCCCAGAGGATGATTCCACTACCTTTCAGACTGGTCATGTAGGCAGCCATGATCATGACGCCAGTACTTCTCACGCTGCAGCCTCCGATCAAGCATTGTAGGCTCTATGATTTATCATTTAGCTATGTTTCATTGTTTTTACTTTTGAGTCTTGACTCAGCACTTTATGTGCATTGTAGACACTAGTCTTCTGTTATTTGATAGTGATCATCATTCCATGCTTATATATTGGTTTGAGCTTTGTCGGTGTACTTAAGTCTTATTGGCGCCTGTTCGGTGTTTGCGCCACGTATTGCACATTTAAAGTGATGCCTTGAATGTTCAAAGTGTAAAAACATAAATGTTATTTTATTTAGTGTGCTTTGTAGTCAATAAATTGCATATTCCATATGCCGTTCCCGTCCCCCTGTCCCCGTCCTTTTGCCATTCCCCGTCCCCGTCCCCGTCCCCGTTCCTGTTCCCGTCCCCGTTCCCCGTCCCATGTTACTATGCCTCTCCTACCCGTGTTTCTCCATCGGTCTCTGTCCCTGTTCTAATGAGTGTGCCCCCCTCTTTACAGCCCACTCATTACCGTGTTCAGAGACACCCCGACTTCTCACCTCCGAGAGTTTGATGTGTGGGTGATCCCTGTTCGTACTTCTGCACAGGATCTGGATCATTGCTGTTTTATACTCCCTTATCTGGGCGCTATCCTTCCTGAGTGCAGCATCATTTTTCATGAATATTGCACCTATTTTGAGAACGTTTATCCATCTTCGTTCACAGTGTGCCCTTCTACACCAGATTATACACCTTTGACACCAGTAGCTGCTCCTACCCCTGTACCTTCTTCTCTAGTAGCAAACTCTCGTGCGAGCCCAATCCGAGAGGATCGCCCTTACTATACTAGATGGTCCATAGCTGCTTCACCAACACGTAGCCTCTCCTCACGGGATTTCCAGATGTCGCACCCTCTAGGCGATGGTTCTTACTAGAGCCCAGCAGCGTCATCAACAGCAAAAACCTCTAGAGCCTCGTCACCCTGCAGCCTCTTCTCTCATGGCTGAACCTGTTGACATACTGGCTCCTCCAGAATGGCAGCAAGCTTTACAGCAACTTTAACAGTAGTACCACCAACAACTCCAGGAATCCATGGCATCCTTGGCTTCACAGATCCAGCAGCTCCACACGGATCGCCACTCCTACACGAGTTCCGTACTAGCAGCAGATGTTTTAGCAACAGTACCAGAGGACACAAATGTCATTCCTTCCGAGGTAGAAGGCGATGATCTTAAAACTCTGTATCGTCTTTTACAAGCCAATAAAACAAAGAAATTGGAAATTAAATCCCTTGAATCTTATGGTGGTCAGCGCAATAAGCACATCTTAGACCAATGGCTCTACAAACTGCGGTTATACTTTGAAACCATGACCCTTCTTGATTTCAAAAAGGTGATTTTTGCAGTATCCCTCCTCAAAGACACTGCTTTATTGTGGTGGCAACGATGACAGCACGTTCAGTCGTGGGCAGAATTAATGCTGGCCGCCTGGTGTAGAACTGGCCGACTGTTGTTAGTTAGTAGTATAAATACCATGGCCCACAATCCCATTGTTTTATCTCATAATTCACCAAGTGTTAAGGCAATCAAGGGCCATGATAGCCAAGGAGTGCTAACGCAAAGGGATGAAGGACTGCAGGTCAAGGGCAGAGTTATCTCAGCCAAGAAAGGTCAAGTTTTCTGTATTTTCTTTTCAGATTTACATCATTCTAATAAAGCAAATACACCATTCGTAGTGGGGGCCCTACAGAGGGTATTCGGGACCCAATATTGTGTCCTCTCTTCTCTCCCTCTCTCTCTCTCTCTCTATTTTCTGCACATCTTCATTCAGTTTTGTGCGTTAATTCCGTCGTGAAAAGCGTGCTGATTTCTGAGCATTGAAGTTACCAATCTCCCCCGAAGCTTTTGAATGTTACAGTGGTATCAGAGCCTACTTTAAGTGCAAAGATTCAGCAAAGAAACCATAATTTTTTCTCACTCGTGTGGTTGGTTTTCAGATGCCAGTGGACTACCCCTTTCGGAGTGACTCCTGTCCCTCGAAGAACGGTTGGTTTTCAACCTTTGGAAGCCTCCGGACGTGTCCCACACACATAGTGGATGGTCGGATTGCGCTCTGGAAAGGAAGTACGTTTTCTTGCTATGGCGAGCTTCGACGACGAGAGACCAAGAACCTTGGGACCAGAGTGCACCGGGCAGCCCAGCTAGGGCACCAAGCTTGAGTGTTACAGATATCTTCCAACAGATGATGCAAGCAATCGCAGACCAGACAACCGGAGCAGATCTTGGCTATGGAAGAGCGTACCCGTTCTCCAGCGTCGCGTTTTCCATCTCCTCCTCCCTCTCCTTCCGTATCCTAGATTTCATATCCTTGACACAGGGACCCTCTCGTAGGGTCACGACCGCAACCGAGCTCTTTGTTTGAGTTGCAGATGCATGCATTGGAGATCCGACAACGTGAAGATGAAGCCATGCGACGCGTGGAACACGAGCGTTACCTAGCAGCTTTGGACGCCAGATTGACACCGGTGGCGCCCTCGAATCATTTTCTCTGGAATCATTTTCCCGAGAAAATGAACCTCAATAAGTATAATGGTAAACTTGACCCCACAACTCTCTATTCATGGTTGCATAAATTTGAAGCTTACTTTGCCGCAATTAGAAAGATAGATACTGACAGAGTGATCTTAGCCAGTTGGTACTTGGAAGGTGAGGCCATTCCTTGGTGGACTTCGTGGGCTCTCATGCCCACACCAGATTAGGTATGGCAGCTTATGTGTGAGACGAGTTTGTCCACGACCTTAAGCAGCGGTTTCTACCACCCCACTACCTTGAGCGACTCGAAGACGAGTTCAGGGGAGCGTGTCAAAACGCGCAACCAGTCCTTCAGCTTGCCAATAGAATTTCGACTTTATATTTGCAATTAGGCTTATCGGATTCAGACAAGAAAGGGTAGTTTTTTGTATGGCGGCTGGGCACTAGGCGCATGATTCCCTAGGGGCTGGGCACTGAATCCCTTCCGTTTTGAAGGCTGGGCAGCCTATGTGGGCTGCCCCACCCTTGCCCTACAGTCATCATAATGTTGGATGTGCTGTCAGCTGCCCCTGGGGCTGTCCTACAGCCCCCCCATGGCTGGTGGGTTCAGGCAAGGCCTTCCTCGCCCTCATGGGGGTGGTTTTACACTATCCCCATGCCCACACAAGGACTTGGGGTAGCCCTATGGGCTAGCCCCTTTTCCTAAAAGCAAACCCTAACTATCTACACAATGATCTGGCATCCAGTACGATACCAGATACACAGAATCACTGACATCATTCCAGAGGGAGACTCACAGCGCGGACTGGCACTGTTTCATGTGCAGGACAGTGCACACCTGACCTTGGACGACTGTGCAGGACAATGCACACCTGACCTCGAACGACTGGGATGGATCCCTGGCTGACTCATCCCGGACTGGGCTCACATGGGACCAGTTTACCATCCCAGGTCCTAGGTCCTGCACCTTCTGTACAGATATGTCTACGTGGCATCCAAGTTCGGGATGCACATGACACTTGGGTTAATGTAAAGAGCATTGTCACGAAGCACCTGGAAAACAATCTTAAGAGTGCCTTGTGTTCGGCCCGAAGAGGTACAAATGAAGAGGCACATCCCTGACGAAAGGGTGTGACTCTTGAATGAATAGTTATGTCTTTTGGACGTAGAGGTGTGTCCTTTAATCAACAGATGTGTCCCTTTGAAGAGATGTGTCCTTTGATGATGACCCATGTGACAAGGTCTGACCCTTCACTGGTGTCCTTTCAATGATTAAGAGTAATTAAGTCAAGGCCTTGTGTCTCAATGCAAACAACCTAGCTTTCCGCTTTCTAACTATCTTTAGTTCTTGTATTCAATTTTAATTATGTCTTAATAGACTAGGAAGTCCTCATAGTGGTATCAGAGCAAACAAGCTTCAACCTGTAGGATGCCCACATCCAAAAAAACACTAACCCTAACCCTAAAAATCAAAAACCCTAAATCAGCTAATTAACCTTAGAATTAGGGATAGCAAGAGTTGTATGGAAGAACAGGAGAGAATCCCCCATTTAATTTTGCCCAATTTTGCCAATTTTGCTTGATTAAGCATTTTTCCCCAATTTTCTCAAACAAAAAAAAAATGGTGGGAAGCAGAGACTCACACCAGGGTTCCATCCAAGTGCTTGCAAGCTGCCCTATACTCTATTGGAGATCCTGATCGCATTCCTTTCGGGTTGAATCCCTCTCCAAGCAACGGGCGCCACCCTTCGTTTTCTAAAGCCACAACTCTTCACGTTTTTTTTTTCTATGTGACGTTTCACATAATAAAATAGCCTTAACTTTAGCCTTATAAGTTAAGACTTAAGCCTTTTACACCCACGTGGCCTCACCCAACCACCTGGGCAGCCGACAACCAGCACCCAACGGCAGCCCGACCAGCGAAAAGGCAACCCGGCAGCCCAACTTGCGCAAAGAAACCCGGCAGCGGCCAGCGCCCCAATTTATAAATAAATTTTAAAAAAAAAGAAGACAGGAGAACCTTACGACCAACGACCAGCGCTAAGAACAAAAAAAAAAAGAGAACCCAACAGCCAGCCTGACTAGCGCATCATAATTAAAAAAAAGAACAACCTAGCCTGCCGTTTTCAACCAGTATTCTGTTCACTCTGGCATTCTGTTCGCTCTAGCCCAGTTCATGGTCCTTCATTACCTACTGATCATCATGGCCTCGGCCCTCTGCAATTCTCAATGGCAATATTCTCCACACAGTTCTCAGGTGTGATCTTTCCTTGTGCCTGTAAACATTAATATGTGGCATTTTTATACTTCATAAACCCGCCACTTCATTATTTTTCGGGGCCAATATCACTTGTTACGCGCTGAAGACACCAACTCATATTTGCTGGACACACTTCATCGTCTTTCAGTAAATTTTCCTACGGTGGTGGCTTATGGCCGAGGGACCATACGAGTTCATTTATATTCAGGACACACCCGTACCGGTAACCTCTCCTGCTCCAGTGCTAGCTCTTGCTCCTCCAGCCTATTTCCGAATCCAAGTAGCCACACCCACATCCTGTGATCGGGAATTCGACGTGTGGATTTTCAGGATACATACCTCGCCCCGAGACCTGCATCATTACAGTTTCCTCTTGGAGCGGCACCCTTATCTTGGCCTCGCCATTCCAGAGGCATCTCTCGTCTACCGCGAGATTAATACTTACCCTGTCGACTGGCCGCTGAAGTGGGAGAACCGCAGGAAGCTCTTGAGGAAAAAGATCCAAGTATGGAGCAAAGAAAGGTTGCTTGAGGTACATCATCTTCATATCCATGTACTCAGGAGGATCATTGGCTGAATAAACCATTAAGAGTGCTGAGAAACAACCACTCTTGCGGACCCACCGTTTTGCTTGAAGAGCTGAAAGGGTTGGTGTAGAGGGTTGATCTTTGATGCCTTCGAGTGCCACAAGCGTATCATTTTGAGCAAATTGTATGGAATGGTTTCGGAAACTGATCAGGGGATCATATTGATACGACCATTCTTGACCAAGAATCATATCATAATGTGCCAAAGACATGACTTGGAAATCCAATTCATCACGATAGTGCTGAATTCGAAAGGAGAGGTGTTTGGCAGCGGTGTTACACAAGGATGTGGAACCATCGACAAGCTCTACTTCATAAATAACAGCACTTTGAGAAGTCCGAATCTTCAATCTTTGGGTCAAGGTGGTTCCCACAAAGTTATGAGAACACCCACTGTCGATGAGCACATGAATAGGGTGATTGGAAATAGAACCTTGAAGAACCAAAAACCTGAGTAGACCACTGGGGTAACGGTGAAGAGGCAGATTGAGCTGTGGTAGTAGCAGTGATCACCAAAGCATGTGCAATAGCATGGTGATTAACCGCACGCTTTCCTTTGTCAACAACTGGGGGTTTTCTCCTTGGAAGTGGAGGGTTCATCATTACAATTCTCTCGATGGGTTGGTCTTTTGGGACACTCAAACCAACGATGAGGTCCATTGCAAATTGTGCACAATCCTATCTTTTGTTGATCCCGTCCAGAAGGAACAGTGGAAGGACGAGGATTGCGAGATTGGTCACGTCCTTGGTCCCCGTCCACGATCCGAACTACGTGGTTGAAAGGACTGAGGACGTCAAGACTGAAAAGAGGACGATCCTTCTGATCGGCGAGAGTGTTGAGAATTATTACATTGGGGATTAGGCTAGGAGATAAAAGTGCCAGAAGATTCTCTTTGACTATCTTGGTTCATACGAGACCCATTGGCTTTCTGAAAGGCATTAGCTCGATCGGAAGAGGCCAAATTTCGAGAATTAATGTCTACAACGCGCGTAACGTATGGCATCGGCAAGATCGACAGGATTATATTTTTTGAACATCGGCACGCAATGTGGAGTTAAGACCTTCACGAAGGCATGGAGTTCGTCCGCTGGGGACAAGGAGTCAATCTCCAGTATCAAGTTGGTGAACTGGGAGATATAAGAGGCCAAGGAACCATTTGTCAGAATACGCAGCGGAGATGTTGACCAGATCTAGGAACACGAGCAAAACGCGGTGTAAAAAATCACAGCACAAGAGAGAGAGAGATGTAAAAAATCACAGCACGAGAGAGAGAGAGAGAGAGAGAGAGAGAGAGAGAGAGAGAGAGAGAGAGAGAGAGAGAGAGAGAGAGGAGAGAGAGAGAGAGAGAGAGAGAGAGAGAGAGAGAGAGAGAGAGAGAGATGAAAATGAAATGATATATTAACGTCTTCAAAAGGCCAAAATGACCTATGAGACCAAAAAGGTTACAACAATTGGTGGATCTGATACAATGTCTGTGTAAGGAAAGCTAAAAACAACTAAACAACTAACTGAAACTGAAACAACTATGAGGAAAAGTACGGTACCAGGAACGCCTAATGGATAACATCTAGGAGGAAAACTCCAGCAACAAAGGTAAGCATCATACACATCACTATCCAAAGATGTCTCTCTCTCTCTCTCTCTCTCTCTCTCTCTCTCTCTCTCTCACAGAGAGAGAGAGAGAGAGAGAGAGAGAGAGAGAGAGAGAGAGAGAGAGAGAGAGAGAGATTTTATTAACGTCTTCCAAAAGACCGAACTCGGCCTATGAGACAAATCGGAGTACCTGTATGGGGGGGGGAGAGAGAGAGAGAGAGAGAGAGAGAGAGAGAGAGAGAGAGAGAGAGAGAGAGAGAGAGATTTTATTAACGTCTTCCAAAAGACCGAACTCGGCCTATGAGACAAATCGGAGTACCTGTATGGGGTATCCTCTGTCATCCCAACAAAATGAAAAAGTACTGAATAAAAAAGCTGAATCTGGGTGTGCAGGGGATGGAGCTCTATTACTAGGAGAATGCAAAGCTATATGCATGGAGTATACAATCATGATATGCAACCTAGCTAGCTCCATCCTGTACCATACTGGGGGTATAAAATGGTATACATCAGTGAAGGGGGTGTCCACAGCTCCCTGAAGAACATGCCTGGGTGTGCTCTGAAGCGAGCCAGTCGCTCCGCACCCTCTCTGTGAAACTGAGCTCTGATCTCTGTCATCTCTCTCTGGTATAGGCGTGGTGTCCGAAAGCCAGGTGTCCTCTGTCTCCTGCGGGCTCTAAGTGTCTCTGCTCTCTGGAGAGTAATTCCCTGCCGTGTAGGGGCTGGGAGGGGTATGGATCTCTGAAAAAAATGTAGTAATCTGTGTCTGTCGCCCCCCCTCTGGAGCTGTCTGAGCCTGTAATAATGTCTCTCTGTGGCGCTGTATGTCTAGAATGTATCTCCCCAGTATGCGCTGGTCTGCTGTCTCAAAGATCTGGCGTAGGGAATGTGGCTCTCTGAATAAAATGGGATATCTCTCTCTGATGGCTGTATATGCTCTGCATCTGCATACATAATGCTCCTCACTCTCCACCTCCTCTCTGCACAATCTGCATACCCTCTCCTCTCGGGGGATCCGTGCTGCTCTGCCAATCTCAATCTCCAATCGGTGTGATGAAACTCTGAGCTGACCAATAGCCACTCGGGAGCCGTGTGGTAAAAAGCCCTCCATGTATCTAGGCCTCTCTATAAATCCATCATCAGTGATACTCATGAAGTGATCTCTGTAGTATAGCATCTTCGGTGGAAGAGGCTGTGTAGGCGATATCCATGTCTCTCGTGTATAGAGCTGCCATAGATCCTGTCTCAATACTCTGTTCCTCTCACTATGAGAGAGACGGATATGTGGTGCATCCCTGTCATACTGGAATGGTGGTAGATGATCCATGTCTAGGCCATGCTGTGAGAACCAATGTGTGACCTGTGCATACCATGATCCTCTGTCTCCTGCCTCAACCAACTGTCTAGATGCCTGAAAAGCTCTGTATGATAATCTGTCCTGTGGCATCTCTCTGAATCTGTCTAGCAGGCATATAGTCTGAAATATGGCCTCTACCATCATAGGAGGCGTAGCAAACTCTGCTCGGATAATGTCATGAGGTACTGACGGTTTGCTGCGTATCATGCGTGCCATCATGAGGGCCTGTGGTCTCTCTATCTGTGTCCACCAATGGGTAGCAAGGCCTGGCGCCCATACTGCTGCTCCATACATCAATGCCGGTGTGACTAATGTGTCAAATAGCCACCCCTTCGTCCGGGGCTCCTGAAAATGCGCCTGGTGGCACTGTCTCTCTAGCATAGCCAATGCTGCATATCCCCGTGTCAATCTAGCTCTGGCTGCTGAACCCATGGTAAAGCATGTGGCTGCTGCAGAGAAGGTAACCCCTAGGTACACGTATGATGTCACCACCTCCACCTGGCATCCGGCGAGAGTGAATGTCA